>NC_090026.1:120865376-121178501 GCF_037176765.1 Anolis sagrei | reverse complement strand
GTCCATGGGTGCTGTTCATGTGTCAGTCTTTTAGGTGCAGAAGGCACTTGTATGCTTACATGTAAAACACATTTTTTTGTGTCTCATATGTGTCAGGAAAATGTTCTGTTATCATGATACATTTTGATATCAAAATATTACTGACCCACTCATAGAATCCTAGAGTTGGAAGAGACCTCATGGGCCATCCAGTCCAACCCACTGCCAAGAATCAGGAAAATCACATTCAAAGCACCCCCGACAGATGGCCATCCAGCCTCTGTGTAAAAACTTTCAAAGAAGGAGTCTCTAACACACTTTGGAGCAGAGAGAGAGTTCTACTGCTGAACAGCTCTCACAGTTAGAGAGCTTCCTAATGTTCAGGTGGAATCTCCTTTCCTGTAGTTTGAAGCTATTGTTCCATGTCCTCGTCTCTAGGGCAGCAGAAAACAAGCTGGCTCCCTCCTCACTATGACATCCCCTTACATATTTATATATGGCCGTCATGCCTCCTCTCATCCTTCTCTTCTGCAGGCTAAACATGCCCAGTTCCTTAAGCCATTCCTCATAGGGCTTGATCTCCAGACCCTTGATCAATTTAGTTGCTCTCCTCTGGACATACAACTGTGTGGTATGGTGTAACAGGATGTGAAGAAACTCAATAGTGTTCGATCATATCCATGGTTTTAGTAGTTCAGCTAGAAGTGTATCCCCTGTAGATAATATTAAGTTCTTATTGTAACTGAGTTTCTTTTGGGAGAACAAGAAGTTCAAACTAAGGAAGAGGAGTGGCATTGCTCAGTAATAATTCAAACCTTAGTCTCCCAGGGTTCTAGTCCAGCATTCACACCACTATTCCACATTGGTGCTTGGTTAATAATTAACTGCCACAAAGAAAAGGGGAAAAGATGTCCCTGCTGTGTTTAGCAGGAGTATTTCCTGATGACACTGAAACCTGAAGACAGTGCTGTTAAATATGCAAGGGATTACTTGCAGGAAGGGTTATCATACACATACACAAAAAGAACAAAACTAACAAATAGAAAGACTACACTATGGACCTCCTGCACACTGTTTGCCTTTGCCATCATTCTTTGTCTTCCCTTCTCTAGGCATGTGATTCCCCTGTTTTTCCCTTGCCCTCTGCCTTGTTGCCAAATCTCTTCCTCAGCACAGTCCATTGATAAAGGGTTTTATCCAGGATGTGCCACAGGTTGTAATACTGGTCTCTACAAAATAGGATGTGCTGTATTTTGAAGACAATGTATAATTCTAAGAACATCATGGAGAATTATTTTCTCCGCAGTGGTACAACGAATTGAACCATTGAGCTTGAGAACTTGCTGACTGGAAGATTGGAAGTTCAAATCTGTGGGACAGGGTGAGCTCCCACTGTTAGCCCCAGCTTCTGCCAACCCAGGAGTTAGAAAATGTGCAAATGTGAGTAGATCAATAGGTACCGCCTTGGCGGGAAAGTAAAGGCGCTTCATGCAGTCATGCCAGCCACATGACCTTGGCAGTGTCTGCAGACAACACTGGCTCTTCAGCTTAGAAATGGAGATGAGCACCAATCCCAGAGCCAGAGATGAGGGGGACTCCTTTACCTTTATCTGTGTATCTGTATTTCATTGTTTTGAGGTGTTGGGGTGTTTGCCTTGTGTCTGTATATGTCTGTATATGCTGGAATCTGACCTGAGCCCCCTTGGAGTGATAGGGCAAAATACAAATTTATTATTATTATTATTATTATTATTATTATTACACAACCAGATTTTGTTTGTGGTGATATTTCTCTGGGGTCACAAAAACCAATTAAGGTTGCACATAAGGAGTCACAAAAACCAATTAAGGTTGCACATGAGGAGACAGTAGTGAGCTAAGTATGTCATTGGTTTCATGTATTCAGTTGATCAAGGGACTTCTGTGTCTCCAGATGTACAGTATGTTGGATATAGATGAACTGACATCTGAAGCCATAAACCCAAAAGCCAACCAAATTGACAGGTTAATTATTTATAATAAACATTTTTCACTTGGCATCCATTTAAAACAGTAGAACAATGAAGAAACAACCTACCAAAAAGAACTGCCAGCCAAATGTGCCACAAATACAGAAAAACCATAAGGCAACTGTAATAAAAGTAAATCAAGATTTGGATTATTGTTTACAATTTCTGGTCAAATCGCTCATTTTTAATATGGCACTTAACAGGAGCCCCTGGTGGCACAATGGGTTAAACCCTTGTGCTGGCAGGACTGAAGACCGACCGGTCGGAGTTCAAATCCGGGGAGAGCGCGGATGAGCTCCCTCTATCAGCTCCAGCTCTCCATGTGGGGACAAGAGAGAAGCCTCCCACAAGGATGGTAAAGCATCAAAACACCCGGGCGTCCCCTGGGCAGTGTCCTTGCAGACAGCAAATTCTCTCACACCAGAAGCGACTTGCAGTTTCTCATGACAAACCCCCCCCCCCCAAAACCCAAACAACAACACGGCACTGAAATGATTCCGCATCAGCACCAGTCTTGCTTCAATTGCACAGGGCATTCCAGAGACAGAAGGCTCTCTATCTAGTTCCTATATTATTGCATCATTCAAATAAATGACACCTCTGAAGATGTGAAGACATATGATGGCTGGCATAATGGGCGATGCTTTTTCAGGTATTCACAAGTTTGCAGCAAACTCATCCATAAACAAATCAGGATTGATTTGGACAAGTCAGTATCTCTAACTAACTTTCCCATCTGTCAAACGTGAATAATAAATGGCTTCCCTCATGGAAGGGCTGTGAGAAGGAATATTAGCAGGATCATAAAATATGCTGCCTATGTGTCTCTATATAGGCCAGGATCTAAAGATCTGTCGATCTAACTCTGTGTATTTGGGAGGTTTGGGGCTTGTCTCTCTTGAAAAACAGCTAAAGGAAAAAAACCCCTTCTTTTTTAAAAATGTAAGAGTTTCTAAAGTGATTTGCATTCAAAGGAGTAAAGTTTTTCCTCCTCAATCCCTCGAGGTAAGCGCAGGCATTTGGACATATCTAAAGTAGCTTTTTGGATGCTGGCCACGATTTGTAATTAGCTGCATACAAGTCCAGTATTTAGCACAAGCACTGTCATTCTTGGATGAAAACAAAAGCCACTTTTGCTAAATATGCAGGGAAGCGTCTTGCAGGAAAGATGTGCTTAAATATATATTGATTTGGAGAAGAGGAGCTCCAGGCTATCAGGTGATTCTGAAATTTATTCTATTATGTCCAGAGGAGTAACTGCTAGAAATAATGCACATCTCCTTTTTCATGATAACTTGCTTAGGTAATCCCTCATAGTCTGAGGATGATGGTCCTCCAAGTGTCGTTTCTTGGCAATAGGCCCATGGGTGGCTGTGGAGCCCTATTCTTGATCCGCATGTTCTCCTGCTGTGAGGACATCGGTTTCTAGGTGGTAGATGGTCCTGGTCAGGGTTGGCTTTACGCAACTTCCTCTTGGTATGCTTCTCCTTTTCGCTCTCCATTCATGCCTCTGCAAATTCCACAGCACTGCTGGTCACAGCTAACCTCCAGTTACAGTGCTCAAGGGCCAGGGCTTCCCAGTTCTCGGTGTCTATGCCCCAGTTTTTAAAGTTGGTTTTAAGCCCATCTTTAAATCTCTTTTTCTGTCCACAAACATTACATTTCCTGTTCTTGAGCTGGGTGTATAGTAACTGCTTTGGGAGACAGTGATCGGGCATTTGGACAACATGATCAGTCCAATGGAGTTGATGGCATAGGAGCATCACTTCAATGCTGGTGGTCTTTGCTTCTTCCAGCACGCTGACATTTATCTGCCTGTCTTCCCAAGAGATGTGCAGAATTTTTCAGAGGCTGCACTGATGGAATCGTTCCAGGAGTTGAGTGTGACGTCTGTAGACAGTCCACACTTTGCAGGTGTATAGCAGGGTTGGGAAGACAATAGCTTTATAAACAAGCACCTTGGTCTCCCTATGGATGTCCTGGTCCTCAAACACTTTCTACTTCATTTGGAAAATGCTGCACTTGCAGAGCTCAGGCAGTGTTGTATTTCAGTGTTAATGTTAACTTTTGTGGAGAGGTGGCTGCCAAGGTAGATGAAATGGTCAACATTTTCTAATATTACACCATTAAGCTGTATTTCTGGCATTGGAGAGGGATTGGTCGATGACTGCTGGAAGAGCACTTTGGTTTTCTTGATGCTCAATGAAAGCCTGAGCTTCTTGTATGCTTCTGCACAGGTGGTAAGAGTGGCTTGTAGGTCTACTTCTGAATTTGCACAGACAATGTTATCATCAGCATATTGGAGTTCTATAACAGATGTTGTTGTGACCTTGGTTTTGGCTTTCGGTCTGCTGAGGTTAAATGGCTTGCCAACTGTCTGATAGATGATTTCCATTCTGGTGGGAAGCTTCCCATCAACAAGATGAAGTATCATAGTGATGAAGATGGAAAATAAGGTTGGGGCAATAACCCATTCCTGTTTGACACCCGATTTCACCTTAAATGGGTCACTTTGGGAGCCATTGCTGTCCAAGACTGTTGCCATCATGTCGTCATGGAAGAGCCACAGGATGTTCACAAATTTGTCAAGGCACCCGATTTTTTGGAAGATGGTCTAGAGAGAACTGTAATTCACTGTGTCAATAAAGGGAATGGACTTTAGGTATATTTAAAGGTGCAACATTTATCAGAGATAGACACTTTGGTTACAGTCTTAAAAGTGAATAAAATGCTATGTCTACCACCTAGCATGGAAATTCTCTAAATTGGATCAAAATCCAGTGCTGCAGTTTGAGTCTATTTTCTTGTCATAACATTTTAAGTATATGTGTGTATGAAACTCCTGCACTAACAACAAAAGTATGATTTGACAGGGGCAAAAAGTGTCAAAATGGAGAAAGATGGTGATTGTTAAAATATGAATGAGCTGACGGTGGACATGTGCATGCAGGAATTGTATGGTTAATATTAGAGAGATGGAAGAGAGCTGCTCCAGCCTAGAATGATATGTTTGAGGCAGGCCTTTGAAATATACATGTAATTAGTCAGGACTTGCAGCCATGAAAGATGAGTCTGAATTGTCATATCGCCAATTAAATGCTCCGTGATGGGAAAGGCTTGTGCCAGCTACTGCCAGTAAACCCCTCCTCATCGGTACTGGGTTAGATGAACCAATCGAGCACTTTTCTGATATCATGCTTTATAATTAGTGCATCCAATGTTACTTTCAGATAAGCGAAATACTTTAAAAGCCACCCGTTTGCTAACAGCTTGATGGGCTTGCAAATTACAGATTTCTTCTGAAAAGGGGAATAATATATGGTTAAGATGGCTGTCTGACAAAAAAGGGGACATAACAATTTAAAATAAAAAGAAACCTATTTTATATTATAGTGTGCCTGCAGCAATAAAACCTCAATATCAGTGAGTATTCATGAACTGGAACAGAGCACGAGGAGACAGACAGATATAGACACACTTAGTCTCAGTCCAACCTTATGCATGTTTGCCTAGAAAAGAGGAGGCCCTAGGTAATTTTCAACGGTAAGCAAACAGTATTTTGGTGCCCCCCCCCCCCAACCAATCACTGATATATATTTTCTGTTCGTCATGGGAGTTCTGTGTGCCATATTTGGTTCAACTCCATCATTGGTGAAGTTCAGAATGCTCTTTGATTGTAGGTGACCTATACATCCCAGTAACTACAACTCACATATGTCAAGGTCTATTTTCCCCCAAAAACGCCTCAAGAGTAAAATCAATTATACTGCAAATGCTTACTTTGCATAATGGGTTGAGCTGCCCCTGCCTAGAAAGAAACTTCATTGAGTTGCTGCGAGTTTTCTGGGCTGTATGGCCATGTTCCAGAAGCATTCTTTCCTGGCGCTTCACTCGCATCTATGGCAGGCATCCTCAGAGGTCTGGTTCATGAATGCTCACTGATAATGAGGTTTTATTGCCACAAGCACATTATAATATAAACCTCATTGAGCTTTTTCTTCTTCATGAATTGTAGTATGTTCTCTCTAAAGCATTAAAGAGAATCTTCAATTATAGGAGCTGTGCTCGCACAAAGGGTTAAACCCTTGTGCTGGCTGAACTGACCTGAAGGTTGGCGGTTCGAATTCACAAGACAGGGTGAGCTCCCATCTGTCAGCTCCAGCTTCCCATGCGGGGACATGAGAGAAGCCTCCCATAGAATGGTAACACATCCCAGCATCCCCTCGGCAATGTCACTGCAGATTGCCAATTCTCTCACACCAGAAACAACTTGCAGTTTCTCAAGTTGCTTCTGACAGATAACAACTTTTAATTATTATGAGTAATGGCTAAGTGAGTTGGAGAACCTGGAGAGGAGAAGATTGAGAGATATGATAGCCATTTTAAAATATCTGAGGTATGTAGACATTGCAGTGATTTTTTTCCCATGCTGTTCCAGATTTTGGTACCTGGAACAATGGATAATGATGGCAAGAAAGGAGATTTTTGTTTCAACATTGGGAAGATTTTTTTTATAAGAGTAGGAGCATTTTCTCTTTGGAATAGTCTAACTTGGAAGATTGTGTGCTCTCTCATTCATTGGAAGTTTATAAACACAAGTTGAATAGCTATCTCTCAGAGACCACTTAGTGATATATCCTTGCTGTGTCAGGAGGTTGGACAGGATGGCCCTTTAAGTCCTTGATTCTATGTCTATGCCTGAAAAATAATCCATTTATTATCTTACACAAGTGGTCGTGGTAGGGAACCAAACTCTTTGGATGTTGATGAACCATGGTACTGTGGAAAAGGAACAATTTCTTTTCCTTTTTCATTGTGACTAGAACATAAGGCAAATAAAAGTCATCATCCTATGCACATCTGGAGAGAAGTACACCCTATTGAGTTTAGTGTGCTTTGTCTTGCTTATGTGTGCTTATCAGTAGAAGCTGCTACTGGTACACTTTAAAACTATTGAAGTTGGTCTCAGTGCTTGATTCGTGTTGTCCATAGTGCTGAAGTTAGCGAAAGCAGCATACCGTAGTCTTGACTGAACTATACATTGTGGAGCCATACGGGGGAAGGGGGGGGGGTGGGCAAGGGGAAACAAATGAACCATCTTACTTCATTCCCTACTGTTGAGGTCCATCTGTTGTATGGCTAGCCATCTCACATCCTTTCCCCATCTTTCCTTGTCTTTTGCTGTTTGGTTTGGAGTCAGATATTACCCAATCTTGATAATGCTATCTGGGCTCAATTTCCATGTGTGGCAGAAATTGAGTCTCATGGAGTCCCACCAGAATTGCTGTTACATTATGTGAAGGCTCTTCTCTTGCTCCCGCCCACATCTCAAGTGTGACTTGCGGGGACGAGAGAGAGGACTTTCTCTGTGGTGGCCCCCTGGCTCTGGAACTCACTCCCCAGAGATATTAGGCAAGCCCCCACGCTAGCAATCTTCAGGGGGAATTTGAAAACCTGGCTATTCCAATGAGCCTTCAGTGATAAGAAACTCCCTGGCCAAATTTTGCACTAAATGTCCTTGGAAGCACTTTATTTATGGTTTGTGCAATTGAATCCTCCCCCATTCTCGGATCCTCATCCTGAGAATTTATATTGTCCTATCTCCCAGTGTTTTTGAAATTTTAGCTTTGAATGTGGCCCTGCCCAGTGAAATTTTCTGTTTTTAATTGCTTGTTTTATATTGTCTGCTTCGTTTATTTTATTTCTTTGCATTTTATGTATTTTAATTCTGGTATTGTCATGGGTTTTTATTACAATGTATGTACTGTATTGATGGGCATGGCCTCATGTAAGCTGCACTGAGTCCCCCTGGGGGAGATGGAGCACGGTATAAATAAAGTATTATATTTATTATTATTATTATTATTATTATTATTATTATTATTATTATTATGAAGGTCTCCATGGGAATCCATTTTCAAAGTAAATGGAAACGGAGCTCAGACTGTGTGTGATGAGGTCCAATGACAACACTAATGTAATTATAGAATAGTAGACTGGACTGGGGTTGCAGCACAGACATAGATGGCAGGAGGGTTCATCTACATTACTTACTCACTTATTTAGGCAATCCCTCATAGTCTGAGGATGATAGCCCTCCAAGTGTAGTGTCTTTGCGGTGCATACATAGGTGGCTGTGGAGCCCTATTCTTGATCCGCATGTTCTTCCACAGTGAGGATATCGGTTTCCAGATGGAAGATGGTCCCGGTCAGGATTGGCTTGATGCACCTTCCTCTTGGCACATTTCTCCCTTTCTCCCTCCATTCATGTCTCTTTGAATTCTACAGCACTCCTGGTCACAGCTGACCTCCAGTTAGAGCGCTCAAGGGTCAGGGTTTCCCAGTTCTCAGTGTCTATGTCACAGTTTTTAAGGTTGGCTTTAAGCCAATTTTTACATCTCTTTTCCTGTCCACCAACATTATATCAGCATTTCTCCATTGAGTCCCTTTGTGAGAAAAATAGATATAGGGATAGGTTTCTGGGGAAATAGAATGTTAAGGATTCATCTACTTGAGAAAATTTCATTTTCTTCAATACTTTGTGATGGTCCTCCAACATGGTTCTAGCTCAGCTGCTCTCTGAAGCCTCAAACAACATTGAAAAATGCCTTGGATTTAAAACTTGCATCACATATGTGATAATGTAACTTGTCTATTACCTGGCAAGCTATGCAGAGTGCAGTAAGACACCAGCCAGGCTTTTATTCCCAGTGCACTCCACACTCCTATTGCTGTTTGTCCTGGCAAATGGCTCCTAGCGACAAGCTTTTATCTTCAGAAGTCCTCATGGAGTTTTGATCCAGACTTTGGAAAGCTCCAAGTATTGACAGTTTTAGAGGCACATTACTAATAAGACACACAATATTGCACACACTAATCTTGCAAAATATAGCTTTAGAGCATCAAGCCATTTCCTGAATGGCTTTTGTAAATGTTGCTGTTGATTTATTGTTTGGCTGAAGAGACTAGTCGGGGAAGAGCTGGATGTGTGCAGCATTACACTTGCTCAGGAATGGCTTCAGAGCTAATGGCGTGACTAATTCTTATGATGGGAAATGCTGATAGTGACTAGGTATTCTTATACTGCATAGTGCATACTCTTGTGATCTATATATCTAGATTAGGGCATCAGTTTTAAGCAAGTGTTTATTACTTTGTGCCTAACTTCATTGGCTTTGTTGAACACTTAACTGCTAATGAAGACAATGAATCAAACACATGGTTTTGTTCCAATTGATGTTTGCCTACTCTGAGCCATGTCTAGATGAGACTTAGACTTAAAGAGTTAAATGGATGGATTTTTAGTCTGGGAGTTGCAAGGGGAACAGGAAACATACACAACAACAAAACACACAACAACAAACATCAAGAACTAAAATGTTTCATACTGCAAGATCTACTTATACATAATTCTGGAGATAATTGTTATTCGGGAGATAATAGTCCTTAAAAGGGGCCATGCTAGCACAGTAGGTTAAAATACTAGCTGCAGAAAATCTGCTGACTGGAGGTTTAGCTGTTCAAAACCGTGAGTCGGGGTGAGCTCCCACTGTCAGCCCTACCTTCTAACAACCAGAAGTTCAAAAAAATTGAATGCGTGTAGATTAATAGGTACTGCCTTGGCAGGAAGGTAATGCAGACATGCCAGCAACATGATCTGAGATGTCTATGGACAACAAGCTCCTCAGCATGGAAAAATGGAAGAAGAACACCTCCCCATGACTGTAGTTGAGCCTCACCTCCAGATGTTGGAGATGGAATGGGAAGGCCTTTACTTGTGTCTGTCTGTGTATTGCATGTTGTTGCTCACTGTGTAAAAGGCACTGAATGTTTGTCTTATATGTGTATACCATAATCCACTGTTAGTCCCTCCGGGGAGATAAAGCAAAATATAAATGAAGTGTATTATTATTATTATTATTATTATTATTATTATTATTATTATTATTTGATACATAACAAGATTAGTACACTGTAAACAAGATCACTATGCTGGTTTTTGCATTTGATCACATGTCGGATACTTTCCATGTATCTAGGACTGTGTGATGTATCAATGAATAATGCATGTAGATTCAAGTGGAGTGACCTTTTGCAGCTGACAGACGGTAATTTTGTTAGCACCTATTGTTTTTAACTGCAGGCCAAGGTCTTTAGGCACTACACCCAGTGTGCCAATCACCACAGGGACCACCTTTACTGGTTTGTGTCAGAGTCTTTAAATTCTCATATCATATAAGCTTTTCCAGTTGCTTCTCATCAATCATGCTGTCACCTGGAATTGCAATATTGAAGATCCATACTTGTTTTTTTTTCTTTCTATGATCATGAGGTCAGGAGTATTGTACAGTATTTTTGCAGGTTCATTTTCCACAACCTTTGCGGGTTTATGATCCCACCAATTCTTTACTGCTGGCAGGTGGTACTTGTGACATAAGTTCCAGTGAATCATCTGGGCCACAGAGTTGTGTCTTTGTTTGTAGTCCGTCTGTGCAATAATAATAATAATAATAATAATAATAACTATTATTATTATTATTATTATTATTATTATTATGTCTTCTTTGTTTCTAGGCAATGCCCTAGTCATTCATCATCAGAGATATCTAACTCTTAACATTTCACAAAATTCATTCACATTAACAACAACCTGATCACCATAGTAGTTTAACTCCATTCTGAATCCGACTCTTTGACTTTTGATAATATGACTTAGCTATCTGGATGTTTATGGTAATTTTACTTTTGTTACAATCTCCCATTGGGATTAACATTTCTTCTGGCATGTCAGCTGCAATTTAATATGTAATATTCTCTTTGAGATGGCATGGAGAAAAAAAATAATTAATCAGATCTTAATGTTACTGTGGCTGCTGAGCTGTGGCCAGAACTCAGGAATGAGCTTCGGAAAGTGTGACAAATGGAACGGCATTCCTCTAGTTTTATCCTTCTCAATTTCTTTCTTTCTTTTATTAAGTGCTCGAGCTACCAGTAAGTGTCTCTAGCTCTTTTTGAAAAGACGCAGTGCCTGCCAGAGGTAAGTCTGTGATGTATCTAACTGTAAATCCGAACAACTTCATTTGGGGTTATCTTTCTGTAGCTCTTTTATGCAGAAGGGGGACCTAATTCAACAAATGGCAGCGGAAAGTTTCTAATTCACAGTTGAGTGTGTTCCTCTAAAAGCTTATCTGGCATTTCCTCTTGCTATGTCAGATTTCAATGTTCAAGCACAAGAGGGTATTGTGGATGCCAAAGGCATGCAAAGCACAACTTCACACTCAAGATATGAATGATAATGAAAGAGGGTTAGATATCAGTATCCACAAAGTTGGAATGTCTTAATTTTGAAAATACATAAAGAGAGACTCTGGGATATCAAATCTTAACTGGCTTGCAAAAGGTATGTTAAAATAGCAACCCAATTATTTAAAATAACAGTGATAAAAACTCACATTTCTAGAGGCCTTTCTAGACAGGCCCAGTATTCCAGAATCTGATCTCAGGTTTTCTGTTTATCCTAAATTATCTGGCAGTGTGGACTAATATAATCCAGTTTAAAGCAGAAAACCTGGGATCAGATACTGGGGTATAAGGTCTGTCAGGAAGGACCCTAAGACAAAAATGGACACACAAAGCAAATTGAGAGGCTCAACTGGAAACAGCCTCAGGAGACATCCAGTTCATATCCATAACAATAGAAATTCCACAGAAAGTATTCATGTTTTGTGTCTGTTTGACCAAGTAGATCTTATTGTTTATGGTCAGCATCTGAATATGCATCTGAATAGGAATGCATCTGCATAGGACACCCCCCCCCCCCCGGTGGCGCAGTGGGTTAAACCCCTGTGCTGGCAGGACTGAAGACCGACAGGTCGCAGGTTCAAATCCGGGGAGAGGTGGTTGAGCTCCCTCTATCGACTCCAGCTCCTCATACGGGGACATGAGAGAAGCCTCCCATAAGGATGATAAAAACATCAAATCATCCAGGCGTCCCCTGGGCAACATCCTTGCAGATGGCCAATTCTCTCACACCAGAAGCGACTTGCAGTTTTTCAAGTCGCTCCTGACACGACAAAAAAAAAAAAAAAGCATCTGAATAGTTGATCTCAGTGTTTTACATGATTCCAGGACATTTATTTGGAGATGACTGAACGACTGAACAACAACAACAAAAAGGACATTTATATCATCAAAAGTTATCAACAGCACTTTAAATTGAACTTAGGGTGCATCTACACTGTAGAGTTAATGTAGTTTGATACCACTTTAACTGTCTTGGATCATGCTAATCCTGGGAGTTGTAGTTTGGTGAGGCAATCAGACTGTTGGACAGAGAAGATTAAAGGCCTATTGAAGCTGCAATCATAGATGTAATTCATCCAAAAGCATTGACTTTGGTCTCAGGTATTTTAATATGTGTATGTGTTAATACATGTTTTTTTGTTTGCATTTTGACTATATTTTAATATTTGATCTTATTGATGTATTTAACAATGTTGTGCTCCACCTCAAGTCAAAAGGAGAGGCAGAAAATAAATATATATTTTTTCCACGTCAAGAGCGACTCAAGAAACTGCAAGTCGCTTCTGGTGTGAAAGAATTGGCTGTCTACAAGGACGTTTCCCAGGGGATGCCTGGATGTTTTACCATCCTTTGGGAGGTTTCTCTCATGTCCCCGCATGAGAAGCCAGAGCTGACAGATGGGAGCTCACTCCTCTCTCTGGATTTGAACCACCAACCTTTCGGTCAGCAGTCCTGCTGACACAAAGGTTTAACCCATTGTGCCACCATGGTGGGTTATTATTAGTATTATTATTGAGCTATAGCACTTGAAGTAATGCCAAGTGCTATAGCTCAATAATAATTCTGCAGTGTAAATGCACACCCGAGTCTGCCTTGGGAAATACTGTTTATTGTATACATTACATGCAAACTTTGAGACCCCTTTGCAATTTTCCCCCTTTGTTGCTAATTTAATCTTCTATACTAAAGCTTTTGGTGATAGGCATTGATCAAATACTTCACTGAAAAATAAGTGCTGTGATTTAATTTTGTGGGAAAAAATAAAATTAGAATTTTAATTTTTTTTACATGTGACAAAGCTATTACTTACTCCCTAGTATCTATTTATTTTCCATGACAACAAAGCAACCTTGATCTCTGTTGATCACAAAGCAGCTTTCTGACAGGTCTTGGGTCTCCAAAGTGGAATAAGTTGGCAGCACTGTGACTTATATTGGATATATTTAGCATCACTGGTTAGGGAAGAGAGGTCTTAAAATGGGATGGTTTTATACCTGGAATCTTTTTTTATTGTCTTATGTTCTGACGTGGATTTTGCAAACTTAAGAAACAAATCTAGTTCAGTTATTATAAACCAAATAAATGTTAATTATTGAATATATCTTTCTATTTTTTTAATTGATGGGATTACATAACAGAAAGTCGCTTGGTACGTCTCCTTTCTCCCAACTGAACAGAGGAAAAGAGGAAAAGTCTTGCTTGTTATACAGCTTTTGGCATTATTGATACACTGCAAAGAGGAAAATGATTGTGATATCCTCTTTTTCTGATCCTATTTATTTTCCTCACACTTCTAATTTGGTTTTCCTTCTCGTTTCTTGTGTTATACATTGCAAAGAAAGAGGAAGCATTATTTTAGCTAGAAATAGCAGAGTAAGGTTTTTTAAAAGCATAAAACCTAGACAACTGAATTTGGTATATTTAAAAGCACATTGCTTTGAAGGAACCTCAACCACAATTCATATTGGCAACGAGCATATTTGCCAACTCTGATTCACAATCACATTGCAAACTGGAAAGCAAGAAACATAAAAACTGTGAAATACTGAAGCTCCCATAAGCGATCTCTAGAACTAAGTACTGTATAACTGTTGAGGTTCTTCTTTACTATGAAGTTAGTCAAACTTCTAGATTGCACAATAGTTTGTCAGCCCAATATGTGCTATATATGTGCACTAATAATGCTGCAGTATTATTAAGGGGTCGCTGTAATGCAGTGGGTTAAACTGCTAAGCTGCAGAACTTGCTGACTGGAAGGTTGACGGTTCAAATCCACAGATGGTGTGAGCTCCTGTTGTTAGGCCCAGCTTCTGCCAACCCAGTAGTTCTAAAACATGCAATTGTGAGTAGATCAATAGGTATTGCTTTGGTGGGAAGGTAATGGTGCTTCATGTAGTCATGCTAGCCACATGACCTTGGAGGTGTCTATGGACAACACTGGCTCTTCTGCTTAGAAATGGAAATGATCACCAACTCCCAGAGTCGGACATGACTAGACTTAATGTCAAGGAGAAACCTTTACCTTTACCTAATACTCCTGTTGATTTTATTCCTTGTGTTAGCTACTTCTATTATGTTCAGGGAAGTGCTTGAAATGTCAGTGTTCTGAAGTCTCTGTGTAGGTTGCATCTACATTGTAGAATTAGTGCAATTTGACACCACTTTAATTGCCATGAATCCATGCTATGAATTCATAGGTGTTGTAGTTTGGAGAGATACCAGTGCTCTTTGGCAGAGAAGGATCAAGACTTCATACATTTATTATTATTCTTTTGTGTCATGTATTTTAATATGTATAGGTTTTAGTATGCACTTTTATGGTTGCGATTTAACCATATTTTAGGTAAAGTAAAAGTTTCCCCTGACATTTAGTCGTATCCGATCCTGGGAGTGATGCTCTTTCCATTTCTAAGCTGAAGATCCTCCAAGTTCACGTTGCCAGCATGACTGAGTCCACACTGCCATATAATCCAGTTCAATGCAGATTTTATACAGCTGTGTGGAAGGGGGCTACTTCTTCCAGAACAGAGATTTTTAGCATGCTTCGCCTGGGTGCCTCTATTCCAACGTTTCTCAACCTGGGGGGTTGTGAGGAGGGTTTCTGAGGGGCCACAAAAGACCATCAGAAAACACATATTTTTAATGGTCTTAGGAACTCCTTTGGCAGAGAAGGGTGACTATCTCTCCTCCTGTCCTCTTCCTTTTTGGTGTTGGTGAATGACAACTTCCAGAACTTCCAACCTCACCAGTATTCAATGTTGGTCATGTAGGTAATGTGCCAAGTTTGGTGCAGATCAATTGTGGGCTGGGTTCAGAGTGCAGGTTAACTATACATCCCAGCAACTACAACTCCCAAATGTCAAGGTCTATTTTCCCTAAACTCCACTGGTGTTCATATCTGGGCATATTGAGTATTCATGCCAAGTTTGGTCCAGATCCATCATTGTTTGAGTCCACAGTGCTCTCTGGATGTAAGCAAACTACAACTCCAAAACTCATGGCCAATGCCCACCAAATCCTTCCAGTATTTTCTGTTGGTCATGGGAGTTCTGTGTGCCAAGTTTGGTTCAACTCCATCATTGGTGGAGCTCAGAATGCTATTTGATTGTAGGTGAACTATAAATCCCAGGAATTACAACTCCCAAATGACAAAATCAATCCCCCCAATCCCACTAGTACTCAAATTTTGACATATGGCGCATCTGTGCAAAATTTGGTCCCATGAATGAAAATACATCCTGCATATCAAATATTTACATTACGGTTCATAGCAGTAGCAAAATTTCAGTTATGAAGTAACAATGAAAAGAATGTTATGGTTGGGGGTCACCACAACATGAGGAACTGTATTAAGGGGTCGGAGCATTAGGAAGGTTGAGAAACACTGCTCTATACTGTGGAATTAATGCAGTTTGTCACCAATTGAACTGTCATGGCTCAATGCTATGAAACCTTAGGGGCTGCAGTTCTCAAGGTCTTTAATAGGCCTGGGTAACAACGGAAAAATTTGTTTCTAAAATCGATTTGTATTTGGGATTTTTTTTTGTTTCAATATTTAAAATAATTACAAAATTTTCCTTTTAAAAAGTTCGATATTTACGAAATTTCGTAAATGTGAAAAAAATTACAAAACATTAATGAATCAATTTCCGAAACAATAACGAATTGATTCGTTAATGGCGGACGTGACCGCGAAATACGCTAAAAAACCTCCAAAAACTTCTGAAGCTTCCCTCTCCCTCTGTTGTTGACTGTTGGTGTGATATTATATTTTTTTTTCACTAATTAAACAAAAAACTTGCCCCAGACATGCGGAAATAATAACGAAACGACCTCAGAACAATAACGAAACGAATACAATAACGAAATACGAAGCATTTACAAAACGTGTTTAAAAATTCGATAACGAACCATTGCTCCAGAATGGTTTGTTATCGTTTTGTAATTGAAAAAATTAACGAATTATTAACGAATTATGAATTAACGAAACGAAACCGCCCAGCCCTAGTCTTTAACCTTTGCCAAAGAGTTCTGGTACCTTATCAAACCACAGCTCCCAGGGTTCTATAGCATTGATACATGGCAGCTAAAGTGGTGTCAAACTGGATTTATTCTATTGTGTAGATTCACCCTTTTTCTTTTCTGTACGTCAAACAGTCCACATCAAAGGTATGTAAAAGTTATTACAGGCCTTTATGCTTTGGTAAACCAGGTCTCAGATGTGAACCCACACTTAAGGCGAATGTGGCTATAAAACTACTGCATTATTTTAAGTGCTTTTTCTGTTGAGATATACTTTTACCCCTGGGGCTAAAAGCAATTCAAAATACGATTACTTTTGTGTCCAGAGATGGTCTGTGAGAACATTCTAATATATACAAGTGGGTTTTTTAAAAAAAGAAATATATGGTTAATTCTAATTGCCATGATAGTTAATTTTAGAAGTGTTGACTAAATATGTTTGTTTTTAATACAGTAGCAATTGAGGTTTGCTCCGTGACCTTTGCTGTTTTCAGAAATGTAGCAGGAAGCTTAACTCGAGTTAAAGAGCCATTTAATGGAATGAAATCTCAATTCTAAAATAGAGTAAAAGAGAGTGCTAATGGATATTTTGGAACTAAACTAATGATATCTAGGGATGCAAATAATTTTTGCATGTTTCCTTACTCTCAGTGTGAAAGATTCCCTGACTGATTGACACTGTTTTGAAATTTAGCAGAATGCCAAGTTTTTTTAAACTTTGTGTTTTTTAAATACATTACAACAGTACCCTCAGTTTGCTTCTGATATGATAAATAAATAAATAAGGCATGCTTATCAAGTTTCCACTGCAAGTTCAATTAGTTTCTACATGTAGAATGGCAATAGGGAGTAGAAAAAAAGAGCGGTTTCCATCTTGTGCTTTGGCTCACGTAGAAAAATGGGTCACCTTTTCATATTTTTCTTATATTTCCTTTCTCTTCTCAAGAAAAGAATAACAGAATGGTTGGGTTTGTGCTGAAGTCTGCAGGGGCATGTATAATAGGGATAGATCCGATTTGCTGTAGTTGAAGAGATCAAAGTTTTGACCAGACCAGCCCATAATATCTTTCATATCTTTCAGGATAAGCTATGTAAAATCATTGCATATCTGGTTTGTATTTTCGTCAACTCATATTTAATTGTATGGGCTTTCAATAGCTGTAAACAGGAAATTCACATGAGATGTCTTGAATATAAAGCCAATGCCAACATGTGACAGTGTTTTCCATTCTCTATGTCTTTGAGTTTGCTTTGAAAGCCAAATCCATAGTTTTAAACATGCCTTGAGGGAGCTGTTCATCCTTCAAGCAATGAGTGAATTGTTTTGTTCTGTCCTTATATCTCTGTGACAGATATAACATGGTGGCCTTAAGGGAACTCTTGCATCCTTGGAGCAGTGAAGGAAATGCTTTCTTTCTCCCTCGAATATAACTTTTTACTATGGTAGATAGAATGAGGTGGCTTTGTTCAATACATTATCTAAAATTAATAATTCATTATGTTACCAAATGGAACTTAAAGATGGGATTAAGACATTGGGAGGTATTCAAACTTACCGAGAAATGTCTCAGTATGATATTTGGAATCAAAAATGTCCATACAATGATAAAAATGGAGGTTCATGAAGTTTTCAGGAAACAAGAAGAATAAGGTAATTATATTATAGAGAAAAATGGTTCCACTATGTCAAAATTTATTTCCTGCAGGCGGTCCCATAAGATAGTTTGTAAAGCTCTGTTTTAGCCCAAACACTTTGAGTTTGGGTCCATACATTGTAGGATTAATGCAGTTTGATATCACTTTAACTGCCATGGCTTGGAATCATGGGACTTGTAGTTTTACAGGGTCTCTAGATTTCTCTGCCAGAGTGGGCTGGTGCCTCAGCAAACTACAATTCCTAGGATTATATAGCATTGAGCCATGGAAGTTAAAGTGGTTAAACTTCATTAATTTTACAATAAAGATAAGCTATTTGTTGACTTTATTATAAAGGAATTGGTTAGAGAGATCTTTTATCTGTTGAAGAGATTGCAAATGAAATAAAAATGTCAAATGTCAAGGTCTATTTTCCCCAAACTCCACCAGTGTTCACATTTGGGCATATTGAGTATTCGTGCCAAGTTTGGTCCAGATCCATCATTGCTTGATTCCACAATGCTCTATGGCTGTAGGGGAACTAAAACTCCAAAACACAAGGTCAATGCCCATCAAATCCTTCCAGTATCTTCTGTTGGTCATGGGAGTTATGTCTGCCAAGTTTGGTTCTATTCCATGGTAGGTGGAGTTCAGAATGCTCTTTGACTGTAGGTTAATTATAAATCCCAGCAACTACAACTCCCAAATCTCAAGGTCTATTTTCCCTAAATTGCACCAGTGTTCACATTCAGGCATATTGAGTATTCATGCCAAGTTTGTCCAGATCCATCATTGTTTGAGTCCACAGTGCTCATCATTGTTTGAGTATGGAGGAAGGTATGGAGGAAGGAAAGAGAGAAGAAAGAAAAGACAAAAGGGAAGGAGAGAAAGACAAAAGAGTGGAAGGGTAAGAGGAAGGAAAGAAAGCAGGATGAGAGGAAAAGAAGGCTGGAAGGAAGGACAAAAGGGCAAAAGGGAAGGATGAAAAGAAGGGAAGGAGGAAGGAAAAAACGAAGGAGGAAAGGAAGGGAGGAAGAGAAGGATGGATGGAAAGAAGGACAAAAGGGTGGAAGGAAATGGAGGGAAAGAATGGGGGGGAAGAGAAGGAAAGAAAGATAAAAGGGAAGGAAGGAAGAAGAAAGAAGGAGAGAAGGAAGGGGAGATGAAATAGGGAAAGAAGGAAGGACGAAAGGATGGAAGGGAAGAAAGGAGGGAGGGAGAAAGAGGGAGGTAAGGAAGGAAGGGAGTGAGGGAAGGTGGAAGGAAAGAGAGAAGGGAGGAAGGATAGGATGGTGTGTGAGAGGAAGGCCTGAGAAAAGAGCCCAAGGGGCTGCATCAGGATCCTAGGCCTGGGTTTGCCCATATATGGCATAGGTGATAGCTGGCCAATTCCAGCCAAATTTGCCACCATATGGTTCTTGCTGCAGCATAAGTAACTCAACAAACCAGAGATTGTGTGTGTGGCTTTTTTTGAAAGAGCGATGATGACTTATAATGTTTACAAGCCAGGATCAAACCACACAGCTGTTTCTTCTTTTACAGATTCTGATTAGTTTGGCAGCAATAAATTCAGCATCTCAGATTCAGCTGTCATGTTAAACAGATCATTTCTAGTTTGTTTTGACTATGGCACCAGCCAAACGGGAGCCAAGGAACTGTATGCAAAAACAGTGCAGGTTAAAATAGCAAATACAGGCAGTGTGTAGTCTTAAGGCTCAGTGTGACCAGAATATAAACCATCATTTTGGGATTCAAAGAGAATTTTAATTTGGTTCCTTCATTCTTTTTCTCTCTCTGTGGTAATAAGTTATGTTAGGGCTCTTTAAAATCTCTGCAGATGGCTTCATTGCATAGAGCAGCCAGCAGACTCTTGGAATTGTGTTTAACACACTTGTGATGTGCTCCCCATGTAGCAAAAGAGACCTTGGTGCTCACTGGCTCTTAATTGCAAGCAAATCTCTGACGGTAGCAAAAAAAAAAAAAAAACCAACAACCCACCAAAACAAATTAGCTGTCATCCTTCTTTTCAAGCCATGGCGTTGGGCTTGTCAGAGTATGAATATGCATTTCAAATTCACTTTGATCACAACCTGTGGTAAGTAGGTGATGAATAAGCTGCTGTAAATAAAGTTATGAAACATTTGGCATGTTTTTAAATATACTTATGACTTTATATTCTTATTGCGTACTGTACCACAAATATCTAACTCTCCTAATTGGATAAAACAAGGGATTTAATACTGAGTATATTTGTTCCCCTTTAATAGCAACTTGCCCAATTGCATCAGGCACATGCCTTCTCATCATGATGACTAGAAATACTAACCAATGGGTTAAAGTGTGTGGGAGTATTAATAAAGAAACATGAAAGGATGACGTGCGCAAAGTAGGACTGTTGTAAGGACTGGTGACGTTGGACCTGAGATTTGAACACATCCAATTGAAAGCAAAAGAAAAACAAAACATATCTTATCTCTCTATTTATGTTTTTCTGCTCTCTTCTTCGTAGTGCTTTAACTTTTATCTCAGGGCCCTTCCGCACAGCCATATAACCCAGATATCAAGGTGGAAAATCCCACAATATCTGCTTTGAACTGGGTTATCTGATGGCCCTTCCACACAGCTCAATATTGCAGGATATCAACGCAGAGAATCTCACATTATCTGAGTGTGGACTCAGATAACCCAGTTCAAAGCAGATATTGTGGGGTTTTCTGCCTTGCTATTCTGGGATATAGGGCTGTGTAGAAGGGCCCTCAAAGAAATGAGGTTAGCTTTTTCATGCACTGGCTCACTTAGGCTGGATTTACATTGCTATAGAGTTCAGTTTCTGAATCAAAGGCCCCTTCCACACAGCTGAATAAAATCCCACATTATCTGCTTTGAACTGGAATATATGGAAGCGTGGACTCAGATAACCCAGTTCAAATAAGATATTGTGGGATTTTCTGCCTTGATATATGGCTGTATGGAAGGGCCCCAGATAGCTACAAGCTGGATTATATGAGTCTACACCAGGCATGGGCAAACTTCAGTGTTCCAGTTGTTTTGGACTTCAACTCCCACAATTCCTAACAGCCAGTTAGGAATTGTGGAAGTTGAAGACCAAAACATCTGGAGGGCTGAAGTTTGCCCATGCCTGGTCTACACTGTCATACAATCCAGTTCAAAACAGATAATCTGGATTCAGAAACTAGATTCTATGGCAGTGTAGATGGGGCCATAAAGAACATTTTGATTACTGGGATAGATCTTAGGTTCTTTCTGTTCCTCACAAACGTGATTCAAGATCCAGGCTTACTTTGATGTCTTGCTTTATTGGGTTTCCTGATACCAGTTTGAAAATGAATGCTTATTTGAGTCCTAATTCGTTCATTTCCAGACCTGAATTTCACATGATTTGATAATTAGGAACATTATGATTATGTCAAAGAGACTTCCACTGTCCTTGTCCAGTTGCAATTGTAATTATATATAGATAGCGATGGGACAGTTTTCTTCCCTGTTTTCTGGTTTGGGTGGAAGAAGAGATGAAGTTCGCTTGAGGTGCTTTCATGTTGGACAGTTATAGCATTATGATTCCACTTTAACTGCCATGGTGACATCCTATGTAATCCTTGGAATTGTGAGATACTAGAGTTTGCTAGCTAAGAATTTTAATTATATGTATGTGCCTTCAAATCACTTGTTGACGTTGGAGACCCCATGCATTTCAAAGGGTTTTCTTAGGCAAGGAATACTCAGGGGTAGTTTTCTGAGTTCCTTCCTCTGAAATATAGCCTATAGCACATAGTATTTTCTGCTGGGCTTCCATTCATACCAACCAGGCCAGACTCTACTAAGTTTCTAAAATCAAGTGGAATATGATATGGGATATTTTAACCCATTGATAAGCTAAATAGCAAAGGTAAAAGTTTCCCCTGTCATTAAGATTAGCCGTGTCTGACTCTGGGGGGTGGTGCACATCTCCATTTCTAAGCTGGGCAGCTGGAATTGTCTGTAGACACCTCCAAGGTCATGTGGCCAGCAGGAGATTACCTTCCCGCCAAGGTGGTAGCTATTGATCTATTCACATTTGCATGTTTATCTACTGCTAGGTTGGCAGAAGCTGGGCCTAACAACAGGAGCTCACCCTGCTTCCCAGATTTGGTCAGCAAGTTCAGCATCTCAGTGGTTTAATCTCCTGCACCACTAGGGGGCCTAAGCTAAATATCCCTTCCTAAATATATATTCCAGAATTGCCTAGGATGTCTGTATAGCAGCTAAAGTGGAATTGTTGTGTAATGTGAAATACCATATTTACTCGATTCTAATGTTCAACTATTTTGCCTAAATTACCCTCCCAAAATTAGGGTGTGCATTAGATTTGCATAATATAAAAAATACCTTTTTGGGTTTCAGGGTTTTAAAAATTGAGCTGTGCATTAGATTCAATGGCGCATTAGACTCAGGTAATATTTTGGCATATGAGCATCTCCTTTAATATTTTAATTAATGTTTTTGTTGTAAGCACAGGTAGAATAATATCAAAATCAGTCACCATTTCAAAATACATACAGAATGATGTTATCTTGATATTTTCAACATTGCCAATTTCACATTTATCTCCCATCTGTGGCTCTCAATATTACTCCCCTCCTGTGCTGGCACGACTGTGCCAGGAGATTTGATTTTTTTTCATGCACTGTTAGTTGGTTTGAATTCATTTGGGCCTTGCATTTTGCAATTGGGTAGCTTTCCCCATGTTGCAATCATAGGGCCAACAACCTATCAATCATCATTAGTGCCTTTAGATCCGCCCCTTTCCCCAGGTTTTGGAGGGAAAAGGGGACTTTTAGTTCAGTCTCACAGTTTAGAGCCTTACAGTAGGATGTGTGGGCTTTTCTCTGCCCCACCTGTAAAAAGCTTCGCTTCTTACAGCTCTGCTGGGATAAAAGAAATAGATCTACAGCTAGCTTTTGCTGGGGAAAAAGGAAAACCTCTACAGCTTTGCTGGGGAGTAAAGTTACAGTTCCACAGCCTTTGCTGGAGGAATACAGCCAGCCTTTGCTGGGCAAAAGAAATAGTTCCTACAGCCTTCGTGGAGAAACTAAAAGGACACCAGCTTGGCAGATCTACAGCAACCATTGCTTGGTAAGGGACCACTTGGGCTATCCATAACGCAGCTTGGAGCCGGGAGTTGGGACCTCACGTCAGCAGAGTAAAGAAAGATTGCCCAAGGAGGGGTCGGAAGGTTTCCCTAAAGAAGATAGGAACAGTTTATCAAGCAGTTGCCTGTCTCTTGTTGGCAGATTGAGAAAGCTACCAGTTTTTCAAGATTATATGGCATTTTATTCATTTGTTCGAAGATTTAAGCCTTAATAAAGAACTTTGTTGGACTTATTTTGAGCCTCTACAGAACTTTGTGTTGGAAAACCTGTGGGACCCTTTAGCTGAGGCAACCCAGCGTCCCGTTGGGCATACAGAAAGCACATCCTGTAAACAGATATTGTCATATGCCCAGCGCGTGACAGCACATCTCCCATCCCCCTTTTCCTCTCCCCCCACCACTTGGGAACAGTACTTTCCTTCATTCAAATACTATTTTAATTGATCAGTCATGGAGAGAGGATGGTTTAATTCTTTATATTTTCCTTTCCCTTTGACTCTATCTATCTATCTATTTATTTTCCCCATTTCAGATCCCAATTGATTTGGCTTGATGTATATCTGCTTCTCCTTTCAAGGATCTAATCCTGGAGCATAAAGTCTGCTAGATATTCGAACCATTTTTGACTTCTCACTTTCTATGCTCTTTCCAACCCAAGGCCACAACTGCTTGGGTGGCGACTGTCATGTATTTTATGATTTCCACCCAATCCTTAATGTTTTTGTTTTTATCTAGTTTCTGGATAGAGAATTCTTTCTTATTCAACAGCAATGTATGCCCTAATAATTCTTCCATTTACTCCTTTGTAGTTTTTTTACATTCACACCCCCTATGCATATATGAGACAATTTCTCCAGCATCCCCTTTAATATGAAATGCTTAGTGTGCAGTATAGAAGCTCTATGTAAAGCAACTACTCATCAGGTTGGCATATGCAGAGATTGGCATATGGGACTGTGTCATCCGGTGAACCCAGCAAGAACACCCCACTTTCTTCTAAACGATCCTATACTCATGAAAGGGAAGTCTTGAATGGAATTGTTTTGTTACCTTCCTATATTGGAGCTCTTTGCTCATAGTTCAGTTAGATGACAATGATTTAATGTGGTGATAGTTTTTATTCTGGGCTTCAGCTTAGATATGAATGTGAACAAGCATCTTTAATTATTAATAAGAATTATTCTTATACGGTATACTGCAAAGGTGGTGTAGACTTCAGCGGGTTTTTTAGTGGAGTTGCTTTCATTGCCTTGTCGAGTTAACAGGGGAGAGAGTTCCCAGATAAACATCTAGTTTAGAGTAAATTAGCCACTAGACATGGCACCTACATAACCCTTGGAATAATGCTATTAGGTGCACAAGAATCTAAATCTGAAAATGGAACAATCGAAGACTACTAATGAGAGTGAGTCATGGTTGTACCGAGGATCATCAGGCAGTGCTGTGTAGCTCATGCAAAGGAAATTACCCATCTGGAAAAAGCTTATTAGAGTAAATCAGCACCTGGAGAAGGCATTTGCTTTCCACAGAGCCATAAAGCTGAATAAAGCATGGGCAAAAATGGGATGGCCACAAGTCTTATGATGGTGATCTATGCCCAAGTTTCACTGATGAAACTCTGTTTACGGACATGGCGTGAACTGTAATAAATCACCATTCATTGTTTTTATTGTATTGTTTTTATTTTATTTATGGATATTATTTATATGCCACCTTTCTTACAAAGGTGGTGCAGCAGGTCAAACTGCTGCTGAATTTGCTAACCAAAAGGTTGGTGGTTCAAATTTGGGGAGTGGGGTTAGCTCCTGCTGTTAGGCCCAGCTTCTGCCAAACTAACAGTTTGACAACATGCAAATGTGAGTAGATCAATAGCTACTGCCTTGGTGGGAAGGTAATGTCACTCCATGCAATCATGTTGGCCACATGACCTTGGAGGTGTCTATGGACATCGCTGGCTCTTCAGCTTGGAAATGGAGGTGAGCACAACCCCATAGAGTTGGACATGACTATACTTAATGTTAGGGGAAACCCTTACCTTTCTTCCAAGGCAGCTGATCAAATGTCATTAACAGACTGGATTTCTATTTTGTCCGAAACCTATAGGATATAGTGAGAACACATCATAAAAGGGACACTCTTTTAAATCTTGAAATATGGTTCTCATGTTCCCATTCTACCTTCTCTTCTCCCAACTAAACATCCCCCAGGTGGAAGGAAGGAAGGAAGGAAGGAAGGAAGGAAGGAAGGAAGGAAGGGAGCAAGGAAGGGAGCAAGGAAGGGAGCAAGGAAGGGAGCAAGGAAGAGAAGGATGGATGGAAGGAAGGAATGAATGAAGGAATGGAGGGAGGGAGGAAAGAGAGAATGAAGGAAAGACAGGAAAGGAAGGAGAAAGAGAGAGAGGAGGGAGGAAAGAGGGAAGGAAGGAAAGATGAAAGAGTGGAAGGGAAGGGAAGAGGAAGGGAGAAAGAGGGAAGGAAGGGAAGGAAGGAAGAAAGAAGGAAAGAGAGAGATAAGGAGAGACAAAAGGGAAGAAAGGAAGGAAAGGGAGGAAGGAAAGAGAATGAGAGAGAAAGAGAGAAGGAAGAAAGGAAAGATGAAAGGGTGGAAGGGGAGGAAAGAGGGAGGGAGACAAGTACCATCTTGGTGGGAAGGTAAAAGCCACCCATGTAGCCATGCCGGAGGGTCTACGGACAGCAGGCTCCTCAGCATGGAAAATGGAACAAGAGTGCCTGCTCAGTATTACCTCCATATGCCAGAGATGAAAGGGAAATTTTGCCTTTGTTTATTGTATATTGCTTTTGTTCATTGTATAAAAGGCACTGAATGTTTGTCTATATATGTATATACGGTAATCTGCTCTCAGTCCCCTCAGGGAGCTAGAGTGGAATATAAATAAAGTGTATTATTACTATTATGATTATCATCATCATATGGGATTGTTCTGTTTTTGTTGATAACTGTCAAGTCAACTATGACTTATAGATGTTCTATGACTGAGAGACCTTTTCAGGTCTTGCAGACTTAGGGTAGCTATGGCATCTTTCATTGTGTCTACCCATCTTTAATGTAGTCTCCATTGTTTCCTGCTGCCTATTAGATTAATTTTGAACCCACTTGTGGTTTGTTGTGGAAGGAGGAGTAGAATGAGGTTGCAGGAGTGATTTGATGGTTAAACCTTTGAGAGGAACCCAAAATGCCTGTTTGTGGTTACAGGCTGTTAAGTTTGAAATGGATTAACAGATATAAGAAAACTGCAGGCACAGTATGTGAGTCAGTAGACTATTTTACACTTGCAGAGATTAAAAATTACAATCTGGACAGTCTGATGAAGATTGCTGGACAGCTCCTTGCCAAAGTGAAGGCTGATTTGTGGCCAGAACAGAATAATGTGGGGAAACCATGCAAATGTTTCAAAAGTACTTTGCAGTTTTTGAGGGGAAATACCATTTTCTTCAGAGTATTGCTGCTCTACATTGTTTCACTTGCACTGTTCCCAATTTTCCCTTGAAGTTGATAGTGCCACCATCTCTGTATATTTCCCTTACCAAACTGCAGGGGGTCAAGTATTCAATTAAGATCACTGAATTTGTATAGAAAGAGAGTTTAAATCTCTTTCCCTTGATAGCATTGCTCCTGTAGGAATAAAAGCTTCTTTAAAAACAGAAGATCCCAGTGTAATATCTGCTCTCCATTATCTGTATGTTCTATTTTGGTCCTTCATCTGGGTTGCCATCTGTATGGTCACTTACTATATTTTGCATTTTTGTAACTCGCTGCATTCCACTTATGTATTATATTTCCAGGTACACTTTTTCATTCCATGGGTACAAGTTTTCTTAGGATGTCATCTATCTAGTGTTACTATACTTTCTATGCATTACTAAGTAGTTTTCAGATATGTATTTCTACATAGCAGCCGGTAAAGATATTGCTGCCTTGATAGAGATAAAGGTATTTTCCCATTATAGCTATAAGGATGTTATCTTCATAACGGCCTTTACTCTTCAAAAAGGCCTTTTCCTACTCCAGATGCTAGAACCTTTCATTGAAAGTAATTTATATTCCTCTAGTTAATTCCTGTATGATATAACTATACATTATAATTGTATTAAAGTATCACCGTTTTTGAAAACATTTAAATCTTGCAAATGTTTGAAGCTTGTTTATTTCCTGAATTAATGTTATTGTTTTTTGCATCTACATTGTTGAATTAATGCAGTTCAACGCCACTTTAACTGCCATATATCATTGCTATGGACTCATGGACTGGTAGTTTTACAAAGTCTTGAGTCTTCTTTCTCAAAAAGTGCTGGTGCCTCATAAATCTGTATGTCATAGATTTTCATAACATTGGGCCATGGCAATTAAAGTGAAGACAGACCCTTAGGAAACTTAACCCTTTCCCCATGTTTCATTGAGGTTGCATTGCAGCAGGTGGTCAGTGGTTTGCTCTTCTCCGCACTCGCATGTCGTGGATTCCACTTTGTAGCCCCATTTCTTAAGGTTGGTTCTGCACCTCATGGTGCCAGAGCGCAGTCTCTTCAACGCCTTCCAAGTTGCCCAGTCTTCTGTGTGCCCAGGGGGGAGCCTCTCATTTGGTATCAGACATTGATTGAGGTTCTGGGTTTGAGCCTGCCACTTTTGGACTCTCACTTGCTGGGGTGTTCCAGCGAGTGTCTCTGTAGATCTTAGAAAACTATTTCTTGATTTAAGTCATTGACATGCTGGCTGATACCCAAACAAGGGATGAGCTGGAGATGTCACTGACTTGGTCCTTTCACTATTGATTGCTACTTCCTGGCGGATGTCAGTGGTGCAATATCGGCTAGACAGTGTAGTTTCTCCAGTGGTGTAGGGTGCAGACATCCCGTGATAATACGGCATGTCTCATTAAGAGCCACATCCACTGTTCTAGCATGGTGAGATATGTTCCACACTGGGCATGCATACTCAGCAGCAGAGTAGCATAGCGCAAGGGCAGATGTCTTCACTGTGTCTGGTTGTAATCCCCAGGTTGTGCCAGTCAGCTTTCATATGATATTGTTTCTAGCACCCACCTTTTGCTTGATATTCAGGCAGTGCTTCTTGTAGGTCAGAGTGATGGTGATAGTAGTGGTGTTGGAGAACCTAGAGATGCTTTAGGATTCCCTATGCAAATCTATAGTCAACATCTGACAAATGTTGACTAGACTCACACTAGAAAACTCTAGAGATTCCTAGAGAAGTGTTCTCTTAGGTTAAGAAAGGGAATTATTTATTCACAGTTTTTCCATTTTCATGGTGGTCCTTTGCCCCCTAAACTCAGTGAATGTGAAGTCACTGTTCCAATAACAAAATATAAATGCATTGCATTATAGTTCTAAATTAAGGACAATATTATTCCATTTGTAGCTTGTGGCACAATTAACTTCTTAGTTTCTTCAATTAAGCTCTTAGTTCTTATATTGTTATGGAGTGCGTGGACTCATTAAATGGTAGAAGGATGAATTGTACACAGTTCAGGTCTGGCTGTGTTTGGAGCCACTATCCTCCACTCTGTTGTAGACGTTGAGGTGACAAGAAGGTACACAAGAAATGTGACAAACTACCTAGAAGTATGTGTCCTAGAATCATAACTACTTATTTTATATATACACTTTGCAATCTGTAGTTAAGTCTATGTTAGTGAGTGCATATTGCCTCCCATATTAAATCCTTGATATCTCCAAGTATGGCTGGGAAGGGCATTTCTCTAAAATCTTGGGTTTTAGAATCTGCACTGTAGAATTAGTGCAGTTTGACACCACTTAAACTCCCATGGATCACCCTTTGGTAAAGAAAATGAAGGATTATGGGAATTGCAACTCCCGTATTTTCACAGCATTGGGCCATGAGAGTTAAACTGATATCGAACTGCATTACTTCTTCAGTGTAGATACACCTCCTGCAGCTGGAGAGAGTGATGTTGAGGAACGTATGTGTAGGATTGTATTTTCAGTTCCGCGTGAGAAGGCTATGTAGTTAGACTTCTCCCTGTTGGAGCTAGGCGTGGGAATATAAAACATGAAGAACTACTTTCCTTCCTCCTTGCTCTGGCTTCTTCTCCATTAGGAATTGTTCTTATACCTCTTTCTAAATTACAGCTTATCTTCAGAGGCAAATGCTTTAACAAATGACTTTTGTGCTTCGCCCTATAATGTAAACAAATAGGAAACACACTTATCTTTTCTGTTTATCTCCTACAGTTGAGACCTTCATTTATTATGTTTTCCTGCTCCCCCCAATTTATTTTGAGTAAAGTGTTAATCTAAGAGCAAATAGATTTTATGATGACAGAGCCATCTGGAGGTGGCAGATTTTTTAATTGAATTTCTTCGTTTGACTTTCTGTTTAGAAAAAAATCTATCACATATATTTATGGCCCATAAATGCACACAATTTTTAAAGAAAGGAAACCCAGATTTCTTGTAGCACAGTGGAGTTAGCAGTTTGGGATCCACAAATGAATGTTGCTTTCATGGAAATGAAGAGATTCTCATTATTTTGGTGCATATGACAAAACACTGAGGGACATACGTCATAAGACTCTGAATATTGCCATAATAAAGGTAAAGTTTTTCCCCAGACATTCAGTCCAGTCGAGTCTGACTCTGAGGGTTGGTACTCATCTCCATTTCTAAGCCAAAGAGCCAGCGTTATCTGTAGACACATCCAAGGTCATTTGGCTGGCATGACTGCATGGAGTGCATTATGAATATTTCCATAATTGTAGTGTAAAAGCTAAAGACAAGCATCTGACTTAGTCCTGAGAGGTGACAGCTGATGAATTTCATGCCAGTATTCCAGGTTTTTAGATTAGACTAAAAGAGTTATCTCTCACACTGGCAACAAAGATCCACATAGTTCAAGCAATGATGTCCCCCATAGTAGCCTATGGATGGGAGAGGTGGATCATAAAGAAGGCTGAGCGAAGGAAGATAGATGCTTTTGAACTGTGGTGCTGGAGGAAAATTCTGAGAGTGCCTTGGACCACAAGTTCCAACCAGTCTATACTCCAGGAAATAATGCCCAGCTGCTCACTGGTGAGGAAGGATATTAGAGGCAATGAAGAAGTACTCTGGCCACATAATGAGAAGACAGGAACGCTTGGAGAAGACAATGATGCTGGGGAAAATAGAAGGAAAAAGGAAGCGAGGCTGACCAAGGGCAAGATGGATGGTATCCTTGAACTGACTGGTTTGACCATGAAGGAGCTCGGCTAGTCCATGAGGTCATGAAGATTTAGAAGTGACTGAACAAATAAACAACAAAAAAAGAGTCATCTATGGTGCTGAACCTAAAATTGATTCACTAAAACCTAGAATGCTTTAATAATTTGCCTATGATATGACAAATACATCCTTCCTCATTTCTGCTCTCTGATTTATAAAATAAAGTTTACAGAGGCACCATCTAAAGAACTCCCAGATTTCTGTGTTTTCAAAATGAGGCTTGCAATTCTTGGCTCGTTGCTGAGTGCTTTGCATTGTGTGGACTCTTGGCACAATCTGATATAATTAGTCTGCAAAAAGCTTCCTGAATCACTGTCTTAAGAATAAAGGAAGAAAGTCCTCCGGCACCTTGATGATTAATAGATTTGCTATAAGGTATGCCAGGCTTTTTTGATCTGTTACTTTCCAAAAGTGTGGGATTGATGCCAGCAGCAGTAGGCATGCTGGTTTGGAATGATGGGCTTTGTATCCCAAGATATTTGGAGAGTGCCAGGCTGGTATGGGACCTGCCCAAGAAAAATGGTAAACTTCTGCATGAAAATCTGCTTCCAACTTTCACTGGTTCTAATATAAACAATGAGTTAGTATTTTGTTTCTAGCATGAGAGGGTCTTTCAGAAACTGCTATGGCAGTGGTTCTCAACCTTCCTAATGCTGCGACCCCTTAATACAGTTCCTCATGTTGTGGTGACCCTCAAACATAAAATTATTTTCATTGCTATGTTATAACTGTAATTTTGCTACTGCTATGAATCGTAATATCGTAATATAAATATGCAGGATGTATTTTCATTACCTGGACCAAATTTGACACAAATACTTGATATGCCCAAATTTGAATATGGATGGGGTTGGGGGGAATTGATTTTGTCATGTGGGAGTTGTAGTTGCCGGGATTTATAGTTCACCTACAATCAAAGGGCACTTTCCCCCCTGGCTTGAAGGGACACAAGCCTCCCTCTCCCTCACCGATTCATCCACACCACACTGCCATGTGCTGAGCACACCTGCTCTCCCCTCCCCACTTGGAGTCTCAGAAACAGCCCTCCCCTTGGTTGAGAGGCTGACCAATCACAGCAGGAGGAGGCCTTTTGGTGAAGGATTCATTGTCTGTTTCCAAAAAGGAAGAGAAGGAGGGTGGAGAAATCTTCAGCCTTCTCTGCCAAAGGGGTTCCTAAGACCATCAGAAATATGTGTTTTCTGATGGTCTTTGGTGACCCCTCTGAAAACCGCTCATTACCCCCCCCCTCGGGGTCCTGACCTCCAGGTTGAGAAATGCCGTGTTACGGGAATGTCAAGGTATTAGCCTGCAAATAAACTATTGTGGATTGTGAATGTATATAATCTTTAGCAAATGGAATGTGCTGTGTAACACTGGGATTCTTTTGAAGGTGCTATTGTGGCCAGGAAATCAGAAGACGCTTCCTTCTTGGGTGGAGAGCAATGTCCAGTCTCGATAAAACAGTGAAGAGTAGAGACATCAGACTGGCAACAAAGATCTGCCTAGTCAAAGCCATGGTATTCCCTGTAGTCACCTACGGATGTGAGAGCTGGACCTTAGGGAAGGCTGAGTGAAGGAAGATAGATGCTTTTGAACTGTGGTGTTGGAGGAAAGTTCTGAGAGTGCCTTGGACTGCGAGAAGATCCATCCTCCAGGAAATAAAGCCTGACTGCTCATTGGAGGGAAGGATACTAGAGACAAAGTTGAAGTACTTTGGCCACATCATGAGGAGACAGCAAAGCCTAGAGAAGACAATTATGCTGGGGAAAGTGGAAGGTAAAAGGAAGAGGGGCCAACCAAGGGCAAGATGGATGGCATCCTTGAAGTGACTGGACTGACCTTGAAGGAGCTGGGGGTGGTGACGGCTGACAGGGAGCTCTGGCGTGGGCTGGTCCATGAGGTCATGAAGAGTCGGAGACAACTGAATGAATGAACAACAAAATAGTTAATATAGGTGGAGTACTCATCTGAAATAGTTGGCACCAGAAGTCTTTTGCTATTTTGATTTTTTTAAAGATATCGGAATACCTGTATTTGCATATTTATAAATAATGAAATCTCTAGGAGTTGGGTTCCAAGTCTAATAATTACATTCCTTTAGGTTTCAAGCACATCTTTTATACAGAACCTGAATATAATTCATACAATATTTCCAAATACTGTTGTTCATGAAACAGACTTTGTGTACATCAGACCATCAGAAAACTAAGATGTCATTATCTCAGCCACTCATGAGGATAAATTTTAGATTTTTAAATTCCAGGTAAGGGATATTCATTCAACCTATCCTGGTGAATTCAACATGATTGTACTACTGCATCTCAGATTCTAGTTTCATCTCTTCATCTTGACATTTGAATGTGGGCTTGCCCCATGTATTGCCATCTGCAACTGTCGTCAGTCTCTAGAGAAGAACAATCTATTTTCTTGGTGCCTTTTTTAAAGCTGTTCCTGGCCTTATTTGGAGTGCTGATTCAGAAAATTGCATTGGATAGACTGTACTGACTCTAGTTTCTTAGGTACTGTTATCATGATTTTCTATGGGAGAGCAGATGCACTCCATATATTCTGTATCTCAAAAACTGTAGCTGATGGGGAAACCTTGTGCCATTTTTGGAATCAGCAGGTCAAATTTACCAAGACACCAAAATGTGTGTTGGCCAATGTAATAGGTACTTCAGGTGGGATGTACATGTACAAATGAACAGATACTGAAATATCTTTGGTTAAGCATTCTACCCAGTGGAACCCATAGTATCTCCATATTTATGCTGCAAATTGTGTTTCAGCTTTTTTGTGTGTGCAGCAGCTAATAAATCTTGTGCAGGAGCTCTGTTAAATCAAGGCTGAAATCACAAATTATATTTTGCTCATGGAATGTCATTGATATCGCCTAGTTTTGAATCACAACGCTCAAATCCAGGTATATCTGGCAAATCTGTAGGGAGGATGTGTGCAAGAGATACCTCTTGTATCAGAGTTTTCATTATCGCATAACCTTGGTTACAATGAAGTCTACTGAAGCTTAACCATTATGGTTAGTGGAGCATTCTATCTTATGAATGCAGGTGTTATCACTAAGAGGTGTGTTGGGATATGATAAGCTTAATACCTGATAACTACAACCTCACCTGCTTGCAAGATGCAGCCCCAAGGAGGATTCATGCTAGCAGACAACACGATAGCTGGAATTTCCTCCTGTTTATTTCTTGCAGTGGGTAATTGGCTGATGACATAAACTTGATGTGATATTACTTCTATACATATCCAGCAATCAAGTGATAAAACTGTCACCATCAAGTGGGAAAGCATATGCATACATGTTTCTGATGAAGCTTTCTTAACACAAAGAAAAGTCAATGAAAATTTAAAGTGACAAAATATTATGGGATGAAAAATTATGCAGGAAAGAATATTTATCAGAAATCCTAAATTATAATCCTCCCTATATGTCTTAGGGTTGGCTTATAGCATTTTCAAGTGAAAAGCATGATGTCTAAATGTGTACTATTGATTGGTTTGATCTGTAAAACAGAAGATTCTGCAAGGGTTTAGTAGGAATGATTCAGAAATTTGATCTTCATGATCTCCATAACTTGATTCACAGTAGTCAGACTAAGGCTGCTTCTACATTGTAGAATTAATGCAGTTTGACACCACTTGAATTACTATGGCTCAAGGCTCATGGATTTTTTGGTACTTTTACAAAGTGTCTAGCCTTCTTTGCTAAAGGATGCTGGCGTCTCATCAAACTACAACTCTCAGGAGTCCATTCCATTGAACCATGACAGTTTAAATGGTTTCATACTGCTTTAAGTCTACAGTGCAGATCATGCATGGGCAAACTTCGTCCCTCCAGGTGTTTTGGACTTCAACTTTCCCTCCAGCTGAGGGGGAGAAGGAAGGGGGCTATGGCTGTTAGGAATTCTGGGAGTTGAAGTCCAAAACACCTCGAGGGCCCAAGTTTGCCTATACCCAGGGGTGGCTCAACCCATTACACAAAGTAAGCATTTGCAGTATAGTTGATATTGCCCAGGGGCACTCTTGAGGCACTCTTGGGGGAAAATATACCTTGACATATGCAAGTTGTAGTTACTGGGATGTATAGTTCACCTACAATCAAAGAGCATTCTGAACTCCACCAATGATGGAATTAAACCAAATATGGCACACAGAACTCCCACGACGAACAGAAAATATATATCAGTTATTGGTGGGGGGGGGGGGGTGCCAAAATACTGTTTGCTTACCGTTGAAAATTACCTAGGGCTGCCTCTGCCTATACCTTATATGTATGGTATAGATGCATCCTTGGAAGCTTAAATTACCCACTGGCCCTACATTTGCTACACTATCCCCGCAAATGAAGAGGCTATAAGTAACATGATTGGGTTACTTATAAGCAACTTTTATTATTGTTACCTAATTAGAAATCACTAATTCCAACACACACACACACCCCATTGTAGTCACCGAATCCACTCTGGCCTTGGCCATGAACTTGGCTGTGAACTTGACCCTAACATTGACAGTGAACTTGGTAATAAACTTGGCGAGGATAATTCCATTCCCAGAATAATTAATGTCCTATATCAAATTCCAGGCCACTTTAATTCACCCTGCCTCTTTTATTAACATCATGCAAACAGAGATTGAGGAGGGCAATGTGCTTGGTGCAGCTCCACCCTCTCCAAAAGTAGTCCCATGTGGACTACTTTTGGGCATGCCTCTTTTGGGGGTAGAAGCGGCAAGAACCTCCCTCACTACAGCTTCGCTGGGGTGAGAAAGCCCTTTTCAACCTGGGTGGTGTTGCTGCATTAAGTGCTCATTTTCCCTCTCCAAAATCCCACTTTGCCCAACAAATTACTTCCTTAACAAGCAAGGCAGGCACATCTGGGGCCTGATGCTTGGGGTTTTTTTTTTTTTGTCTTCATCATCTTGTCTTCCATTCCTTCCTATAATTGGGCTGCCTGCTTGATCGGCTGCCTAAGCTAAGCTATATACAGTGCGCACAGTGAGTGCACAGACTCAAAGTGCTCATTTCCCTCCATTCAGTTCAGTCAGTAGAGCAATCAGTGCAGGACTTCAGATAGGATTGCTCTGTTTATCCCACAGATAATGGAAGAGAGTGATTCTCCTATGCAGGTGTTGGCGACCATGAAGTATATATAACCAATAGTTTTGATATTTTTAAGTATACAAAATATTTTCAGTAGATCTACAACTTTTTTGTGCAAAAAAGTAAAAGACCCCTCCCCACTTTTCTCCTGCCTGCTGTATGTGTAAACATAAATACAGCGGTTTTCTGATATCCACTGGAGCTGGGTTCCAGAACCTAAATGGGTACCAAAATCCATGAATGTTTAACTCCCACTGCATGCAATGGAGCCCCCAGTGGTGCAGTGGGTTAAACCCTTGTGCTGGCAGGACTGAAGACCAACAGGTCAGAGGTTCAAATCTGGGGAGAGTGTGGATGAGCTCCTTCTGTCAGCTCCAGCTCCCCACGCGGAGACATGAGAGGAGCCCCGGTCTTCAGTCCTTGTGCTTGCAGGACTGAAGACCAACAGGTCAGAGGTTCAAATCTGAGGAGAGTGTGGATGTGCTCCTTCTGTCATCTTCAGCTTCCCATGTGGAGACATGAGAGGAGCCTCCTACAAGAACGGTAAAACATCATAAGACATCCAGGTGTCCCCTGGGCAATGTCCTTGCAGACAGCCAATTCTCTCACACCAGAAGTGACTTGCAGTTTCTCAAGTTACTCCTGACATGAAGAAAAAAATGCATGCAATGTCATAGTAAAATGCTGTCTCTTATATAAGATGGCAAGATCAAGTCCTGCTTTTTGGATTTTTTTAAAAAAGTGCTTCCAAGCTGTAGATCAGTGATTCTTAACCTGTGGGCTGCTAACCACCAGTGGTCTCATTCCTCTTTATTTATTGTATTGTCTTTCACTTCACCTGCCACTCCTTTCCTGTTGCTGACCATAGCATATGTTCTGTATCAGAAACTAGAGCTGATGTGGTTTATCCAATGCAATTTTCTGAATCAGCACCCCAAACAGAACCTAAAGTTGACCAAAAACTGATTCATAACCCCTTTGGTACTAATGTTGGAGAGTGGTCCCTGGTCAAAATGGTCCCTGGTCAAACAAAGGTTGGGAACCACTGCTGCAGATCATTGAGTCCATGGATTCAGAGGTCTGATTGTACTCAGATCTCAGAAACTGTTTTTGGCACTCTTGTAAATGTGATCCATGATGTCAACTTTGGAACCATAATTTTACTTTAAAAAACCAAAGACATTTCCCTTTATTGCCGCTTTACTAAAGTATGGCTGCTGTGAGTATTATGGACAGGAAGGGAGTGCTTCGGATTACAGCTGTTCCCAATCACTATGCACTGTGTAAGGAAATTGCAGTAGTAAGAAGTACTGTTCATTACAGTGTAATTTGAAAGAAGAATCAGTAGAGGAGGAATGGAATTAACTGTGTGTATATGTTCCTTCATGTTCTTTAGCAACCTATGATGACCTCATGAGTTTTAAAAGAGGTGGTTTATCAGTTCTTTCCTCTGTAATATAGCCCATAGCATCTGGCATTCATTGGCAGTCTCCCATCCAAGAACTGACCAGGGCTGGCTCTGCTTAGTTTCCAAAATCAGGCAGCATCTGCTGCCTTTTAGACCTAGCCTTAATGAATAAGTCAGACATGAAATTTTTGCCATGAATAACATTAATGTGTTATTCAAAAACGGTGAAATATGTGATAGAAAATGGGTTGCTGTGGCATTTCTGGGCTGTATAGCTATGTTCCAGAAGCATTCTTTCCTAACATTTTGCCCACATCTGTGGGAAGCATTCTCAGAGGTTTGGGTTGTAGAAGGATTTCATGGCCAAAATCACTGGGTTGCTGTGAATGCTTCTGGAACATGGCCATACAGACCAGAAAACTCACAGCAACCCATTTGTGAGGTCTGTTGGAAACTAGAAAAGTGGGGTTTATATATCTGTGGAATAATGTCCAGGGTGGGGGAAAGACCTCTTGTCTGAGGCAAGTGTGAATGTTGTCATTGGCCACCTTGATTAGCACTGAATGGCCTTGCAGTTTCAAAGCCTGCTTGCTGCCTGCCTGGGGGAGTCCTTTGTTGGAAGATGTTGGTTGGCCTTGGTTGTTTCAGGTCAGGAATCCCCCCCCCCCTTTTTAGTGTTGTTCCTTATTTACTGTCCCAATTTTAGAGTTTTTAAAAAAATACTTTTAGACAGATTTTGTTCATTTTCATGGTTTCCTCCTTTCCGTTGAAATTGTCTACAATTGCTTGTGGATTTCAATGGCTTCTCTGTGTAGTCTGACATGGTGGTTGTTAGAGTGGTCCAGCATTTCTGTGTTTTCAAATAATATGCTGTGTCCAGGTTGGTTCATCAGATGCTCTGCTATGGCTGACTTTTCTGGTTGAATTAGTCTGCAGTGGCTTTCATGTTCCTTGATTCGTGTTTAGGCAATTTCAACAGAAAGGAAAAAAACCATAAGAATGAACAAAACCTAGCTCCAGTATTTTAAAAAAACTCTAAAATCAGGACTGTGTATAAAGAGGAACACTCATAAAACGGGAATTCCTGACATGAAACAATCAGGACCAGCTAACTCCTCCCAACAAAGGATCACCTCAGGCAGGAAGCAGCCAGGCTTTGAAGCTGCAAGGCCATCAAATGCTAATCAAGTTGGCCAATTCACACCTGCCTCAAGTAGACAAGATTTCTTACTCCGACCCTGGACATTCCACAGATATATAAACCTCACTTGCCTATTTTCCAACAGACCTCACAACCTCTGAGGATGCCTGTGGGCAAAAGGTCAGGAGAGAATGCTTCTGGAACATGGCCATACAGCCTGGAAAACTCACAGCAACCCAATGATTCTGGCCATGAAAGCCTTCGACAACAATTTAATAGATACTATTAGTGAAAGAAGGGGGAAATATATTGTCGAAGGCTTTCATGGCCGGAATCACTGGGTTGTTGTAGGTTTTTTCGGGCAATATGGCCATGTTCTAGAGGCATTCTCTCCTGATGTTTGGCCTGCATCTATGGCAAGCATCCTCACTACCTCTGAGGATGCTTGCCATAGATGCAGGCGAAATGTCAGGAGAGAATACCTCTAGAACATGGCCATATAGCCCGAAAAAACCTACAACAACCCAAGGGGGAAATCGTTATTCAGATATCAAAATTTTGCTGCATTTGCCCCCCTTTAAGTGATTTGATCTATTGTGTACAACTCCTGGCCTTGGGTTGAATATAATTTCAGGCAAAGAGCTCTATTCATGCCTGGGAATAGAACATCTCTTTGGGGTGCATCTCTCAGGCACAGAGGCATATCTCTTAAACATGTGTAAATTACACCTCATCCACTGCATCGAAAGTCCTCCTTTGCATAGGAGAAAGAATACTACATTTTTAAAAATATTCACTTCTTTCTTTTCTGGCCTCTTTTTACTCAAGTGAAGACATGCTTTAGGAGGAACGGGGAACACTTTCTTGCAATTGGTTGCATAGAGGCAAGCGGCTGTTTACTACATGTTAAGTGTTGTCACTCAGACAAGGATGAATCAGATATGACATTTGAAGAGACAGGGTAATAATGCCTTCAGGGGAGATCAACCATATGAGAGGTTAATTGGGACCACATGGCTGATTTTCAACTAAGGGGGAAAAGGCAGTGGCTTCATGATCTGCTTAGATAAACAGCAGAGCATGAATGTTGAGAAGCAGAGCCTGCCTTCCTAGGAAGCAGTGCCATAGATCGTAACAACTCTGTCCTGTTGTGTGCATACGGGTGCCATGTGCAAAAAGAAGTGCACATGCTCATCTCTAGACTGTACATCTCAATGCGGTAGTGAGGAACTTATGGCCTCTGGACCAAATATGGCCCATTAGTCTTATTTTAGGTCTTTACCCACTATGATTAATTCTCTGTGTTCAAATATTGTGATTTTATATTGCCTGATGGGTTTATTTATAATGTTTCTTATATTTTATTTTTATATTTTATTGTTGTATTCTCATGTTGTACATTTGCATTGTTGTACTGCTGGTCTTGGCGTCATGTAAGCCGCCCCAAGTCCACTTGGGGAGATGGTGGTGGGGTATAAATAAAGTTTTCATTATTATTAGACTACTGCAACGCTCTCTACATGGGGTTGCCACTGAAGACTGCCTGGAAGGTTCAACTAGTCCAACGAGCGGCAGCCAGATTACTAACAGGAGCGGGGTACAGGGAGCATACTACTCCTCTGCTGCGTCAGCTCCACTGGCTGCCAATTAGCTTCTGAGCAAAATTCAAAGTGCTGGTGCTGACCTATAAATCCCTAAACGACTCCGGCCCAGTTTACCTGTCTGAACGGATTCTCCCCTATGAACCATCAAGGTTGTTAAGATCTTCTGGAAGGGCCCTGCTCTCGGTCCCACCACCCTCACAATCACGTTTGGTGGGGACGAGGGACAGGGCCTTCTTGGTGGTGGCCCCTTGGCTCTGGAACTCTCTCCCGCTGGAGATTACATCTGCCCCTTCCCTCCTGATTTTCAGAAAGCTGGTAAAATCTTGGCTTTGGAATATAACATTTGCAGAATAACTGCTGACCACTCCGGCGGATGGTGATGAATTTGTGATTTTATTTTGACGACCTGGCGTTTTGTAATTGTATAATCTGTATTTTAATGTATTTTATGTATTAATGTATTATGATGCTATTATGTTTATCATACTTGTGTGTGAATTTCCTGCTGTTAGCCGGCCTGACTCCCTCTTCGGAGGTCGAGAAGACCGGGTTATAAAAGCTCTAAATAAATGAATAACTAAATAAATAATGTTCCATTATTGGATGGTGTGAGATTTAACAGGAAAGCTAATCTACACTAGCTTTGCACATTTTGGAGCTTTCCCCCAAACTTTGTGTCTTGGAAATGGCAACTTTCCAAGCCTCCACTAACTGTTTGTAAATATGTATAATTAGTAATCTATATATATGTATAGACTCCAGTGGAGGTGGATGCAATTTGTCTTCTTTCAGACTTCAGTGAGTACAGTTATACAGTTTGGACTATATGCTTAAAGACATTGGACTATGGACTACTCTGCTGAATATATACAAGAAGTTTGTTAGTAAACCTGAGATGTTATTTTTTTTAAAGACTACTTTGTTTTGTCTCTTGAGTGCATATTTTAACTAAGAGATTCCAAGGAAGTGTATATCTTATGGGCAGTTACAACTGCAAATTCTTCTTCAAAGAAACAACCATCCTCTGCTAACCAAATATATTTTTGTAGTGGCATGTCTTTATCATTGGCAGTTTAAAGACCTGGTTCTTCATTTTAACAGCCGAGTTACCTGTGTGCCATTACACAAAGGCTTGTGAATATCACTTGTTCAAAGAGTTGACTTCTAACAAGGTAATGCTTTTCTTGACTATTGGAATCACAGGAATTGTAGTTTTAAAAGGTCTTTAGCCTTCCTTCCCAAACAGTGCTGATGCTGCATCTGACTACAGTTCCTATGATTACATAGCATTGAGCCATGAAAGTTAAAGTGGTGTCAAACTGCATTAATTCTACAGTGTAGCTGCATCCTTCGACAGACGAATAGTGATATAGATCGATACGGATGTTTTGAGGAGTATGTCTTGACTGTTCAACTTCACCTGAGATGGGTTGCATTTTTGTTCCTATTGTAGAATGATAGAGTAAATGAAGGGAGAGGAAAAACCTATTACAAGTATAGGTAACTCTGGGGAGAAGTTTCTTTTCTTTTCTTTCTTTTTTATTCTAGTAGCTGGCATTGTGCTGTGAACCAAGCCCTAAAAAGAAATGGAAGTGAAGGCATGAAACTCCCTTTGAAATATGAAAAAGGTGTGAAGCAGTGGATTTAAGAGAAGTGGGAAATAAATTAAGATTGACATTCTAAATTTAAAAAAAATAGAATAATAGAACAGGTTGCCCAGGAGAGCTGTGTGTTCTCCTTTACTATAAGCTTATATGAAGAAACTTCATGGGATTGTGTTTCTTATTTGTGCTTTAAAGTCTTGGAAGTGCCCGCATTGCAGAGGATGGAAGAAACAAAGGAAAGTAATCTGTGCCCAAAAGAATAGTTTAAAAATACATTTGAAAGGGGAAACAAACAATGCAAAAGGCTTTAGAGTACAGAATGTAACTTATTAGCATATAGGTTTGTATATAAACAAAGAATGCAGTCCTATCATGTTCATAAGTAAGTTCCAGTGAATTATTGCTACATATAGAATTACAGAGTTGGAAGAGACCTCATGGGCCATCCAGTCCAACCCCTTGCCAAGAAGCAAAGAAATCACATTTAAAGCATCCCTGACAGATGGCCATCCAGCCTCTGCTTAAAAGCCTCCAAAGAAGGAACCTTCACTACACTCCAGGGCAGAGAGTTCCACTGCTGAACAGCCCTCACAGTTAGGAAGTTCTTCCTCATGTTCAGGTGAAATCTCCTTTCCTGTAGTTTGACGCCATTGTTTCATGTCCTAGTTTCCAGGGCAGCAGAAAACAAGCCTCCTCCCTATGATTTCACATATTTATATAAGGACATAATGTCTCCTCTCAACTCTATATCTAAGGAAAGCTCTTGAAAACCTATTTTTTACTCTTCTTGCTCCCATCTGATATAATAGTTTGGGGAGATCAACAGTGGTTTCCAACCTTTTTTTGACCAGGGACCACTTTGACCAAGGACCACTCTGACCAGGGACCACTCTTCAACATTAATACCAAAAGGGTTACAAATAAGTTTTACATTCGGTTTGGTTATTTGGGATGCCGATTCAGAAAATAGCATTGAATAGACCACATCAGCTCTAGTTTCTGATACAAAACATAGGCCATCCAGTAGTTGCCATCTGCTCGCCCACAGAAAACCGTATTTAATAACCTAGAGATGATGTGGTTTATCCAATGCAATTTTCTTAATCGGCACCCCAAATAACCCAAGAAACAGGCCTAAAAATTTTATTTATTTATTTATTTATTTATTTATTTATTTATTGCATTTATTGACCGCCCCTCTCAGCCCGAAGGCGACTCGGGGCGGTGAACAACAACAAGAAGACAGTGTACAGTAGACATGACGATACAAACCAGACAAATACAACATAACATATACTTATACTAAAAATCCGCTTCGCCAAGTCCTGGGGTCATAGCCAAAAATTCGTAGTCCTAGTTCGTTCCATTGTCATTCAACACTCAGCCGAAGGCCTGCTCGAAGAGCCATGTTTTCAGGCCCCTACGAAAGGCCATCAGTGAGGGCGCCTGTCTAACTTCAGCAGGGAGGGTGTTCCACAGCCGGGGGGCCACCACCGAGAAGGCCCGCTCTCTCGTCCCCGCCAGACGAGCCTGTGAGGCAGGCGGGACCGAGAGAAGGGCCTCCCCGGATGATCTCAAGGCCCTCGTGGGCTCATAGGCCGAGATGCGGTCTGCAAGGTATTTTGGGCCGGAACCGTTTAGGGCTTTGTAGGATAACACCAGCACCTTAAATTGGGCCCGGTAGCAAATCGGCAGCCAGTGGAGCTGGGACAGCAGGGGCGTTGTATGCTCTCTGCGTCCAGCTCCCGTTAATAACATGGCTGCCGCGCGCTGGACTAGCTGTAGCTTCCGGACCGTCTTCAAGGGCAGCCCCACGTAGAGAGCGTTGCAGTAGTCGAGGCGGGATGTGACCAAAGCGTGTACCACCGTGGCCAAGTCAGACTTCCCAAGATACGGGCGCAGCTGGCGCACGAGCCGAAGCTGTGCAAATGCTCCCCTGGTCACCGCTGAAACCTGGGGCTCCAGGCTCAGCGATGAGTCCAGGGTCACACCCAAGCTGCGAACCTGCGCCTTCAAGGGGAGTGCGACCCCGTCTAGCACAGGCTGTAACCCTATACCCTGTTCGGCCTTGCGACTGACCAGGAGTACCTCTGTCTTGTCTGGATTTAATTTCAGTTTGTTCGCCCTCATCCAGACCATTACAGCGGCCAGGCACCGGTTCAGGACTTCGACGGCCTCCTTAGTAGCGGGTGGGAAGGAGTGACAGAGTTGGACGTCATCTGCGTACAGGTGACACCGCACCCCGAAACTCCGGATGATCTCACCCAGCGGCTTCATGTAGATGTTAAACAGCAAGGGGGACAGGATGGAGCCCTGAGGAACGCCACAGGTCAACGGCTGTGGCGTTGAACAGGAGTCCCCCAGTAACACCTTCTGGGTACGACCCTCCAGGAATGATCGGAGCCACTGCAATGCAGTGCCCCCAAGGCCCATCCCTGCAAGGCGCCCCAGAAGAATACCGTGGTCGACGGTATCGAAGGCCGCTGAGAGGTCCAGGAGCACCAACAGGGACACACTCCCCCTGTCTAGCTCCCGGCGCAGATCATCCACTAAGGCGACCAAGACCGTCTCGGTACCATGTCCCGGTCTGAAACCAGACTGTGCCGGATCCAGATAATCCGTGTCTCTCAAGAATACCTGGAGTTGTGAGGCCACCACGCTTTCCATGACTTTGCCCAAAAAGGGAAGATTGGAAACAGGCCGAAAGTTGTCCAATTTAGTGGGGTCAAGTGATGGTTTCTTCAACAGCGGCTTTATAACAGCCTGTTTTAGGCTCGCTGGAATCTTGCCTTCCCGAAGGGAGGCATTAACCACCACCGTTACCCACTCGGCCAATCCCCCTCTGGCCTCCTTAAGAAGCCAGGATGGGCAGGGGTCTAGGATGGACGTGGTGGGTCTCATTCCTCCAAGTACCTTGTCCACATCCTCGGGTTTCACAAACTGAAAAGAATCCAACAAAATCTGACAAGCAGGTGCTTGTGTCACATCCACAGAGACTGCATCTAATGTGGCGTCCAGCCCAGAACGGATCAAAGCGACTTTGTCTGCAAAGAACCGAGCAAATGCTTCACAGCGCGTTGTCGAGTTGTCAGGGCTCCCACCAGTAGGGGGAGTTAAAAGACCTCTGACAACCCGGAACAACTCCGCCGGACGGTTCTTTGCAGACGCAATAGTGGCCGCAAAGAAAGTTTTCTTTGCGGCTTTTATTGCCGCGGCATATGCCCTCAAAAAGGACACAAACCGTGCTCGGTTTGACTCGCTTGGGTCCGATCGCCACACGCTCTCTAGAACCCTCTTCTTTCGCTTCATCGCTGCCAGCTCCTCGGTGAACCAAGGGGCTGGTTTAGCTCGGTTACTTGAGAGGGGACGTTCCGGAGCGATCATGTCAATAGCCCTGGTCATCTCCCCATTCCAGAGAGCGACCAAGGCCTCGACATTGTCGCCTACCGCGGTGGCGGGAAACTCCCCAAGAGCCGTCAGGAATCCGTTCGGATCCATTAGCCTCCTGGGGCGGACCATCTTAATGGGTCCTCCACCCTTGCGGAGGTTAGGGGGCGCAGTGAGCCTAAATCTAACCAGGAAATGGTCGGTCCACGGCAACGGAGAGATGGACAACTCCTCCACACCGCCACCCTGCTCCCATCCCTGGCAGAAAACCAAGTCCAATGTGTGTCCAGCACAGTGGGTGGGGCCAGTTATTTGTTGGGACAGCCCCATGGTTGCCATGGCGGACATGAAGTCCTGAGCCGCACCTGTGAGGGTTGTCTCGGCGTGGATGTTGAAGTCCCCCAGCACAAGAAGCCGTTGGGACTCCACCGCCAGGCTCGAGACCACCCCCGCTAGCTCAGGCAGGGAGACTGTAGTGCAGCGAGGTGGACGGTACACTAGCAGAATCCCTATTCTGTCCCGGTCACCCACCCTCAGGTGGACGCATTCAAAATTTGTGGTCTGCGGGATGGGGCTCCTAGTTAGATGGATGGTATCTCTATAGACCACTGCGACCCCGCCTCCCCGTCCTCCGGCTCTTGGTTGGTGTTGCACGGAGAAACCTGGAGGACAAAGCTGGGAGAGATTTACGCCCCCCGCTTCGTCCAGCCAGGTCTCCGTGATGCACGCCAGGTCTGCCCGCTCCTCCAGGATTAAGTCCTGAATCCAAGTTGTTTTCCCGTTGACAGACCTGGCGTTCAACAACACCACCTTCAAGCCAGAGGGCCCGCTCACCTGGTTACACCAAATTACCTTAGGAGACCTATTGGGAGTAATTAATTTGGAAAAGCGATCCGAATCAGGCCGAATTCGAGGTCTCCTTCTCCCGCATCTCCTCCTTCCCACCACGACCTCTATGGGGGCCCCTCGGCTAGTGGAACACCTCCCCCCCTCCATGCCGCAGTTCTGAGCCATAAGAGTGCTTTCTCCTATGCTTGTTAAGTTTCTTGGTTCTTGCCAGCATCTCCCCTCCCCCTCCTCCCCCCTCCCTACCACACTCTCAATCCCAGGCTCCGGGCTACCTCCTCTCCCGCCCCCTCCACCACTCCAAAGTAACATGAACAGTATCCAAAGGGGGGCAGGGGACCACATGGGTAGCAACGATGCAGGTGTTAAAGTTGATAAACTAGTTCTTAAAGTGCAGGAATTCAGGAGCAGTCCGTCAGTGAGCAAAGATGATCGTAAAAACAAAGACACCAAGGAACCCCGACTTCCAGGTGCCACATGGAACAGCTCTGCTCAGGGAGAGGGAGGGGGAGGAGAAGCAGCAATTGGGAGGCTTGTTGTCGCATCTTTTGTGGGTAGTCAGCCTCCCCCCTCCTGAAATCCCCATTTCCTTGGCACTATAACAGGGTCTCATGAGACCAGTTGCTCTCATTGCAATGGTGTAGTAACGGTGAAGCTGCAGACCATATTTTAGTTCGTGATATTTTAGTCCATGGACTACAGATTGGGAACCATCACTCAAGAGAAATGCCCTTAAAAGAAACAAGCTGTGTATGAAACTACATTTCCATGAGTAGAAAGACAATACTGAATGCAATCTAAATAGTTTAATGTATTGTTACTCAGTCAAATATGATCCACAGCATCTTGTCAGGATATTATTCTTCACATTTATTTGAAATCCCTTATTTTAGGAATTTGAATTTTTGGTTGAAAATTCAGCTTTTGGGATTTTTTTTGTTGTGTCAGGAGCGACTTGAGAAACTGTGAATCACTTCTGGTGTGAGAGCCGTCTGCAAGGACATTGCCCAGGGGATGCCCAGATGATTTGATGTTTTTATCATCCTTGTGGGAGGCTTCTCTCATGTCCCCACATGAGGAGCTGGAGCTGATAGAGGGAGCTCATCCGCCTCTCCCCAGATTTGAACCTGCGACCTGTCGGTCTTCAGTCCTGCCGGCACAGGGGTTTAACCCACTGCGCCCCCAGCGGATCCCTAGCTTTTTGGAATATAAGGAATCCAATAATCTTGATGGCAGTTGGCTTATGTAGTTCTAGTCTGGAGATTAAACATGACATGATTCATTGAAATATAATTTTATTATGCTTATTATGTCTTAATGTTTGACTTATGTTTTAACTGATATTTTAAGGCACCATGGAGGTGTGATTGTAAGTTGCCTTGAGTCCCCCTTGGAGTAGAGAAAAGTGGGATATAAATAGGGTAAATAAATAAATAAATGTCTGCCCTCCATTATGTTACTTCCTTGTAGGCTTCTAAACAAAGGGTGGATGGCCATCTGTTGGGAATGCTTTGATTGTGCCTTTCTTGCATGGCAGTGGGTTGGGCTAGATGGCCCATGTAGTCTCTTCCAGTTCTTTTATTATATTATTCTATGTCTGGGTTGGCCTAAAAGAGCTGAATTTCTCAACAGTAATAATTTTTAAAAAGTACTATTGATGAAGTAAAAGATTCTGAAATGTTCTTGCAGCCTGTTCTTTGCCAGTTAGTCCCGTCGTCTCTAATAAATATCATCTGGCTTACTTGAAAAGCCATTTAGTGACAGATGTGATTAATGCAGTTACATCTTGCTGTACTATAAGGTGCAGCATGTTGCCAGGTGTCTGCATTGACTATTGGATAAAAGATAAATATGCAGTTACTTGTTCTGACAGAGGAGGCTGAATGCCGAAAGAATATACAGCCTGAGTTTGCCCTCTGCTGGTTTGCCAAGTTAATATTTTGTCATAATGACCAATTCCTTTTAGATAAAAAAATGTTATAGATATAGGTTTAACCCTCACACCAATAGTTGTGCTAAAAGGAGTGGAATGTGAAGATTTTTGGCTTCATGTATAGATGAGCTTAGGAGGGGTTTTCTTTTTAAGGAAGGAAAGGAGAGAGAAAATTCATAAATATGCCAACACCTTTAAGACTACTTGTTTTTATTTTTGTCCGAGCATTTGTGCATGTATACCCACTTCTTCTTGAGTGGTATTATTATATCCTCAGATATAAAACATATGTATACAGTTGTGGGCTGCAATGTATGATAAAAATGTTTTAGATCTGTACAGTGGACAGTCAATGTTGTGTGAAAGCAATAAATCTACTTACTGAAAGGCAATTTCCTTGGGTTCGGAACTCTCTTTGAGAAGGTTCTTGTTATATGTGCAGTAGCAAGACCTCTGGTATTAGCATATGTGGTTGGCCATGAAGTCATTGCCTTTGTTCATACCTCTGCAAATGGATTGAGATTTGTGAATATAATTCAATTGAGCTGTTTCTCTTTTGAGTTTTTTCTCATTTCCTTGGCCAGTGATCACAACCTGTAAATTCTTTACTGTGTGTCCAGGAAGGTTGAAGTGTTCTGCAACAGGGTTTGGGTATTGCTATTTTGAATGTCAAATTTGTGTCTATTAAATCTTGTGTACAGGCTATCCTTTTTTTTCAATGCAGTGTGTTGCACTCAGGCCTGGCAACACCTATGACCACTGCACCACACAAGAGTCTGGGAATATAAACAAACAGTTTATTGTAAAACATATAAAAAGCATATAAAAAGCAGGAATAAGAAAGGAAGAAAGGAAGATGTATAATCCTAAAAGGTTTTGCAGCAGGTGATAACCAAACAATCGAAATGTCCCATAAAGTTCCAGAGGTGACAAAGTCCAGGAACAGCCAGAAATCACAGGTACAGCATAAGTCCGCAAGCGAGAAGATATAATTACTAAAAACTTGAACAGAAACATAGAAAACTTTCAGGATATTAAAATCCAAAACCAAGGCTTGACTTGAACAAAGAACAAGATAACTCAGGCTTAGTGTCCACTATAACACAGCATTACCTGGATTGCCCTTAAAGTAAACAACTTGTTGTTTAATAGACACCCATGAAAGCATTACGCTTTTTGTGAATTTCCTCCACAACTTTCCCACATAATCTCTCGGACTGGCATAATCTATTTTTGCTCTGATCTGTAAACAAAGAACATGATCTCCATAGCTACTGGTGGTCTCTCCTGGGAACCCTCCTTATCACTCAGCTCTTCACTTGATTCCTTATCTGCTGTTGCTACTTCTGACTCCTCAGACTGGCCTTGAAGCCTTGCACTTTCTGAACCAGTTTTCTTACAGAGAGAAACATTATTTCCCAGACTTGAATTTCCCAGTCTTGAGAGTCTATCATCGTGTGCCACAGGAAAGCACACAATCCTCTCTAAACCATCAGTTAAACCATCAACCTTTGGCTGATCTACAGCACAGTGTGCCATTGCTGGCATATATCACATTGGAGGAAGAGCAGGGAAATGAGTAGTTGTGCTTTGATCTGTAGAAGTTCCTGGTATAAACTGGACATTTGCTTTATATTTATCATTATATTTAGCTGCCTAAATATACTACGTTGTGTTGACAGAGCTTAAACTTGTACAATAGAATTACAAAGAACTGTACTTCCTGAAATGTGAATGGGACCGCTTAAACAATAAAGAGAAAACTTATGGTAAACAAGTACATTAGTTTGCTTATAAAGTTTGTTGTTGTGTGCTTTCAAGTCATTTTGGACCTATAGTGACCCTAAGCCATGGGTGTATTCTTGGCAAGATTTATTTAGAAGAGAATTTGCCATTGCCTTCCTTTGAGGCTGAGAGAGTGTGACATACCCATTTCATGGTCTCCAGAGTCAACGTTCAACACGTAAACAATTGCACCACTCTGGCTCCATTTAAGTTTATTCATAGCTGATGATGATGATTTCATAACATTTATCTATAGCTAATTGATTGATCTATAGCTTATTGATTCCCAAGCATTAATAGTAGTTTCAAATTGATTGCAACATTAAAGAATTTATAAGACGACTGGTTGAAAATGTTAACTTAAAGGTATATTTAAAAGTGGGAAGGGACATAATTAAATAGACTTGTGCATTCCATCAGTCTTAAGTGTAGTGTTGCCTGTTACACAGCAATACAATATTCTGAGGGTCAAATTAGATCTGGGATCATGTCTTTGACATTTCTCATGAGAGTCCCAGTGACTTTCCTTCGAGTTGCCATAGTTCTGAAATCCTTGTCATTGAAGCTGTTGCTTATCCAATAATGCAACAACATACAGTGCACCCTGTGAGGTTTGTAATAATTTGCCCCAAAGAACAAGCAGCAGGTTTTGGAGAGAGGTTTTCATCATATAACTTTCCCCACTTACATACCAACCCTCCCCTTTATCTTTAGCCATGTTAACATTTGCAAAAACTGTGAGTGAAGATCATTAGACAATGAACAAAGACTGCTTGTACTATCTTTTGTGAACAAATCCAAAGAAATTAATCTAGCAAAATCCTGCTTGCTTTCTAAGTATGGCTACAAGGGTCATGGTAAATTAATCTAGCGAAATCCTTCCTACTTTCTAAGTATGGCTACAAGGATCATGGTAAAGAGGCAAGGAGTGGGCAGATCTCCTCACTTATCCAAGTATCTCATTTTGTTTTTGTTCAGAAATAAATGCATTTGGAATCCTACATTATATAAATATTGTGATTGTTGTGTTCCTTCAAGTCATCTCTGATTTATGACAACTATGAGGATAGAGGGTAATGTTCACTGCATTTTCTTAGTAGATTTCTTCTGGAGCTGAGAGAGTGTGACTTGTCCAAGGTCATGCAGTGGATTTCTGTGGCTGTGTGGGGATTTGAATCATAATTGACTAGTGTAAAACACTCAAACATTTATATATAGTATTTATTTATTTATTTACTGTATTTGTATACTGCCTTTCTCAGCCCACAGGCGACTCAACGCAGCTTACAGGGCAATAATTCAATGCCCACAATACCATGAATACAATTAAAACATTAACATATAATATAAAAACCATAAAAATAAAACCATAAATCAATAGCGAGATCCGAACGTATCTCGGCCTATCAGCCCACCAGGACCCTAAGATCTTCAGGAGAAGCCCTTCTCTCTATCCCACCTGCTTCACAGGTGCGGCTTGTGGGAACGAGAGATAGGGCTTTTTCTGTGGTGGCCCCCCGGCTTTGGAATGCCCTCCCTACTGAACTAAGATCAGCCACCTCGCTAATGGCATTTCGGAAGAAACTAAAAACTTGGATGTTCGTGCAAGCCTTCAATTGATTTTTGATGTGATGTTGTTTGACCATGGATTAGCAATCAAGGATAACGAATTGGACTACGATTTAAACGATGAGATGTTCCGATCTGTATTGGTGGCCCAATACTATGAATGTTTTGTATGTATTTTTAAATTTTTAATCTATATGCTTAAAGTGTATTGTATATTTTAACATGCTGTAAACCGCAACGAGTCGCCGCACAGGCTGAGATGTTGCGGTATATAAGCGTACCAAATAAATAAATAGCATCTCCTCATTGTCCGGTCCCATCTAGTTGTTCCATTTTCCTGTGTTAGTTACTCTGCATTTGCAAATGCTTGCTCAAAAAGCCATGTCTTGACTTTTTTTTCGGAATGTTAAAAGGGAGGGAGCCCTTTTATCTCTAGGAAGGGTGTTCCATAGCTGAGGGGCCACCCCTGAGAAGGCCCTGTCTCTCGTCCCTGCCAGACATACTTGTGACAAAGGCGGGATCGAGAGCAGGGCCTCCCCAGATGATCTTAAAGGTCCTAGATGGTTCGTAAGGGGAGATGCATTCAGACAGATGCATTCAGACAGGTAAGTTGGGCCAGAACTATTTGGGGCTTTATAGGCTAAAGCCGGCACTTTGAATTGTGCCCAGTAGCAGACTGACAGCCAGTGGACCTAATACAGCAGAGGAGTTGTATGCTCCCTGAGCGCCGCTCCTGTTAGTAACCTGGCTACTGTTTGTTGGACCATTTGAAGCTACCAAACAGTCTTCAAAGGCAACCCCACATAGAGCATGTTGCAGTAGTCTATACAGGATGCAACCAGAGCATGGACTACTATGGTCAAGTCAGACTTCCCAAGCTACAGTCGCAGCTGGCGCACAAGTAATCTAGCCCTCTGATATAAATATCCAATCAGCAAGAATGCAACATAGCTATTTCAATGGAAACGTAAATGGAATCCTCTGCAAGTTGTTAGCATTGTGTTCTAAACATAAGGCAGGCACTATACCTTCTGGTCTAGTGTCTGGCTGAGAATGACTGTGAATTGGCAGACGTTAAATCATCTGCAGAGATGCAGCTAGATGATATCACAGCAGAAATGGAAATGCTTGGAATTGCAAAAGAATAAGGCACAACTGAATTTTGCAGTCTTCAGACAGAGTCATCCGAGAGAAAAGTGTGCTATGTTTACTGTCCTGTAATGATTTTTAATGGCATATTGCTTAAGTTAATGAACATTCTGTGATGTAATTTGGGTTTATGCTAACTGTAAATATCATTGGGGTGTTTTAAAGTTTGCAGCCACAAAGTATAGTGCTGTGTTCTATGAAAGTAAAAGGGACAGTGCTGACATGGTTTTTCAGTCCCAAAACTGCTATTGCAGAGCCTTCCAAACACTAATGTAGTGCCTATCACCCACAGATGTGTTGCATGAAAAATGTTCCCACCGCCACTCCTGCCCCACAAACAAAAGCAGCCACTTGGAGGGAATGTGTTGGCCATCCCTGGAAGAGGGGGAAGAAGAAAAGCATGGAGGAGAAGGACAAGTAGGGGCTCAGTGGAAGGACCTGCAGTGGGAAGGGAAGAGCAGAATTAGAAGAGACACTCAAAGGGCATCTAGTCCAACCCTCTTAAGATTCTTTTTAAAAACCTCCAGAGAGGTTTAATCACTACAGAAGTGGAATGTTGGTGCTATTCAAGTGTAGGTACTGTTATGAGTTTTATAATGTGCACAAATTATATTGAATTGCAGTAATTTTCAGTAAAATTGTTAAGTTTCTAATTAAAAAAAATAAAATTGGTTAAAAATGATGTTTGTGATTAACCACATGGGAATCAACTGTAGTACATAAGATGTGTAAAGGAAAAAAAATCCAATATAATATAATATAATATCGTATGAAAATCTTGTAAGTGGTTGGTTTAACCTCCAGTTTGTTAGTAAAATTGAATTACCATGTCATTAAAGGATACACCATCATAAAAACTTTGGAAAGCTCTGATCTATAATATGGATGGAATGATAAGGCACTGGTTGAAATCTCAGAAAAGAGAATCTGGTTTCTCTTAAGTCATACTCTAACCATTCAGTGCTTCTGTTTATGGAAAAGTCACTGAAGACTATGTAAGTGATTTGTTATCTGTCCATGGTGCTGAATGCACACAACCACTGGGTAGCTGTTCCCCTTATCTAGCATTTACTACAATGGTATGTGTTCTTATTTTTCCCCAATTCTGGATATGAACTAACCTTGTTGCCCTAATCGAGTGGTTGTCAGCCTGTGGGTCCCCAGATATTTTGATCTTCAACTCCCAGAAATCCTAACAACTGATAAACTGGCTGGGATTTCTGGAAGTTGTAGGCCAAAACAGCTGGGGACCCACAAGTTGAGAACCACTACCCTAATCAATCTTTACAGTTCTTAAATGAAACTTTCTGCTTTGTGCCTTCAAGTCATTTCTGACTTATAGCAACTCAAAGATACATTTATTAAAGGGTTTTCTTGGCAGAAAGGAGGTTAACCTGATGTTCTTATGAGATTGAGAGAATGAGAATTGCCCAAGGTAAGGTTACCATAGCAGAACAGGGATCTGAACTCTGGTCTCACAGTGTCCTGGTCCAACATTCAAACCAATGCACTATGCTGGCTATCAGAAACACTATCATATCTAAAACATAAGAACACTTCCTTTTGAGTTATTATGCAAAAATGGATACATGGAAAGCAAAGCAAACGAACAAACAAATGCTCCAAAACCTAAGCAAGTGCTTGTAAACAGTGTATTTTTCTGGAGGGTATACTTCCGACAGTAGAGTGAGGAGGGGATATACAATTAAGTGTGGATTTAAATCAAGCAGAGCTTGTAATGGTAAATTTAAAGATGAATTCATTAATCTTAGCCATTAGAAATTAGGAATTTAGTGCCTTTAACAATAAAATGGTAATTGTTTTTGTTAAATTAACACCAATTAAATAGTTACTTAAATGTAAAGAATACAATATGGGAATTGCAGAGAATGGCATTGAGAATAATGTCATTATTAGTCCATAGGGCCATATCTTTTTCTTTTTTTTGGGGGGGGGGTTCTTTTTCATTTTAAAGTTGCCTTGACACAGCCTAATTTTCACTCTGGATGGATTGCTGCCTGGGGATGATAGAAGTCCAACACATCTGGAAACTGTCAGCTTGGAAAAGGTTGCCTTAAAGCATGAGATCTCACTTTATAGCCTGTTCACTTGCTATTTATCAATGATCTACATTTCTTCTCTCTGCCAGGATGTGCATTGACCATTCACCATTCAAACATCTTGTTGGTTAAAGGCTAAAAGTACTGCCTGTTAGGAATTGTGGGAATTGAAATCCAAAGCAACTGGAGGGCCAAAATTTGCCCATGACTGGTTTATAAGGGTTGATGTGTTCATTTCAATAGAAGATGATGATCATTTTTGCCACTGCTGTAGTAACTGAATGACTATAAAGATCAGAAGCTACACCAGGCATGAGCAAACTTCAGCCCTCCAGGTGTTTTGGACTTCAGCTCCCACCATTTCTAACAGCTTAAGTGGCTGAGAGGGAAACGGAAGGGGCCTGAGGCTGTTAGAAATTGTGGGAGTTGAAGTTCCTAAGGAAGTCTAGTTCAGGGTATTTTTGGCTAGATTCCTAATGGGCATTTTTGGGAATTACTTTCAGAGATTCTTTTCCAGAAGTAATTTTCTGTGGTGGAATTTTGAAGACTTGTAACCCAGAAGTTTTTAAATTTTGACTCTAACGCAACCACAAGCTTTTTATGCCAGTATTTTTCTGAAACCATTAAGCATTTGTACCTGAATATTTCAAGCCTGTTCAATAAACGTTCTTGTTATTTTTATCAACTTATACTAGCCTCAGTGTGAATACCTTTGTGGTCAAAGTATTACTAAAAGTCAGCTTCACAGCAGCCTCTAAGAAACTTTAGTGGCACAGTGTGTGTTACAGAACAAACTTTCAAATATTACCTCAGCCTGTTTAATATTGGAAATGGTGGCAGTGGAATTAATTTGAAGAATACTTTTAGGTCTCTCCATTCCAGTGGTTCCCAGTTCCTAACTTTTAAATATACAGTCGGTTCAACAACCATACTCTCTCTAGCTTTTGTGAGCTTTATAATTTTGGCTGAGCAGCGTTTGGGATTATTTTATATATATTTCCCCATCTATAATTTAATTAAAATCTCTTACTATATTATTGCTTTTATTATAGCATCCCAAGTAATTCCAGCAACAGGCCTAAAAACCAAGACACCAAGAAATATTTTTGTTGTTAGGCTGTCTAATAAAGCCACCATTCTCTCTACTGATCTTTGCTTTATAATAACTGTTTTAAAACCTCTTGACCTTGTATTATAAAGCGAATGAAATATAGTGATGCTTGCTCTAATTCAGTTTGTCCATCTGTCTTCCAAATAATATATATTAAATGTTTGCAGAAAGGGTTCAGGAAGGACTAGTAGAACCAAAAAGAAATTGCTTTTAAAGCCTGGCCTCTGTGGTCCCCTGGGACTCTGTTGTGAAACCGCATTTCTTCTTGCTTCACCACAGAAAGAATGATTTAATGGATACAGCAATCCTATCTCTTGTTACCTGGGAGTTCACCTCATTGAATTTAGTGGGACTTACTTCTGAAGAGACATAAGAGAATATGGATTTAGGCTGAAAATGAATAGCTTCATTTCAATGAGTCCTGTATTTGCAGGATTTGTATCCACTGTTTCATTTATCCGCATCCAACAAAAAATTTCCTTTCTAAGCATTTACTAGGTCCTCCAGCATGTCTAGGTCTTCCATCATGACTGTATGGAATCCTTGGGCCAGAAGTCCCTCATTTCAATAGGATCCACTATTATCCACAGTTTTGCATATCACACTGGATGTCACTCACTGATCAGTGCCAGAGAGACATAGAAGCCAAGAGAGAAGGAAATTGCAGGAGGAGGGAGCAAGTACTGAAGGAAACATTTCAATTAATTAGGCCTACTCACTTCATATGAGTTCATATTGGGAGAAAAGCGGGATATAAATTCAATAAATAAATGCACCACCAGCTTCATGTGCCAGCATTGTACAAACAATAAACACACCAAGAGAAGGTTAACTGAAGTTCATTCTAAATAATAATACATAAAACTGGGAAATAGAAACTAACAGAAATGAGAAGGGAGCTGCAAAAATAAATGTAGGATTGACTCATACACTTTCCCTTACTCCACACTTGCCATCTGGAAAGACTTTAGCGGCATTCATGTAGACAATTAGGTGGCCGTGGTGCCTATGTCTCAGAGGATCTGATGTGGTGAAATGGGGATTAGATGCCAGAGGGCTTCCTGTTGAACAAACCAAATGGCTGCTCCCACATATTTTACAGTCAGCCCTCCAAATTTGTGGGTTTGTATTTTATGGGTTTAACTACTGTATTTACGGATTTGGTTGAGATGTCCTCTATAGGAATGTCTTTGTCTTCCAGTGCAGCTCTGTGGACAGCTTCCAAAAAAGGTTGATTACAGAGTTATACTGGAAAACCTAGAGATTCCTGGGTAGAGGTTTACTCACATTTAAAAAAATTAATAGTCTTTCATGGGGTCCATGCTAGGTGTTGAATACATCTCACCGTGTGAATGTGGCTCTTAATGAGACATGCCACATAATCACAGGATGTCTATGCCCTACACCACTGGATAAATTATACTATTTAGCCAGTATTGCACCACCTGACAATTGCTAGGAAGTAGCAGCCAATAATGAAAGGACCAAGGCATTGACATCTATGGCCTATCCCCTGTTTGAATATCAACCAGCATTCCAATGCCTTAAAACAAGAAATATCTTCCTAAGATCTACAGAGATACTCGCAGGAACACCGCAGCAAGTAAGAGTCCAAAAGTGGCAGGTTACAATCCAGAACCTCAATCAGTGACTAATTCTGGATAAGAGACTCCCTCATGGGCACACAGAACACTGGGAAACTTGGAAAAGACTGTGCTCTGGCACCACAAGATGCAGAGGCAACCTTAAGGAATAGAGCCACATAGTGGAGTCCATGAAAAGTGAGTGTGGAGATGAGCAAACCACAGACCACTTATTACAATGCAACCTGAGCCCTGCCACATGCACAATGGAGGACTGTCTTACAGCCACACCAGAGGCACTTAAAATGGCCAGCTTCTGGTCAAAGGAAATTTAGTACAATGCCAAGCTTTTAACATCTTTGTGGTTTTTGTATGCATTATAAGTGTATTCTCAATTTGCTTCTGACACAATAAATAAATAAATAAATAAATAAATAAATAAATAAATATGGGTGTCTTGTGCCAGTTCATAGAAGCATAGAATCAATGAGTTGGAAGAGACCTCATGCAGTCCAACCCCCTGCCAAGAAGCAGGAATATTGCATTCAAAGCACCCCTGACAGATGGTCATCCAGCCTCTGTTTCAAAGCTTCCAAAGAAGGAGCCTCCACCACACTCCGGGGCAGAGAGTTCCACTGCTGAATGGCTCTAACAGTCAGGAAGTTCTTCCTCGTGTTCAGATGGAATCTCCTCTCTTGTAGTTTTAAGCCATTGTTCCGCGTCCTAGTTTGCAAGGAAGCAGAAAACAAACTTGCTCCCTCCTCCCTGTGGCTTCCTCTCACATATTTATACATGGCTATCATATCTCCTCTCAGCCTTCTCTTCTTCAGGCTAAACATGCGCAGCTCCTTAAGCTGCTCCTCATAGGGCTTGTTCTCCAGACCCTTTATCATTTTAGTCGCCCTCCTCTGGACACATTCCAGCTTGTCAATATCTCTCTTGAATTGTGGTGCCCAGAATTGGACACAATATTCCAGGTGTGGTCTAACCAAAGCAGAATAGAGTTCAATGTTTTAGGAATCATATACAGCAGGACAGGCGGACAACATGTTACAGTAGAAAGTATTATTTCAACTGAGGTTGCACTGTCTATAGGGTATAAGATACTATTTGAAAGCCAGTGTGGTATAGTGGTCTGAGTGTTAGGAAACCAGAGTTGAAATCTGTTTATTTGTGGAAACGCAAGGGGTGGCCTTGGGCAAGTCGCATTGTCTTAACCTTAAATGAAGGCAATGGCAAACTTCCTCTGAACAAATCTTACCAAGAAAACCCTTTGATAGAGTCACCTTTGGGTTGCAATAAGTCAGAAATGACTTAAAGATACACAACAGCAACAACAACAGTAGTGTTCATTGCTTACAACAGGGTAGCCTTAATCTCAGTTAGTCATATGAAGAGTGGCTTAAAGAGCTGGGCATGTTTACCTTGCAGAAGAGAAAGCTGAGAGGAGACATGATGGCCATGTATAAATATGTGAGGGGAAATCAAAGGGAGGAAGGGGCAAGCTTGTTTTCTGCTTCCCTGGAGACTAGGATGTGGAACAATGGCTTCAAACTACAGGAGAGGAGATTCCACCTGAACATTAGGAAGAACTTCCTAACTGTGAGAGCTGTTCAGCGGTGGGACTCTCTGCCCTTGAGTGTGGTGGAGGCTCCTTCTTTGGAGGATTTTAAACAGAAGTTGGATGGCCATCTGTCAGGGGTGCTTTGCAATTTCCTGCATCTTGGCAGAATGGGGTTGGACTGGATGGCCCACGAGGTCTCTTTCAACTCAGTGATTCTATTATTCTAGTCCAAATGGCTCTGAATGATGGGATTTTTAGCCCTCAGTGTTATTTACCATGTTGAGGCCGAGTGATCCAGAAACCTTTGAAACCAGAAACCATTCTTTACATCTATTATTATCTCTCACCTTACTTATTTCCTGGGGTAGTTTATAAGGATAAAGGTCCTTCATGCCATGTCTTTATGTTTCCTTTGTGAAACAGGAAAAAATAAAATAAAAAGACTTTTGGTACACTATCAATATATATTAAACACTGTCCTTTGTATACTTAAAGGTGGCTAGCTAGATCTCATTTGTTTGTTTCTTACTTAAATTAAGTAACATTTTGGCTCTACGGGGAGGCATAGAAGCCAATAAAAGTTGATTGTTGATGCAGTTCTGCAGAAAATTGGGCAATGTTTTTAAAAGATGTTTTGGAAATTAAGCCATCATAGATGAAGTGTTGACTCATTTCTGGTAGCCAATATTTTTTAAAGTGAATGAAATATAAATTAGAAGATGTCACACGACAGAATAATGCAGGTTTTGCAAGTGGCATCCTTGTTGGGACCTGAACTTCTTGTGTGTGGTAGCAACAAGCATTCTACTTATGAAACATCAAACTTGGATACTGAATAATGACCACTTTTTCTGCCCCTTTCTGTTCATGATATATCCATGAAAAGGGGATCGGGGGGGGGGGGGTAAATTTATTTAATTTTATTATTTATCTTCAATATCTTCAAATATGGGACACAAGATAGCTCACAGTGTAAATTAAAACAAAATACAAACATCAGACTTACAAATGATTCACAGCTCTAAACGGCTTGGGTCCAGACAATTTCATGAACCAAATCTCCCACTAAAGACCAACTTGGACATTGCAGTCATCGGAGGAGGCCCTACTCTTGGTCCCACCCGTCCCAAGCATGGCTGGTGGAACAAGAGAAAGGGCCATCTTTCTGGCTACCTCCTACCTCTGGAACTCCCTTCCTAAGGAGTTAAAGATGGTCCCCTCTCTCCACATCTTCAAGAAACAGCTGAAGACATACCTTTTCTCACTGGCTTACGAGGAGGAGTAGGAGTAGTTAGCAATACTACCATTATACCTCTGATTAATAGCTACCAACCGTATCCATGCCCTGTTCACCCCACCAGTTCAATAGATATCTTCACCAATGATCACTCTATTTGTCCCCAAGGAATTGGGAAATTGATGCTACTTTTCGATATTTGATGTTTTGTCTTATATCTGATATAACAGGCTGCGTTTTTTATTTAATTTTAGTTGTTAAGTCATTTTTTATATGTTTGGATGCTAAATTTGGTTACTGTGAATGTATGGTTATGTTCAGGCATTGAATGTTTGCCTTTTATGTTTGGAATATGCCATGAGTCCCTCTGGGGAGATAGGGTGGAATATAAATAAATAAATAAATAAATTATTATTATTAAGAACAGGGGTGAGACAATAGGAATTGAGATAAATCTGCCCCACAGAAGGGAAATTCACTCCTGAAAGACTTATTATCATGGGGAAAAGGGGTCTCCACTGAAGCTTTCTCACCAATACTTGTTTCCAAAAGCCTAATTTTTCAAAATCCAATCCTCACAGGGCCAGAAAGTGAGGTGAAATCTTCTTAATGGGGTACAGACAGCAAAGGGAATACTGCAGGGGTGTTAAACCTTCCCTATGCTATCCCAAACTAAAAAAGATCTATTTTTGGCTGGAGTTACACCTAAAAATACAGCTGTTCCAACTTACAAACAAATTCAACTAGAGAACAAACCTACAGAACCCATCTTGTTCGTAACTTGGGGACTGCCTGTATAGCCAAAACCTGTCTATCTAATGCAATATTAAGACATTACAGAAATTATCCTCATGTCTGCCTTTAACTCTAGATACTTCAATAGGATTTTAGCCCTTATTTCAGGAGTTAACATCTTGAAAAAATGTAAATAAAATGATTTTCTGCCTTTCTCTGTCTTGCCTTGTTCATACATCATGATGCCATCCAATCCAATACACACAATAAAGAGCTTAGAGAGAAGGTTTAAATTTTACTGTGGCATCAAAGGAACCAAGAGACCTTTAGCAGTTTAAAGTTGACTCTTCTCCTTCAGGCTTTCCTGTTGTTTCATGAATACTGAGTTGTAATAGTTGACAAAGAAAATTCAAGGTTGCAAAAACTATGTTGAATAATTCAGCCTTGAAAGTTGTCCCAAGTTCTCCCAAGCTCTGTTGAAAACAGTTAATGTTGTTTTACAGAATGCATTGAGTAGGAGATCCTACTGTGAATTATGGGGGGAAATCTGCAAAAAATCACAAAGAATGTGTGCCAATTGAATACACTAATTGCAATTGGGTGGCAACCACTTCACTCTAAATCTGAGAAATAACAGCAAGAACCTACCAGAAGTATGAATATTAGAACATAATTCTTTTTAATCAGAGCAATTGTTAAAGTAGTGCCAAAGACATAAAAATTAAGTGAAACAGTAAGGGGGAAAATCAACAAATGCATTAGAAGAATAGATGGGGTGAAAAATGCAGAGTCTGATACACACAAGCATTCAGGAACCAAATGAGTAAGACTTTTAGTCTGCCTTAATATTCTTTTATCTCAAGGTCGCTTTCCCCCAGTAGAATTTGCTTTGTTGGAACACTTAAAAGACAAAATGTAGCTATATTTGCTTCCATACATTCCTTTGACTGCTATTACGTTTTAATCCCACTTTCCTTCAAGCAATTGCAGTTGGTTTACAAGGTTGCCCTCTCTCAAGAATCCTCCTAGCATTTCTATAGGGAAACTATAAGTTTAAGGATGAAAAGAAAGGTTGGGGGTCCTGCTGGCACCAATCCAAAACATGAGTGTTTTGGGTAACTAATTTACATCAAAACATACACGTGCATGACTTTGAATCGTGGTGGCTTTGAAAAGTTGTTTAAACAATCATCTTGGTTTTATCTTGTTTTCCATCATTTCAAAATAGGATCTAATGGGTTTTATGGCTTTACTCAGCTAAGGTTTAAGCCATTATATTGTACAGTGCCCTGAGATCACCCTAAATAAAAGGCAGGATACAACTGCTTGAATCAAAATCAGAATCAAAATTCTTGATCACCATGAGTTATTTAGTGCTTAAGAACCTTTTAAAACAAATTGTGCTTTTTTCAGTCTGTAGGTTTTTCAGAAAGAATTGGAAAGCTGCCTTGATTCTTGTAAGAAACAGTGTGTTGTAGCAATTTGAGTATTGACCTAGACCAAGCATGAGCAAACTTCGACCCGTCAGGTGTTTTGGACTTCAACTCCCACAATTCCTAACAGCCTACTGGTTCAAATCCCTGTTCATTTATGGGAATGGACTGGAAAACCTTCTGAAAGTCATACTCTCTCAATCTCCTAGGAAAGCAAGGGCAATCCCATTGAAGAAACCTTGCTGAGAAAGCTCTTCGATAGCTTCACTTTAAACAGTGGTGGGTTCTGAAGAAGGTATGCCTACATCACCTGCTTTGTTGCACACTCCTATAGACTATCTATTCTATCATTACATCTGGAATCCCTCCAAAACAAAACACCTACACATTTAGAATTGTACCAAAATCCATCATAAAAATGTTTTTTTGGCAGGAAGATGGGCCCCCGGCCAATATCACCTTGTGCTTAAGCACACCTAAGCACAAAGGCAAATCCGGCACTGACCTTAAGGTTGCCATAAGTCGGAAATGATTTGCAAGTACACAATAACATGATTCATGGCCCTCAAGTACAGTGGCATAGTATAGGTTGAGCATCCCTTGTTTATAATTCCAGAATGTAAAACACTCCAATATTGATATCCTGACACCTTTGCTTTATGTTGGTGCAATGTGCACAAGCTTTGTTTCATGCACAAAATTGTTAAACATATTATATATAAAAATACTCTCAGGCTATCTGTGTAAGGCAGTGATTCACAACCTTTTTTTGGCCAGGGACCACTTTGACGAGGAACCACTCTCCAACATTGGTACCATAAGGATTATGAACAAGTTTTTGTTCAACTTTAGATTCAGTTTGATTATTTGGGGTGATGATTCAGAAAATTGCATTGGATAGACCACATCAGCTCAAGTTTCTGATACAGAACATATGCTACTCAGTAGTCACCATCTGCTTGTCCATAGAAAACTGCATTTAATAATTTAGAGCTGATGTGGTAGTAGTAAATCTTTTGTGGGTAGTCTGCCTCTCCTCTCCCAACATCCTCATTGCCTCAGCACTTTAAGAGAGTTTCGCAAGACCAGTTGCTCTCATTGTCACGTGGTTTTGAGGCAACAGTGTAGTAATGGTGAGGCCATGGATTATATTTTTGTTTCTGTGGACAACTGGTGGTTCACGGACCACAGGTTGGGAACCATTGGTGAAAGGTATATACAAAACATACAGTAATTGAATCCTGTGTTTAGAGCAGTGGTTCTCAACCTGTGGGTCTCCAGATGTTTTGGCCTTCAACTCCCAGAAATCCTAACAGCTGGTAAACTAGCTGGGATTTCTAGGAGTTGTAAGCCAAAACACCCGGAGACCTACAGGTTGAGAACCACTGTTTTAGTGCTATGTGCCATCTTCAAAATGTATCATTATGTGTGTGCCAGTATTCCAAAATCTGGAAGAAAAATGTGAAATGCAGAACACTTCTGGTCCCAAGCAGATAAGGGATATTCAATCCATACCATGAAATGTACTTTGGTGGTTTGAAAGACCATGACCTTAAGCCTCTTGTTAGTCTGAACCACAATAGTTCCATTGAATCAATTAGGGTTACGTATCGTGTTGCTATTGATTACATTGGTCTGTTCTGGTTTGGACTAAGAAAATTTCAGTTTGTGTCTGAATCTTCAGTCTAGGCACACTGAAGCAGTCAAAGGACTGTAACATTTCAAAATCACTGGGGAAAATAATTTTATTGTTAATGTGGGTAAACTATACAAGTCACTTAAGTATCAGATTTTAAATATAAGGTAAATTGTTGATATCTTAGTCAAATAAACACCTGCTGTTTGGCTACAAATATTTTATGGTCCTTAACAGGTATTTGCAACATGTTTGAATGAAGTTCAGGTGCCAGGACAGCACATCGTGTTGAACCACTAGCTGCAGAAAACTTGCTGACTGGAAGGTTAGCAGTTTGAAGCCATGGGCTGGGGTGAGCTCCTGCTGTTAGCCCTAGCTTCTGCCACCCTAGCTGTTCAAAAACATGCATAATGAGTAGATCAATAGGTACTACCTCGGCAGGAAGGTAAAAGGCAGTTTTGCTGGCAAACATGACCAGGAGGGTCTATGGACAACAGGCTCCTCGGCATGGAAAAATGGAACAAGAGCAGCTCCCCATGGCCAGAATCGAGCATCGCCTCCACATGCTGGAGGTAGAAAGGGAAACCTTTGCCTTTGTTTATGTATCGTATGCCACTGTTGTTACTGTATAAAAGGCATTGAATGTTTACCTATATATGTGTATACTGTAATGTGCTCCGAGTCCCCTCAGGGAGATAGAGCAGAATATAAATGAAGTGTATTATTCAAAGTTCACATTCCTTATCTCTTGAGCTCAGACTGAGAACCAGCCTAAAGAGCAGGATACAGGTTTTCAGCATTAAAGTTTTCACTTTCCCCTATTCTAGATGCTTCACTGTTGCATCCAGAACTCTTCTAGTGAGCTATTTTGGTGCTGATGCTTCAAAGACCCTTTCAGGCATAAATACAATACATGTTTGCCCTCGTCTTTGGTGCCTCAGACAAGATTTTCAATGGCATTTTCTTGGATTTTACACAAAGGTTTTAGCTTTTCAAATACCAGATATAATGCACTGTAAAAAAAGTTGTATTTTAAACCAGAAAGTCAAACACGTTATGAAGCTCAGAATATCATTGAGAAAGTAATAGTTCTAATGTTCAGCTATATTTACAAGTGGTTGTGGGGAAAACATGCCAGCATAACAAAGCTTTTCTTGGTGGCCACATACTGTGGCTGCAACCATCTCCAAACAATTGTTTGTGGCACTTAATCAATCACATATTTAAAAGCTAATTTTCATGGTTGCATGATAAATTAATTTCTTTTCATGCGAACATTAAGTATCTCTCTTGTTTTGTTACAACAGTAATAGCAATTTAATTAAGTGAATGCTTCAAGTGGACCTCATTATTGATTCATCTCTTGACTATCACTTTTTGACTAGTCATATGTTCAAAACTGCAAGTGTAGCTGCTCAAAGAAGTCTATGGGAACATGGTAGCAATTCTACCCATAGTTAATTGGAATTTCGTGTCGTTGCGCACAGAACTTATTGCTGAGTAAATATGCACAGAGTTGTACTGTGGCCCAGTTAAAATGTATTTCAGAGTTCTGTAGCTTGTGAGTCACGCTTGAAATTAATAAGCTTGTCATGGTTTAGCTTCTATACAGAGTGTACATTTTTAATGCATAGTTATGATGAAAATGGCTCTGTCAGATTTTCACTACTTTGGAGACAATTAACTATTTACAAGTCAAGCATTTTAGAATACAGATGCTTCTCATGTGCTCGCTCATTGCCAAGATGTTTGAGTTGATTGTGATCAGTGTTGATAAAGCTATTGGTATTCTCTGTCCAATTTTACTGTTATTCCTTCCCTGCTTATACATATTTATGTTGTTTCCCCCCGCTTATGACAACCATAAGACAAACCTATCATGAGGAGTTCTGGGAATGGTTGTTCAAAAAGGGGTTGCCTTTGCTTTCCTTTGAGGCTGAGAAAGTGTGACTGTTGCACTCTAGCCTTGGAACACCTTTTCACCCAGCATCTCACGGAATCCAGTAGTAACTAACTACAGCAGTTTATTTATAAAAGCATGTACAAAAAGGAAAAAGGGGCATCTCCCAAAAAGCAGCAAGAAAAGTGCTATAAAATAACAGTAGTCCATATGTACAAAAAATCAATAGCCCAAAATAGCAAGATACATGAAATCCAGGAAGTCAAAAACATAGGCATAAATCCATAAGCATGAACATAGGAGCTTTTCCAAGACAAAACCCTTTCAGGAACATAGGCAAACACGGGAGACTTGAATCACGAACTTGAGAGCTGAAAGGGGAACTTGATTCTATGGCAACATTGTCTGCTCTGGAGACATCAAGTAAACATCACTTAATTTAAGCTCAGACCCAACCAAGAATTCATGAGGTCATGCATTTGACACCTGCGTTTCAAGGACTTCTCATGGAGTCTTTCTGAACACCTAATTAATCTATCCTTCACTCCCTCCATGTGGAGACCTAATCTGATATTGTGGAAAAACTCCCCATCTACTGAAGGCCAATTCCCAGGAGAAACTGACTTTTCCCTGGTTGCTAAGGAATGAACATTGGAATCCCAAACATCCTTTGTCTCATCTGCAACTGCCAGGACTTCCCTTTGATCTAAGGCCTTCAATTCACCCTGACCACACACAGACTCCACAGTGGGAAACCCATCATCCTGCTCATCCTCAGCATCTTGCTACTGAGGCCCAACAATGACTTGCCCAATGTCATTCAGATTTAATGGTCTGACAACACATTACACTGATAGCAAATCAAGCTTTAGGAAGAAAACTACCTAACCTGTGGGTATTTTTGTTGACATCACAAACCTTCCCAAGTGATTTATGATTTCTATGCATTTCTCTTCCAAACATTTCTCTTCTGACAGGTCTACCTAATTAATTTTAAATCATGAATTTTAAATGTACATTCAATCTGTCTTACTCTTGGTACTATGGATTTTAATATATTATTTTATGGTGTTGTGTTATATCTGGGTGTTGTACCAAGCCTGGAGAAGTGAATAGAAGCAACTAAGACATTTATCATCATCATCATCTCTTCCAGCAGGCCTATCCAGTTTCACTCATGAATCTTAAACTTGTGTCTTGTGTTTTAATGTTTATTCTGTGTATTTAAATATATATTTTATGGAATGTTTAAGATGGTTGTGTGTTTTTAGTTATGTTGTAATCTGCCTTGAGCCACAAGGAGAGGCGGGTAAGAAACAGTAATATAATAATAAAAAAACTTTATTTATATTCCACCCTATCTCCCCAAGGGAACTCAGGGTGGATTACAACACACTAAAAACACGTAGAGGCAAATATTGAATGCCTCACCACAAAAAAGCAGACAAGGATACAATTAACAACCCACTCAATCCCAACACCAGTTGACATCAAACAACCAAATATAAATAAAACCTAAAATCGCAAGAATTGTTACATAAGAAAGTTATATCTCACAACGGCAGCCAGAATAGTTTACACAAGAAATTGGAAAACCAAAGAAAACCCAACAGAAGAAGACGGGAAATTAAAAATAATGGATATAAAGAATATGGACAGATTGTCTTATTTTCTGAGAAACCATCAAGGCATGCCCAAAAGCCCTACGAAATTGACTTTATTAAAGGCATTTTTTTTCTTGAAAATAGAAGGAAATGAAATAAGTACAAGAAGACAGAGATATCAACTACAACTAATATTTAAGAGACTAACACCCTGGACAGGAAAATATTAGGAAGTCAACAAGATTTTATTTTTTTGTTCTTTTTTTTGTTTTCGATTTTTCTTTTTCAATTTTTATTGCTTTTTTATATATTTTTTTTCCTTTTTCCTTTCCTTTTTTCCTTTTTGGTTTTTTTTTCTTTTTCCCTATCCCCCCCACCTATCTTTTATTCCTTTCCCCTTAACTCCTCTACTATAACTCTTATTAGTAGGGAAACATTCCTATCCTTTTTACCCTAGTTAGATTTTTTTTCTTTCTTCTCCCTAACCCCCTAAGCACTCCTATTCCTCCCCCCCCCTTTTTGTTTTTTTACGGAGTCCCTCTTTCCCATTTCCTTTTTCCATTTTTTCTTTTCCTTTTTTTCTCTTTCTTTACTCTCAAAAAATCAATAAAAATATTTTTAAAAAGAAAGTTATATCTCACCATAAAAACAAAAATTATTTCAACCATAAAATATGAAGCTCACTTTAACAACCTCCTGAAGATTCACTGTTATTGTTGTTTTTGTAAAAAACCTGAAAAATTCAAGGTTGGCTATTGGTACAATATCTGACAGCACCAGGCCAACCCACCAAAGATAGAGGACAAAGAATATATCCGATCAAAGGTGAAGTAGCTGACTGTCATTCTCTAGTTCTTCCCCTCTTCCTATGCTAAGTGCACAAACAGGTTTTAAATTATTTTCTGAAGGAGACAATTTTTATCTCTTTATTTATTTATTTATTTATTTATTTATTTTGAACACTTTTGCTCCGCCCTTCTCAACCCCTAAGGGGACTCAGGGCAGCTTCCAATTGGCAACAATTCAATACTGCATAATAAAATACAAAAGAGCAATAATTATAGCAGTTAAAAGCATAAAACATTAAGACATAAAACATTAAAACAATATACCACTTTAGGGAGAACATTCCAGAGGTGAGCAGCGATCATGGAGAAGGTCCTCTCTCGTTCTCACCAACTGCACTTGAGACGGGGCTGGGACCAAGAGCAGGGCCTCCTCCACTGACTGCAGTGTCTGAGTGGGTCTATAAGAGAAGATCTGATCTTTCAAGTAGCCTGAGCCTGAGCCATTTAGGGCAGTGGTTCTCAACCTGTGGGTGTCCAGATGTTTTGGCCTTCAACTCCCAATAAATTGGTAAGCTGGGATTTCTGGGAGTGAAAGGATGCACCAACATGAAAAGTTTGGAGAGCTCTGCTCTAGCATATGGACAGAGTGATAAGGCACTGGTTGAAATCTCAGAACAGAGACTCTGGTTTCTTCTTAAATCATATCAGTCTGAGGTCAGACATTTCACAACCATTCAATGCTTCTGTTAATGAAAAGCCACTGAACAAGAGATAAATGATTTTCTCTGTCCATGGTGCTGAGTGCACACAACCACTGGGTAGTCTTATCTAGCATTTACTGCAATGGCAGGGGAGCAGTTTATTTTTTTCCAATTCTGGATGGGATCTCAACCTGTGGGTTCCCAGATGTTTTGGCCTTCAGCTCCAAAAATCCTAACAGCTGGTAAACTGGCTGGGATTTCTGGGAGTTGAAGGCCAAGGCACCTGGGGAGCCACAAGTTGAGAACCACTGGTTTAGGGCTTTAAAGGTAATGACTAGCACTTTGTGTCTAGCCCAGAAGCAGATCAGCAGCCAGTAGAGCTGCTGCAGCATGGGAGTTGGCCACTCCCTATATGGAGCTCTGATTAGTAATCTGGTTAGTTAGTAAGTTAGTATTTATTTATTTATTTACTATACTTGTATACCGCCCCACTTAGCCCAGAGGTGACTCGAGGCGGTTTACATTTGGCAATCAATGCTCCACAAGATAAAATACAATAAAAAACAATTACATATAGTATAAACTGTATAAAAACAATAAACAATAAACAACTAAAATCATAAAATACAGTTCTTAGCATCTCATCACTAAAATCATTTTCCATCGCATCGTCCTGTCATTCCATGAGTCTTAGTTAATCAGTTATACTGCATCTGCAAATGCCTGCTTGAACAGTCAGGTCTTAACTCTCTTTCGAAATGTCAGTTCCTCATGTTGTGGTGACCTCCAACCATAAAATTGTTTTTGTTGCTACTTCATAACTGTAATTTTCCTCCTGTTATGAATCATAATTTATATATCTGATATGCAAGCAGTATTTTCATTCACCAGACCAGATTTGGCACAAATACCCAATACACCCAAATTTGAATACTGGTAAGGTGTGTCTGTGTGTGTGTGTGTGGGGGGGGGGGAGAGATTTTGTCATTTGGGAGTTGTAGTTGCTGGGATTTATAATTAACCTACAATCAAAGAGCATCCTGAACAATGGAATTGAACCAAACATGGCACACAGAACTCCCATGACCAACAGAAAATACTGGAAGGGTATAGTGGGCATTGACCTTGAGTTCTGGAGTTGTAGTTCACCTACATCCAGAGAGCACTGTGGACTCAAACAATGATGGATCTGGACAAACTTGGCATGAATACTCAATATGCCCAATTTGGCATGAATACTCAATATGCCCGAATGTGAACATTGGTGGAGTTTGGGGGAAATAGACCTTGAGATTTGGGAGTTGTAGTTGCTGAGATTTGTAGTTAACCTACAATCAAAGAGCATTCTGCACCCCAGCAATGATAGAATTGGGCTAAACTTGGCACACAGAACTCCCATGACCAACAGAAAATACTGGAAGAGTTTAGTGGGCATTGACCTTGAGTTTTGGAGTTGTAGTTCACCTATATTCAGAAAGCACTCTGGACTCAAACCATGATGGATCTGTACCAAACTTGGCATGAATACTCAATATGCCCAAATGTGAACACTGGTGGAGTTTGGGGAAAATAGACCTTGATGTTTAGGAGTTGTAGTTGCTGGGATGTATAGTTCACCTGCAATCCATGTTGAACCTCACCAGCAATAGAACTGGACCAAACTTCCCACACAGAATCCTCATGATCAACAGAATATACTGTATTGTCGAAGGCTTTCATGGCCGGAATTACTGGGTTGTTGTAGGTTTTTTCGGGCTATATGGCCATGTTCTAGAGGCATTTCTCCTGACGTTTCGCCTGCATCTATGGCAAGCATTCTCGGAGGTAGTGAGGACCTCACTACCTCTGAGGATGCTTGCCATAGATGTAGGCGAAATGTCAGGAGAAATGCCTCTAGAACAGTGTTTCTCAACCTGGGGGTCGGGACCCCTGGGGGGGTCGTGAGGGGATGTCAGAGGGGTCGCCAAAGACAGTCAGAAAACACAGTATTTTCTGTTGGTCATGGGGGTTCCGTGTGGGAAGTTTGGCTCAATTCTATCATTGGTGGAGTTCAGAATGCTCTTTGATTATAGGTGAACTATAAATCCCAGCCACTACTACTACTCCCAAATGTCAATTTCTATCCTCCCCAAACCGCACCAGTGTCCACATTTAGGCATATTGAATATTCATGCCAAGTTTGGTCCAGATACATCAGTGCTCTCTAGATGTAGGTCAACTACAACTCCAAAACCCAAGGTCAGTGCCCACCAAACCCTTCTAGTATTTTCTGTTGGTCATGGGAGCTCTGTGACCCAAGTTTGGTTCAATTCCATTGTTGGTGGAGTTCAGAATGCTCTTTGATATTGTAGGTTAGGGAACTGGGCTTAGGGAACTGGGCATGTTTAGCCTGAAGAAGAGAAGGCTGAGAGGAGATATGATAGCCATGTATAAATATGTGAGAGGAAGCCACAGGGAGGAGGGAGCAAGCTTGTTTTCTGCTTCCTTGGAGACTAGGACGTGGAACAATGGCTTCAAACTACAAGAAAGGAGATTCCATCTGAACATGAGGAAGAACGTCCTGACTGTGAGAGCCGTTCAGCAGTGGAACTCTCTGCCCCGGAGTGTGGTGGAGGCTCTTTCTTTGGACGCTTTTAAGCAGAGGCTGGATGGCCATCTGTCAGGGGTGATTTGAATGCAATATCCCTGCTTTTTGGCAGGGGGTTGGACTGGATGGCCCATGAGGTCTCTTCCAACTCTTTGATTCTATGATTCTATGTGAACTATAAATCCCAGCAACTACAACTCCCAAATGACAAAATCAATCCTCCCCTCAACCCCACCAGTATCCAAATTTGGGTGTATCAAGTATTCATGCCAAATGAATGAAAATACATCCTGCATATCGGATATTTACAAGATAATTCATAACAGGAGCAAAATTATAGTTGTGAAGTAGCAATGAAAATAATGTTATGGTTGGGGGTCACCACAACATAAGGAACTCTATTAAGAGATCACGGCATTAGGAAGGTTGAGAACCACTGCTCTAGAACATGGCCATATAGCCCGAAAAACCTCCAACAACCCAGAAAATACTGTGTTTTCTGATGGTCTTTGGCGACCCCTGTGACACCCCCTCACGACCCTCCAGGGGGAAGTTCAGACTTCCCTTTTCCTCAGCAAGGCAGTGCGTTCCCTCTTGCAAACCCACTGTTTACCACTTCCTTCCCTGTTTAGCTGACTGCCACGTTTCCAGGCCGCTGAATACCAAAAGACTCTTTCAAAAGAGTGGATGTGAACCTGCTTACAGGACACAGGGGACCTCTGAGCCGGAGCCGCCTCCGTTTCCATGCGCCTCCGGCTCCGGTGCCAAAAAAAGAAAACGGCAGGAGGAGCAGCAACGTTTCCACCCCCCCCCCCCCATCCCTCTTTACACCGTTATCTAGCTGTTGGCGTGGCCGGGTTGGGAAATGCAATGCAGCTTTGTTTCGGGAGAGAGCTGGCTTTTGAATGGCAGAGAGGCAGGGGGTGAAGGAAGGGGCGCAAACAGAGCCTGTGCGCAAAATATGTGAATGGGATGCGCACCTATCTTGAGAAAGGGCCACAGGTTGAGCCTCCCCGAGGGAAGGGGAAGCAATGGAGGAGGGCAAGGGCTGCCTCTGGGCCCGGATCCTTGGAGAGGCTGGGAAAAAGATTGACCTGCTGCCTGGGCGCATCCTCCGGAAATGCATCCCCAAAGAGGCACAGTGGGAGTGGCAAGCGCAATGTTATCATTGATGGAGGAGAGAGAACACACGGGGAAAGGCTTGGGAGAGAAAGGGCTGGGATCCAGGAAGAGTTTGAGGAAGGAAGGATGGAAGGAAAGAGGAAGGAGAGGGGAGGATGCTGCGCGAAATCCCTCCTTTCCCCTTAGTTGCATTAGCGGCTGATTCAGATGCAGGCTCCAACCAGTGCCACCATGGAAACGCCACCGGGTGTCCCATAGTAACCCGTAACAACGGCGTTATTGATAGCCAGCCGAGCCTGCCCTCCCTCCCTTCGCCTTGTTTGCAGCAGGCGCGGGTCCCATTCGCTGTAGGAGGAGGAGAAGGCCAGGAAGGAGACGCCCCTGGAAAGAGGAAGGATCCTGCCCGCCTCTCCCATGAAGCCCAGCCTTTTTTGAGGCGGATGGGTTGCACACAGAGCGGCCTGATCCCAGGGCGGGTCCCCCTGGCACACTCACTGCACAGAAAGGCATCCATGCCATAGTCCTGTGGAATGAATCCAGCCCGACCTCACTTCGACTGCCATGGCTCAAGGCTATGGGATCCTGGGAGTTGTAGTTTGACGAGCCAATGGTAGTGCCTGGTCATACCACAACACCGAGGGTTCCCTAGCACCCAGGCATAGCAGGCAAAGTGGTGCCAAACCTCATTGATTCTTCAGTGTAGAGGCGCCCCCAGCCTCCACCAGCCAGCCTGCCTGCCTTTGCAACCTGTTCTAGGTCTCCTTGGTGCGCCAAGATTGACTTAACCTTGAGAAAAGTAAAGGAAGGAGAAGGAAGGGAAGGAAAGGGATGGGAAGGAGGGGCAAGGAAAGGAAAAGGGAAGGAGAGGGGGGAAAAGGAAAGAGAAGGGAAGAAGGGAAGAGAAGGAAAGGAAAGAGGAGAGGGAAGGGAAGAAGAGGAAAGGGTTAGGGAAGGGAAAGAGAAGGGAAGGAGAATGAGAAGGAAAATGAGAAGGAAGAGAAAATGAGAAGCTAGAAAAAGGAAGGAGAGGGAAGGGAAAAGAAGGAGTGGAAAGGAAAGGAGATGGAAGGGAAAGAGAGCAAAGAGAAGGAGAGGGAAGGAAAGGAAAGTAAGGAGAGGAAAGGGAAGGAGAGGGACAGAAAGAAAAGTAAAGCAAAGGGGAGGGAAGGGAAAAGAAAGTAAAGCAAAGGAGAGGGAAGGGGAAAGGAGTGGAAAGGGAAGGAGATGGAAGGGGAAGGAGAGGAAAGGGAAAAAGAGGGGAGGGAAGAGAAGGGAAGTAAGGAGAGGAAAGGGAAGGAGAGGGACAGGAAGGAAAGTAAAGCAAAGGAGAGGGAAGGGAAAAGGAGAGGGAAGGAAAGTGAATGAGAGGGAGGGGAAGGAAAGGAAAGCAAAGGAGAGGGAAGGGAAGGAAAGCAAAGGAGAGGGAAGGAAAGGGAAGGGAAGAAGAGGGAAGGGAAGGAGAGGAGAGGAAAGGAAGGGGAAAGGAAGGGAGGAAAGAAAAGGCAAGGAAAGGGACACGCCCTGGCAGGAAGCAGTATTTCCTGTAGGAAAGGCACACAGGAGACCCCCCCCCCCACCCCAATTCAAAGTGGTGTTACTTGAGGTCAATCTCACGGCCAACCTCAGCAGAGCAACAGCCGCAGCAGTGGTGGTGGTTCATGGCCATGTCGGGTTTGTGGTGGCCGTGGGAATGAGAGAGACGGCGAGGGAGGGAAGGCGAGGCGCGGAGAGGCTGCTCTTCTGACTGAAAGCGGAGAGCGTTCCCTCCCTTGGAATCCGTTCCTTTTCCTTCTTGGTTACGGCAAGAAGTAAGGCAGGGACGAGGAGCCCCCCACCTCTGTTATGATTCCTGTTGTTTTTTCAAAAGAGGGCGTTGAGCTTGAAAAGAAACAGAAAAGAAAACATCCCAACTCTCCCCCTGCTCCTCCTCCTCCTCTCTCCTCCTCGCGCTTCCCGTCTCTCTCTCTCTCTCTCTCTCTCTCTCTCCCCTTGCCCCCCCCCCCCCTCCCTCCTCTCTCCGCCGCTTCCCCACGAATAAACACATCTCCTGGCAAGTGTAAAAAGCCCGCTTCCTGGCTAAAGTGGCCAAGACGGTGGATTATTAAGTAGTAAAGCCTCCATGGGCCGAGGGAGCGGCGGCGGCGAAGGCGAGTTCCTCCTTCCCGGCTCCTCCGCGCCGTCCTTCTCTCCTTCCTTCTCTCTCTCCTCTCCTCTCCATCAAAATGAAGGAAAAGGCCATGATCAAAACGGCAAAAATGCAAGGGAACATGATGGTAAGTGGCGCCTCCTCCTCCTCCTCCTCGGAGACAACTCTGGGGGGCTGATCCTATAGGCATCTTCCTCTTTTCTCAGAGGTTGGCATCTTCCTCTTTTCTCAGAGGGGGAGGCGGGATCCGGGTGGCATCTCCCCCTCCCTCCCTTCCTCCATGGGGTCTTCTTCCTTAAAGGGGGGGGGGGTCTGCCTCCCTCCTTCTCTCCCCCCTTCCTCTCCTCTCCTCCCCCCTCCCTGTGCGGATGCCCCGCTTATGAGAGAGGGGAGGCTGGAGGCAGAGCTGAAGTTGAACCCGCGGATTTGCCGGCACTTTCCTGATTTCTCCCCCCAGCCCTTATCATTTGTACTTTGAGAAGCACACTCTTTGGCTCTTTGGCTCGGCCTGGCTGGCAAGGGGCGAAGGCTAGATTTCAGTGCCCGCCGGGTAGCCAGGTTTCAAGATGTCTGGAGGAGAAGAGGATGAACTTGGGGAGGCCAAGGGTCCTCTCCTCCCCTCCCCAAAAGCCCCGCCGCGCGCACTCAAACTTTGGCAACTTGGCGCCTGATGGTGGATGGGAGGCAGAGGGTCTCCTTTCCCCCTTCTCCCTCCTCCTCCCCGGCTTCCTCTAGCCAACCCTTCTCCCTCCTCAGCCTTCCTCATCCAGCTGTTCTGGGCTGCATACTTTTCTTTTAAGCCACCAAACTGGGGAATCTCTCCGCCAGAGACTGGATGCCATCTTGGGCTGGTGGAAACGCAGTCGTTTTGTCCTCTTGCTTCGGTTTTCTGGGTCGGTGGGCGAGGGGGAACGCTTCCCAGGTGTTCAGTCGGGCCTTCCTTGAATGGGGAGCAAACATGATGCGGTTTTAGCCTGACTTAGTATGATCCAGGGGGGGATTCTCACCTCATGGCTTGAACTAGGCGAGGAATGAAGTGGCATAGAATATATACATATACCCAAAAGGGGTTGGATTTTTCTCTGTTTATCAACTTAATACAAATCCTTTACAAGGAAGTGAACCTCACCTGTTGGTAGCTTTTCCTTTGCACCGTCCTTGTAAGCTTGCATGTCTAATGGATAGACCAGGGAGGTCCAGAGAGAGGTCCACCTTGTCTCCTGAAGTATTTCGAAACAGCCTTGCAATTAACCGGTGTCTTTTCCTCCTTGGTGACTCACTGCCTTCTTCCTTTGCTGTGGAAAAGTCTTGGTAGAATCGTGATCGTCCCCTCCCTTCTCCTCCTCCCCCTCAAAAAGAATCAAACATAGTTCTGTCATCCAGAAGGTGAGGAGTTCTGGGCCCAGTGAGTTGAACCAAGGGGACTGGAAAGAAACCTTGAGCAAATGGTTTAAGCATGGAAGCAAGGTGATGGGACTGTGGCCACCTTCCTGGTGTGAACACTTCTCTTGTGGAAGTTCTCCCATCATGGAGGTATTGCCCTTCCTCCTCTTCTTCTTCCTCTAGTTGCTGCTGGAAAGGTCACTGTAGCTCATTTACCTTGGTTGTGACTACAAGCCCACTGGGCCGCCTGGGATTATTATAGCCTAGTTATCATGCATTGTGTCAGTGTGTGTGTGTGTGTATATATAAGACACACACACACACGTGTGCGCGTGTGTCACTCATTTGCCATGGTTGTGACTACAAGCACACTGGGTCACTTGGGATTATTATTGCCTAGTTATCATGCATTGTGTCAGTGTGTGTGTACGTGTGTGTGTGTGTGTGTATAACACACACACGTGTGCGCGTGTGTCACTCATTTGCCATGGTTGTGACTACAAGCACACTGGGTCACCTGGGATTATTATTGCCTAGTTATCATGCATTGTGTCAGTGTGTGTGTGTGAGTCTTTTGACTTGGTTGTGACTACAAGCACAATGGGCCACCTGGGATTATTATTGCCTAGTTAAAGTGCATCGTGTCAGTGTGTGTGTGTTATATATATTATACACAAACATACACACATACATGTGTGTGTATGTAGCTCATTTGCCTTGGTTGTAACTACAAGCACACTGGGCCACCTGGGATAATTATTGCCTAGTTGACATGCATCGTGTCAGTGTGTGTGTGTTATATATATTATACACAAACATACACATATATGTGTGTATGTAGCTCATTTGCCTTGGTTGTAACTACAAGCACACTGGGCCACCTGGGATTATATAGTTAACATGCATCATGTCAGTGTGTGTATGTAGCCACCTATATATGTGTGTATGTAGCTCACACACATTTGCCTTGGTTGTGACTACAAGCACAATGGGCCACCTGGGATTATTATTGCCTAGTTAAAGTGCATCGTGTCAGTGTGTGTGTGTTATATATATTATACACAAACATACACACATATATGTGTGTGTGTGTAGCTCATTTGCCTTGGTTGTGACTACAAGCGCACTGGGCCACCTGGGATTATTATAGCCTAGTTAGCATGCATTGTGTCAAAGTATTAATAATATTACACACACACACACATATGTGTGTGTGCGCGTATGTGTGTAATCATTATATTTCGATGTCCTCTGCAGTGGGGAGGAAGAGGTTGCATGACTCCTGCTTTAGAAAGAAATGTGAAGTATTCTTTCTTGCAGGGCTTGAAAAGGGAAAAGAAATGTTTCTGTAAGTATTGTTGGGGTGGCACAGATCTCTGCGCTTGATTCTAGGTCACACAGTGAATGAACTAAGGACCTAGCAAGAGGCAAAAGTAGTTGGATTGATTTTCTGTTGAAATTGGTGCTAAAACTGGCTGATATCCACAGACTCCATTAATTCCACAGTTGTCTACTTTGAAGTCTTGTGCGCTGGGTCAGAGCGTGTTTTGCTTGCCTCGGCCTTCCTCAGCCTTAGTGAGGATCTACTTTGCTGGGATTTTTTTAGACTCCAAAATTCCCACCTAGTTATGAAAGTTGCTCTTAATCTAGTCTACTTTTGGCTGTTAAAAGTGAATTTTAATTAGAAGAAACAGGATTACCAAATTAAAAAAAAAACATCAGAAGCAGGAGTGATTTAGAGGTTGTGCTTGTCTTGGCTTCTGAGAAGAGTTGGTATTTAGCCATAACAGACTGTAACCTGGTGTGCTACTATATGTGTTGGTGTAATGCCTTTCTTTGGGGAAATTAAAACATTTTCGTGACTTTTCAGTTGGCCTAATGTGCAGTACACAGTTGGTTAAATTGCTAAGCCCATCGGAAGCTCGGCAGTTCAAATCTGCGGGATGGGGTGAGCTCCTATTGTTAGCCCCAGCTTATGCCAACCTAGCCATTTGAAAACATGCAAATATGAGTAGATCAATAGGTACCACTTCTGCGGGAATGTAACAGTGCTCCATGCAGTCATGCCGGCCATGTGACTTTGAAGGCATCTATGGACAACGCCGGCTCTTTAGCTTAGAAATTGAGATGAGCGCCGCCTTCCAGAGTTGGACACGACTAGATTTAATATCAAGGGGAAACATTTACCTTAATTAATTGATTGGTTGACTCTAATACAGATGCTGGATTTTTTCTTACTGTAAACATAGATCTCTCTGGTATAAATCAGTTAGTATTTTCAAATAAATGACCAATTGACAATTAAAATTGTAAAAATAAACCCAGGGCTGTTGACGTTGACCTGGTTGATTGTACTATTTAATTTTAAAATGATTTTTTGGTCATATCACTGTTGATAAATATTGTAATTTCCAAAGTGCGTTTTTGGCCTGCTTGACTGTAAACTTTTCATACTTTTGCAGCTTAAAAGTAAAGATTTCCCCTTAATGTTAAGTCCAACTCTGGGGGTGGTGCTCCTCTCCATTTCTAAACCGTAGAGCCGGTGTTGTCCGTAGACACCTCCAAGGTCATGTGGCCGGCATGACTGCATGGAGTGGCATTACCTTCCTGCAGAAGTAGTTCCTATTGATCTACTCACATTTGCATGTTTTCGAACTGCTAGGTTGACAGAAGATGGGGTGAACAATGGCAGCTCACTCCATCCTGTGGATTTGAACTGTCAACCTTCTGGTCAGCAAGTTCTATAGCAGTGGTTCTCAACCTGGGGTCCCCAGATGTTTTTGGCCTTCAACTCCCAGAAATCCTAATAGCTGGTAAACTGGCTGGGATTTCTGGGACTTGTAGGCCAAAAACATCTGGGGACCCCAGGTTGAGAACCACTGTTCTATAGCATAGCGGTTTAACCCACTGTGTCACTGCAGCTTACTCAACAACAGCAATTTACTATATTAAATAATACTAGGTCTCACTGAAGATTGTACTGTTCAAAACAAATGAAATGGTTTTATTTCATGTTGTAGTACTTTTATCTCAAAAAATTTCTGAGAATCTGCTGTGTACTGTCTAAAAATTTACTTATTCCCTTATTTATTTATTTCGTACATTTTTACCCAGTCCTTCTCACCCCTGGGGAAGGGGCGGGGGCTCAGGGCAGCTTCACAACAAGCACTCATTTTAGTGCTAATCACAAATATAAAATACAGTTAAAAACAATTCATTTTAAAATATATTAATAAAAATATTTGTTTAAAATCATGGCAGTTTTAGATCAGTGTCTGGGTCAGTCCATTGTCCTTCATATCACATTAAATCATCCCAATTCCTGCTTCCATTGCTCAAAAACTTGGTCCCATAACCAGGTTTTAAATTTATTTCTAAAAGACAGGAGGGAGGGGACCAGTCTGATTTCACTGGGAAGGGAGTTCCACAGGCATGGGGTCATCACTGAGAAGGCCCCGTGCCTGAGCCAAGAACTAAAATCCTGGGGCCTATTATTCATCTCCTCCAAACCAACACTGTGTCAGAAAAGATTTTCTATCTCTTGGCTGACACTAACCCTGTGATTACTCACAAGGTGTTTCTTTTTATCCTGGCAGCACAGAAAATCCGTGCAAGACTAATGTCTGATATTGCAGTCGACTGTGCTGGGGATGCTTTTAACTAATAGTGGCTGTTTATGTAGTTTTAATAATGCTGTATCTATTTGGGTTTACCTGGTTTTTAATTATGCAGGTGCGGATCCATATAGTATGTCGTATTGTAAGGGTGCATCTCACCATCGATATATGTAGCATTTTAATTATTTATAGGATTTTAATTGTGTATTTAATATTGTGTTTAATAATCTGGTTTTCATGTATTTATCTATTTGCCTTATATGTGAAAGACCTATGGTCTAAGCATCAAATAACCTTGACTTGATTTGAGAGGGCCTTGTCTCGTCTCCACCAGTCACGTTTGCGATGGTGGTGGGACTGAGAGCAGGGCCGCTCCAGCTGATCTTAAACTTCATAATGGTGCGTAACGGGAGATACGTTCGGACAGGTAATCTGGGCCAGAATTGTACAGGGTTTTAAAGGTTAAAACCAGCATTTTGAATTATGCTCGGAAGCAGACTGGCAGCCAGTGGAGATGGCGTAGCAGACGGTTTGTATGCAGAGGCAACCCTAGGTAATTTTCAACTGTAAGCAAACAGTATTCCCCCCCCCCCCCCCCAACCAATCACTGATATATATTTTCTGTTTGTCATGGGAGTTCTGTGTGCCATATTTGGTTCAATTCCATCATTGGTGGAGTTCAGAATGCTCTTTGATTATAGGTGAACTATACATCCCAGTAACTACAACTCGCATATGTCAAGGTCTATTTTCCCCCAAGAGCGCCTCAACAGCGCCCCTGGGCAAAATCAACTATACTGCAAATGCTTACTTTGCGTAATGGGTTGAGCCACCCCTGGTTGTATGCTCTCCTTATGCCACTCCAGTGAGCAACCTAATTGCCGAGCGTTGGACTAGTTGGAGCTTCCGAACAGTCTTCAAAGGCATACCCACATAGAGTGCATTGCCGTAATCTATCAAGGATGTAACAAGAGCATGGACCACCATGGCCAAGTCTGACTTCCCAAGGTTCAATTGTGCAAATGCTCTCCCAGCCACCGCCGAGTCCTGCTCTGATTAGGAGCATGCCATTTAGCCTTCTCTGTGCCATTGCAGGAGTTAATTATACATATTATTCTTTTCAGAAGTCTTAGGTATGTTTCCTTCACTCACGAATGCACATTTACCTGCTAATTGCAGAAGGCTACAAGTCATTCAAAAATCTTTCGTGGGTGATATCCCTTCAAATTCTTTCAGGAAAGGTTAACATTCTGACAACTAGCTAAGAAGGTATTGATTTTCTTTCTCTCATTGAAAACTTCTTGTTAAATTGAACCACTTCATTCTTAAGAGTGTACGAGGCACTCTAAAAAAAACCCACAGCTGTTGCTTTTGTTATGGGTACCTTTCACCGTGTTTCAAGCATTTCATACTTTCTGATTTTAATTCTTCATTAAGTCATGGTTTGAATTAAAAATAGCCTCTCCATGTATTACAAACTGAAACATATATACAAAATTGTACATGTATTCTTGCCTTTGGAATACACTCCCACAGGTATATATTGTTTCACCTGGAAAAGCACCTGCTTTTACTGTGTTGAATTCTCTCTCATCCATCAACCTCGGAGAGGGAATTTCATAAAGACTGCAGAGCTCTCAGTTCATTCGCGTAGCAAAATGCTCCACTCCATGGCCATAAGTTGGCTTTCGTGTAATCAATTACTTTTAAAAATAAACTCTCATAGGCATAAACCCCATTAGTCTGAACTAAAATAGAGTTATTGAATCAGTTGGATTTACCTACATAGCGATTTACTATTCAGCAATTGATTCAGTGGGTTTGTTCCAACAGAGAACATCATCAGCATATTGAGTTTATATATTATGATTTTTTTAAATTCTACGTAAAATGATCTGTTAGTGGTAGAAACTTTATTCATTTAAAGGTCATGCCTTCAAAGCAGAGGAGCCACAGTGGTGCAATAGGTTAAACATTTGTGCTGACAACTGCTGACCTGGAGGTTGGCGGTTTGAATCTGTGAGATGGGGTGAGCCCCCTTCTGTCAGTTCCAGCTTCCCATGTGGGGACATGAGAGAAGCCTCCCATAGGATGGTAACACATCTGGGCATCCCCTGGGCAATGTCTCAGCAGACAGCCAATTCTCTCACACCAGAAGCAACTTGCAGTCGCTTCTAACGCAATAAAAAAAAGCTTCCAAGCAAAGACCCACCTAAGTATTGACATTGATCAAGGGTCTGGAGAACAAGCCCTATGAGGAGCGGCTTAAGGAGCTGGGCATGTTTAGCCTGAAGAAGAGAAGGCTGAGAGGAGATACAATAGCCATGTATAAATATGTGAGAGGAAGCCACAGGGAGGAGGGAGCAAGCTTGTTTTCTGCTTCCCTGGAGACTAGGACGCGGAACAATAGCTTCAAACTACAAGAAAGGAGATTCCATCTGAACATGAGGAAGAACTTCCTGACTGTGAGAGCCATTCAGCAGTGGAACTCTCTGCCCTGGAGTGTGGTGGAGGCTCCTTCTTTGGAAGCTTTTAAACAGAGGCTGGATGGCCATCTGTCAGGGGTGATTTGAATGCAGTATTCCTGCTTCTTGGCAGGGGGTTGGACTGGATGGCCCATGAGGTCTCTTCCAACTCTTTGATTCTATGATTCTATTTCAGAACTGAAACTTAAAATCCAATAGATGGTTTTTACATGAGCGAATTTACTTAAATTAATGGCATTGGATGCAAGCAACACCTTCTTTGTTCTTGTTTTTGTTCCCAGTTTATAAAAAATACAGATGTTTGTAGGGCTGAAATATCAAAACATACCAGATCCTACCCAATCTTGGAAGTTAAACAAGATGAATCCTGGTTAGTACTTGGATGGGAGTCTGTTTCAGATGAAACAAAAGGCAAATCCACCTCTGGTTATTCCTTGCCTTAAAAAAAACTATGAAATTCATGGGATTGCCATAAGTTGACAGAAGGTCCACACGCATACTTCTGTGAATGTGGGGAAGGAAAAAATAAAGCCATTCCTTTCCTCTCAGTTTCACAAGTGTGGGATAATTCCTTCCTTCCCCCCATAGTTTTTGTATAGGTTACATTTCTATCCTACTTTTCCTGCAGTGAACTCAAGTATTCATATAGGGATCAAACATTTACAATTTATGTTCCCAGTGCAACCTTGCAAATGGGCTAAAATAACAACTAGCTCAGGCATGGGCAAACTTGAGCCCTCCAGGGGTTTTGGACTTCAACTCAAGCTCAAGCGTAATCATTAAGGTAAATCTTCAACTCAGGGTTCTCCAGTGTTCTACCCACTATAATGCATTGCTACAAAGCCTAGATATGTTTATGATACTTACTTACTTACTTACTTACTTACTTACACAATCCCTTGTAGCCCGAGGATGATGATCCTCTAAGTGTAGTGTCTTGGCGGTGGGTCCGTAGGTGTTTGTGGAGCCATATTCTTGATCCGCACGTGAGAACATTGGTTTCTAGGTGGAAGACAGTCCTAATCAGGGTTGGCTTGATGCACCTTCCTCTTGGAACGTTGCTCCCTTTCGCCCTCTATTCATGCCTCTTTGACTTCCGCAGTACTGCTAGTCACAGCTGATCTCCAGTTAGAGCACTCAAGGGCCAGAATTTCCCAGTTTTTAAGGTTGATTTTAAGCCCATCTTTAAATCTCTTTTCCTGTCTACCAACATTACATTTCCCATTCTTGAGTTGGGAGTAAAGTAACTGCTTTGAGAGATGGTGATCAGTCATTAGGACAACGTGGCCAGTCCAGTGGAGTTGATGACATAGGAGCATTGCTTCAGTGCTGGTGGTCTTTGCTTCTTCCAGCATGTTGACATTTGTCCAACTGTCTCCCTAAGAGATTTGCAGGAATTTTTTGGAGACAATGCTGATGGAATCGCTCCAGGAGTTGCGTGTGATGTCTGTAGACAGTCCACATTTCGCAGGTGTATAGCAGGGTTGGGAGGACAATAGCTTTATAAAGAAACACCTTGGTATCCCTCCATAGGTTATGATTCACTCATGGGTTTGTTGTGGATGACAAAATAAGGGAGAACTTTGGAGAAGATGTATAGCTGAATGGCCTCACAAGAAGCACCATGTATTTTTTAAACTTTCTGAAGTTTTAAAACATTCAGAAGACTCAAGAACAAAGGCAGCTGATATTTAGACTTTTTAATTATGGAAGACGCGAGAAGTGTTCAGGATGTTTTTCACTTATGATACACGGCTGGGATTTCATCTCTCTCTGTCATCACAAGAAAAGTGAATATTCTGTACTGTAGAAGTAGGAACTGGCTAGGCAATTCCCCTGTGATTTCATGTTCAATTTGCCATCTTCCCTGGGTTGGATGCATAGCTGAATCTCCTGTAACATTGTCCTTTCCCTTTAATCTCAGTAGATCTAGTGAATAATTCTTCACTTACTTCATTTTCATAATCTTTTAAATATTTAAAAGTCAGCATTCTCTCTCTGCCGCTGTCCCTTTCATATAAGCCAAATGTTCCCTTTTCCTTTTAGATCATTTATTCAGATTTGTCAATACGATGGTCTTCTTTAACTTCAATTCTGCGTTATGTAAGAATAAGGCCTTGATGATTAAGCAGTGGAATGGAATGTTCCTGTGGGGTGAAACTTCATTTCATTCCTTCATTTGATAGCCTTACTAAGTACTTTGAATGGGCTTTCAACTTCCTACTATTTCATATTATGTTTGATACATTTGGAGGAAAAGAAGGATATATTTTTGTGTGTGTGTGGGTATATTGTTTCAATTTCGTGGGCTTTTAAAACGTGTGAAGCAACTGAATTTGAATATGTGTTCCCTTGTAGTAAAGGTAAAGATTTCCCCTTGACATTATGTCTAGTCAAGTCCGATGCTGGGGGGTGGTGCTCATCTCCATTTCTAAGCCAAAAATCCAGCATTGTCCATAGATGCCTCCAAGGCCATGTGGCCAGCATGACTGCATTGAGAACTGTTACCTTCCAGCTGAAGTGGTACCTCTGTCTCTTCCTCAGATTCCTCTGGAGGTTCAACATCTAAAGTCAGTGTTTCTCAACCTGGGGGTTGGGACTTCGGGGGGGGGGGAGTGTGGGGGGGTGTCAGAGGGGTCACCAAAGACCATCAGAAAACACAGTATTTTCTATTGGTCATGGGAGTTCTGTGTGAGAAGTTTGGCCCAATTCTATCGTTGGTGGCATTCAGCAGGCTCACTGATTGTAAGTGAACTATAAACCAAGCAATTACAACTCCCAAATGTCAAGGTCTATTTTCCCCAAACAACAGCAGTGTTCACTTTTGAGCATATTGAGTATTTTGCCAAGTTTTGAGTATTGAGTATTTTTGCCACCCAGATCCATCATTGTGTGAGTCCACAGTGCTCTCTGGATGGAGGTGAACTACAACTCCAAAACTCAAGGTCAATGCTCACCAAACCCTTCCAGTATTTTCTGTTGGTCATGGGAGTTCTGTGCGCCAAGTTTGGTTTGATTCCATCGTCAGTGGAATCCAGAATGCTCTTTGATTGTAGGTTAACTATAAATCCCAGCAACTACAACTACCAAATGACAAAATCAACCCCCCCCCCCAACCCCACCAGTATTCAGATTTGGGCATATTGGTTATTTGTGCGAAATTTGGTCCAGCAGCAAAATTACAGTGCTGAGGTAGCAATGAAAATAATTTTATGGTTGGGGGTCACCACAACATGGGGAACTGAATTAAGGGGTTGTGGCATTAGGAAGGTTGAGAACCACTGGTTTATACCAAGCAGAAATACACACTTTTGCTTATAGCATATTTAGACATGGGCCCCATATCCAGAATCTCATTATGTATTTATATTCTAATATAGGTATTCCAAAACGGGGGAAGCACATCTGCCACAGCATATCTATTGAACGGGTTTCCCATAAGAGATAAAGCAACCACAGCTTCCCATGAGTGGGTTTTATATTGCTTCCCCCCCCCCCTCCTTCTCCAGAAATGAAAACCTAATTATGAGAGTGTGAAAAATGTTTTTCCTAATGCTTTCTTATAACACACTCTGGAAGCCGAAAATTATTTTTGTGAGAACATGGTTTGAAGCATAAGCCTTTGTAGAGTAGGACTGTTTCCTCCCACCAACTTTGTAGGCTCATTCAATTAAAATAATGTTTTGTGTGGAAATACTGGCAAAATGTTTCATTGTCGTTTGGAGTTTTAAAATACCTAGTCTTAAATCTGGAAATGTTGGAAATTGCATAGAACCTGTTTTCAGTGCAAGGCTTAATAAGCCACTCTTGTTTAGTAGGCGTCGCTTCAAGATAACCAGAAAAAATGGCACTTTGTTAAGATGTCAAGAGTTCTTCCAGGACTCTGTATATTAACTACTCTTCACAAATACCAACAAAACAACAAGCAGAAAAAACAAGAAAACAAGCCAACAACTTATGGAAGTGACTATTTTGTTATGGGTTAGAAAGATCTTTGTGACTCTCTTGTTGTGGGACAGAAAGGTCCTTAAAGGAATCAGATCCCAACTGATCTTGGAAGCTGAAACAAGGTTCGCTCTGGTTTATATTTGGATGACAGATATAAACCAGAGCTAACCTTGTTTTGTCATGGAATACTAGATGCTGTAAGCTATATTTCAGAGGAAGCAACTGGCAAGATGAATTCCCTGTCTTAAGAAACCTTGTGAAATGCATGGGGTCACTATAGGATGACAGGAGACTTGAAGGCACACTGGCACACTGTAATACCAGTATTTCTAAAGCTTCCTCCAAGTCAATAGTCCCTAAGAGCTAAAATATGGTCAGTGGCCTCACTATTACTACACCATTGCAATGAAAGTGACTGGTGTTACAAAACCCTCTTATAGTGCCAAGGCTTATTAAATATGGTTTTCTGTGGGTGACTTGATGGTGACTGCTGGATGGCATATGTTCTGTATCGGAAACTTGAGCTGATTTTCTGAATCAGCACCCCAAATAATCAAACTGAATCTAAAGTTGACCAAAAACTCATTCAAAACCCTTTTGGTACTAATATCGGAGAGTTATTCCTGGTCAAAGTGGTCCCAGGTCAAGTGGCCCCTGGGTAAGTGGTCCCTGGTCAAAAAAGGTTGGGAAACACTGCTCCAAGTAAATGAAAAATTATGCATTTTTTATTTTTGAGGGAGTTGACACCTCCTGTATTTCATTCGGAAGCAACTGATCAAATTGTTGGAACACACAAAATATATTGGCTACATTTTTTTGGCAGAGAAGAAGGTCTGTCAGCTGCTCAGAACAAATGTTCTGCCTCCTGTGAACATGTGTTTACTATCTCTTGGTACGCATACTATGGAATTCCTTCATTTGTACTTGCAAACAATTGTAAAGACATGTGGCACTTGTGTGTACTGAAGTATTTTGGAATCCCTAAGGTGTCAGAAAATACTCCAGAAGACACTCTGGGCATGTTGTCCATTACTATATGGGTGAGTGTTATGTATATTCCAGTAGGATGTCATGCTAATACTTATTTGAAATGAATTGTGTGAGGATTTCATTCAAACAGCGCTGGACAAAATGCTCTCTCTAAATGGCCCCTATGATGGTTAGTAAATTGGACTTAAATGTGGGACAGGTGTTGCAGGTAGTCTGGGACCCTACCTACATTGCCACATAATGCAATTAGAAACTGCAATATGTGATCAGTGTAGACTCATATGATCAGTGAGTCACGTCCCATGTACACTGCTCTATAATGCAGTTTGAAACTGCATTATAAGGTCAGTGTAGACTAGAGTCATTTAATGCAGTTCTATGTTTTTAATACTAATGATCTTTAATACTGTTTTAATATGTGTGTATTTTAAATTGTATTGTAATGCTTTTGTTAGCTGCTTTGAATCTCCTTATGGAGAGATAAAGCAAAATATTATTATTATTATTATTAATAATAATAATAATGCAGCAGTGTAGATGGGGCCTCAGTTGTGCTCAATCCATGCCGAGAGGATGTGCTTATCCTTGAATGATTGAGGGTACATCCACACTGTAAAATTAATGCAGTGTGACCCCACTTTAGCTACCATGGCTCAGTGCTATGGAATCATGGGAGTTGTAGTTTTACAAGGTTGGTCATTAGCTGTCTTTGCTTGAGTGCTGTTGCCTCACCAAACTACCATTCCCATAACTCCATAGCATTGAGAGCCATAGAAGTTAAAGTGGTGTCAAACTGCATTGATTTTACAGTGTAGATCAGGCATGGGCAAACTTCGGCCCTCCAGGTGTTTTGGACTTCAACTCCCACAATTCCTAACAGCCTTCCGGCTGTTAGGAATTGTGGGAGTTGAAGTCCAAAACACCTGGAGGGCTGAAGTTTGCCCATGCCTGGTGTAGATGCACCCAGTGTCATACTATTGGAGGATCACAATGGCAGTTACCTTACATCAGTCTGTATGTGTTTATAGTTTCCTGTAACTGCAACTTAAGAAGAAAATCCACCACAGACACAATAGCCTAATGCTAATCTGTCCATCTGTGTTCAACATTTAGTGAGTGCATCTACTAAAGGGATAGAAATGTTCTGAGAGGGTCTTTAGGTCAGAATTTATCCTCCTCATAGCTTTGATTTTTGTCTCACTTGCTTTGGATACATTCAGCTTTCCTTAGCCTCCTGTTCCCTGTTTACCCATGCTATATCCACTATTATTATTCCAATTAAACCGTGATTTGATTTCATTTTTGTCTCATTCGCAGCCATTTGTGAATTCATTATGTGGGGGTTCCTGTCCTAAAAAGAGCTGACACATTTTGTTCTCTTGTATAAAAATTATTTAACAGTACCAATATTAATGAGACAGCCTGGTTAAACACTTTTCTGGGAGAATAATTAGGCTTAGCCTTCATGTCCTCTTAAAGCGGGAAGCAGAGATGGTGCAAAGAACATCAAATTAATTTCAGTGGACACTGCAAGATACTATTATCTGGAAGCAAAAGCGATTCATGCTCATGGTACAAAGACGGTAGGAAATTACATGAGTTATACTGTGTATTGGTATGAAAGGCAGCTGTAACTCCCAGTTAAAGATGAAGTCAAGCTGAACCCTAATATAAAAATAAGCAATTGCCAGTAATATGGGTCACTCACTTATTCTTTAGGATTGATCATAATTGGTGATCAGTGCAGTCATTTAGTATTCTTATTATTTTATAGGGAAGCAACTGACAAAAGCATTTTTAGTATTATTTATATACAGCTTACCTGTCCAAATGCGTCTCCCTCTATGAATCATCTTGGAGGTTAAGATTTGGGGGGGGGGGTTCTGCTCTCGATCCCACCTCCTTCGCAGCTGCGGTTGGTGTGGATGAGAGCCAGGGCCTTCTCAGTGGTGGCCCCTCGCCTGTGGAACACCCTTCCCAGTGAAATTAGATTACAGCTCCCTCTTGTTGGGGCTCAGCAGCAAGATGCCGGGGATTCTGCCTCAGAGGATGAGTGGAATGATGGATTTTTCACTGTGTTTGATCAGGCTGAAAAACAGGCGGAAGTGCAGGCTGTAGATCAAAATGAAGGGCTGATAGCTGCAAAAGAGAGAGGTGATGTTTGGAGTTCCGTGTCTCCTGAGAATTGGCCTTCTCAACCTTCAGAAGATGAAGAGTTACCCCGTGAGAAGAGATTAGGCCTTTGCACAGAGAGCGCAAAGGAAAGGTTAATTAGGACGTCAGAAGAACTCAGTGAAAAACAGTCTTTGAAAAACAGGTGCCAAAAGGATGGTCTCATGGCTTCATGGTTAAGTCTGAGCTTAAATTAAGAGAGGATTCCTTGGTCTTGTTAGAGCAGACAACATTGCCTTAAAACCAAGTTCGTGTTCAGCTCTCATGTTGCCTATGTTCCTGTAATAGTTTGATCTTCGAAAAGTTCCTGTATTCATGCTTATGGATCAATGCCTATGTTCCTGTTTCATGCTTCTAGATTTATGGATTTTTGCCTATGCTCTTGAGTTCATTGATTTCATATACCTTGCTTTCATGGGTTATTTGTACCTTACTATTTGGACTACTTGGCTTTTTGGGAATTGCCATTTTCCCTTTTGTATATAATTTTTGTAAATAAACTGTAGTTAGCTACCTCTGGCCTCTGTGTTGTGCTGGGTGAAAAGCTGTACACAGCTTGAGTGCAACACCTACCTCCTGACCTTCAGGAAGAAACTGAAAACTTGGCTATGGGACCAAGCCTTTGGATAATAGTTAGTGCAATAGGTGGCAATGAAGCAAGTGTAATACAATTGGAATGGCTCCTGAAGTATGACTTCAGATTTGTGTGGTTTTAATGGTTGATTTTAATGTTTTAATGTATTAATGTATTATGCTATGATTTTTAATTTAAAATTATTTTAGTATTTGTGTATATTTGTTTGTAGTTTGTATGGCACTGAATATTGCAAACTTGGAAGACACTCTGAGTCCCCTTTGGGATAAGAAGAGTATGGTAAAATATGGTAAATACATAAATAAATTCATGGGGTCACTATAAGACAGTTAGTAGGCAATCCCTTGTAGCCTGAGGATGATGGTCCTCCAAGTGTAGTGTCTTGGCAGTTAATATGTAGGTTGCTGTGGAGCCCTATTCTTGATTTGCATGTTCTCACGCAATGAGGAGATCTGTTTCCAAGTGGAAGGCAGTCCCGGTCAAGATTGGTTTGATGCGTCTTCCTCTTGACACACTTCTCCTTTTTGCCCTCTATTCATGCCTCTTTGAATTCCAAGGCACTGCTGGTCATAGCTGACCTCCAGTTAGAGCACTCAAGGGCCAGAGCTTCCCATTTCTTGGTGTCTATGCCATAGCTTTTAAGGTTGTCTTTAAGCCAATCTTTAAATCTCTTTTCCTGTCTACCAACATTAAGTTTCCCATTCTTGAGTTGGGAGTATAGTAACTGCTTTGGGAGATGGTGATCAGACATTCAGACAACGTGACCATTCCAGCAGAGGTGATGGCATATAAGACAACTGGAAGTAGAAACTGGAGTTCATGCTTTGAGGGGGAGTTTGTCCTATGAGATCCCTTCTACCTTTGTGATTCTATGAGTCAAAATTAAAAAAAATAGTAATTCTACCTTCTTTTTAGTGTTAATACTTCACTTTCCCTATTGACCTCCAATTTGTTTCTTTTTCCTGTTTTTTTAATATTCCTTTAAAAAGGCCCTTTTGTTACTTCTTCACCAATCTTGTTTTGAACCTTAGCTCTTGTTACAAATCTGGGCTACTTGTCTATACTTGTTCTTGCCTCAGTGCCTTTTCTTCCATTTGTTACACCTGTCCTTTTCATTTTCTGCTCATCACAAAGCTTATGTGAAGCCATTCTGGGTTTTTTTTTTAAGTTGATAAGTATTTTTTCCCATTAAAATTGTTTGCGATTATACCTCCTAGTAACTCCTTTCTCAGGAGCTCCCACTCATTGTGTGTCCTTTTCTTAATATCTCGAGACATAGAATTCTGTCTACTATTTTCTCTGAGCTCATTGAGATCAGCTTTCCTCTTGAACACCTCTTGATAGCCGAGACATCAGATCATGTACCAAAAAAAGTCATCATCGATTGGATAACTGCCAGTGCAGCTTTTATATCTTATCTCTTTGCTTCTGCCACAATAATTTTAAAATGGAAGCAGTTCACACATTTGCTAATGCTGTGTATGGGGACTGGCTTGTAGACAAATGTCTTTGTGAAAGATTCAGGTAACAGGAGCTTAATGCTAACAGTGTGAAGTGTTGTATAGAGCACAGAAGGAACATAGTCTTGCCTAGAGGATTTATGGTCTGTACAAAAAGACAAGACCCTGAGCAGGTGGGATGGAGCTTTGTCAGAAAAAAAGGCTTCGACTAACCAGATCCTGTTGAGATGTGGTAACAACAGGTGAATAGTATGCTTTGTAGGTTTGGATAGTATGCTTTGGAGCGTATTCTGTCCTAGAGCTGGACCAGATACACCATGAGAACATCTCAAAGATGTTTTGCTGGCCAAATGGTTGGTTGAGCAGTCAATGTATCAGCACTGGTGTCTTGTCCTTATGGGTGCCACTGCTGCCAGCTCACTCGCCAAAGTAATTCCCCAGTACAGCCTTGCTGGCAATGGCAATTCTGGTGAGGTCACAACAGGGCTCCCAGCCATATTGTCTCCAGAAGTTTTGTAAATATTTTGTAATCCGGATTGCATAGACTAATAGGTCTATATGACCCTGGTTGTGTTAAATCTCTTCTCTTTTTTGTTATAGTAATAATTTCTGATACTTTCCATGTTTGTGGGACTTTTTGCTTAATGTATATTTAATTAAACAACTCTGTTAAATGTGGTGCCAATTCTTCAATATATGCTTTATAATATTCCGCTGGGAATCCATCTGGACCTGGTGACTTACCTCCCTTTAACCCTTTAATTACCCTTAATATTTCCTCTTGTGTTATTGGTTGATTTAATAACTCTCTGTCCTCCTCTGCAATTTTTCTCTGATGTTTAAGTTCCCTTGCACTACCCCCTCCTCCTTATATAAATCTTTATAATATTTTGCCATTACCTCCTTAATCTTACTTTGCTCCTCTTGTTCACTCCCATTTTCATCTTTCAGTCTCTTTACCCAGGTTTTTTCCTTTTCCTTTTTCAAATAGTAAGTCATCTTCTTCATTGATTTTATGTTCCAACTTTGGGAATAACTCTTAACATATAGGTTCTTATTCCTTTCCTCAAAAGTTTCAAATTGTTTTCTCCAGAAGTGATGTCACCAACAAGATTCTACTTCTGGCTGGTGACACTGCTTTGGGTCTTTTTGATGTATGGACACTGAATTGCCCCAGATCCAGTCCTATCCTGTCATATGTCAAAAACATTGGAATCACACTGGCATTTCCTGGAGGCTCTGAAGCAGTGGCTTGCAACATGTGGGTCCCCAGATGTTCTGGCCTTCAACTCCCAGAAATCCTAGCAGCTGATAAACTGGCTGGGATTTCTGGGAGTTGTAGCCAAAACACCCAAGGACCCACAGCTTGAGAACCACTGCTCTGGAGTAACATGCAATTCTCCTTATGCCATATTAACAGCTGGAAGCAGCACTTCTGCTTCAGAACAGGCCGTACATTGTGCTTGCACTGAGGTGAGTTCATTTGGTTTGGATCATGTAAACACAACAGCCTAAGAGTGTGGCACTGAGTTGGAATTTCCTTGCCATCTATGGATCAAACGCTGCTTCGAGGTGCGCTCGTTTTGGCTGCATCTTTAGGAGTATAGTGTCTAGATCAGGCATGGGCAAACTTGGGTGCTCCAGGTATTTTTGACTTCAGCTCCCACAATTCCTAACATCCTCAGGTTCTCAAGTGGCTGAGGGGGGAAAGGAAAGTGCCCGAGGCTGTTAGGAATTGTGGGAGCTGAAGTCCAAAACACCTGGAGGGCCCAAGTTTGCCCATGTCTGGTCTACGTAAAGGGAAGTAATAGTAGCAATGTATTATTCCTTGGTGGGAGCCCAGCTAGGATACTGTATCCAATTCTAGGCACCACAATTCAAGAAGGATTTTGAAAGCTGGAACATGTCCATAGAAGAGAGCGACAAAAATGATCCAAGGTGTGGAAACCAAGCCCTATGAGGAATGGTGGAGGGAGCTGGAAAAAGATTGGATGGGAGAAGGTTGGAAGTAGGAAGCTTGGAAAAGGTTGAGAGGGGACATGATATCTGTGTTTAAATATTTGAAAGGATGTCATGTTGAGGAGGCCGTTGTTGGGGTTCAGCCTGAGTTTGAACTTGAACCTGATTCTCTGTTTGTTCCTCCTGATGCTAATGAAAGTATATTTACTGATGCTAGTGGAAATGTACCTTTTGATGCCAATGCTCCTGAAATTAGTGAGGAAGAAACTGCTGTAGGTTTGGAAAATGCCAATGTTCCTGATATTAGTGAGGAAGGAACTTCTGTAGATTTGGAAAATGAAAGTACCAGTGTTCCTGAGAATGTTTCAGAGGGAGACCTTGAACTTTCCCTCCCTTCTGCACCTGTTAACTGTAATGACAACAGAAGGGGCCAAATATGGGAAGACAGAAGTAAAACACTCAGTTTGAGTCGATCCTCCCGAATTCAAGAATTAAAAACATTGGCTTCAAAACAGAAGGGCGGTTCACGGAACCGATTCTTGAGTTTTAATTGCAATACGCCAGACTGATTGCCTCAGTTCAGGCATCGTTTCAGAATTGATGAAGACCTTGGCAGTTCTCCCGGTTCCCTGGCCATAGTTTGGGAAGATTTCTAGGATATCAAGTACGGTTAGTGGATTGCTAACAGATTCCAGTATTTTCCCAGTGAGGCTTTTGGTTTTGCTTTGTCCATTTAAATTCATGTTTGCTGATTTTGCTGTGGCTTTTGACTTGCATTTTTCCTTTATTTTGTAACCATTTTTCTTCAATAAAAAAGGATTTTTTTCACAGCCAAGTGTGGTGGATAGTTATCTTAGGGCCTCGTTCCCTGCTCTGGATTGCAACAGTTGTGAGCTTGTTTTCAGCTGCCTAGAGACTAGACTATGGAGCTATAGATTCAAGCTGCAGAAAAAGAGATTCCACCTAAACATTAAGAAGAACTTCCTTCTGATGGTAAGAGAGCTGTTCAGCAGTGACTTTGGAATGTAGTCAAGTCTCCTCCTCTGGAGACTTTTAAACAGAGGCAAGACGCCATCTGTCAGGAGTGTTTTGATTGCGTCTTCCTGCCTGGTCGAAGGGGGTTGAATTGGATAGCCCTTTTGGTCTCTTCCAACTCTTATTCTATGATTTTTGTGGCCAATTGTTGAATTCAAACTAATGTGTTGAGCTGTTTAACTAGCTAAAGTCTGTAGGTGGAAAAGTTTTGTAAACTAGACCCTGAAATGGGGTTTGTTTCAGGCTTCTCTGATTTGTTATCGATTTAAAATGTTTTCTGAACCCTGACCTCTGCTCAACTTAGACCCAAAGGCTAAAATCATTAAGTATCTGGAAACAAAAACCGAGCATGCTTAGTATCGACCTAGTAACTTGTATCTTGGTCTGAGCTAGGTTGTAATTTGCAACTGATGTCAGCAGAAGAGTACATTGAAGCCGTTTTGAAAGGCTTGTTCAGAATGCAGCACTGAATATAGAACAGATTATTACATGCCTGGATACAAAAGTAACTACGAGCTATAAAAAGCTTATGTCACTGCAGTTCCAACAAACTAAAGGACATGTAGGGATACATCCTTTCTCCCTATCATAATGTTATGCATTTAACAAAGTACCTTACAGCATGAGTGTGATGGTGATGGTAGATGAGATTTGATACCTTCTTTCTGCTACCAGTCATGATAAGAAGCATAAGTTCAGCTAAGTCCAAGTCATTCAAATGGTATTTGTTGATATGCTGCCGATTATTTTCTTCCTTGTACAGTATTAGCTTGTTTGTGCTTTTGCATGGCCACCATCGCCAGTTTTTATGCAGTATGATGCTAAACAAGCTATTCAGGGTGATGAGAAAAGCTTCTAGTACAACCGTTTCTCAACCTAGGGGTCAGGACCCCAGGGGGGTCATGAGGGGGTTTCAGAGGGGTCACCAAAGGCCATCAGAAAACCATATTTCTAATGGTCTTAGGGACCCCTTTTGCAATAACTACAACTCCCAATAACAAAATCAATCCCCCCCCCCCCCAAACCATACGAGTATTCAATTTTGGTATTTGTGCCAAATTTGGTCCAGGTCCATAATTGTTTGGGTTCATAGTGTTCTCCGGAGCTAGGCAAACAACATTTCCTCTAAATCAATGTCAATTCCTCCCAAATCCCTCAAGTATTTTTCTGTTGGTCATGGGGGTTTTATGTGGGAAGTTTGGCCCAATTCTACCAGCAACTACAACTCCAAATGTCAAGGCCTATTTTCCACAAACTCCACCAGTGTTCACATATTGAATATTCGTGCCAAGTTTGGTCCAGATGCATCATTGTTCACAGTGCTCTCTGGATGTGGCCGAACTACAACTCCAAAACCCAAGGTCAATGCCCACCAAATCCTTCCAGTATTTTCCATTGGTCATGAAAGTTCTGTGTGCCAAGTTTGGTTAAATTCCATCATTGGTGGAGTTCAGAATGCTCTTTGATTGTAGGTGAACTATAAATCCCAGCAACTACAACTCCCAAATGGCAAAATCAATCCTCCCCCAACCCCACCTATATTCAAATTTGGGCATATTGGTATTTGTGCAATATTTGGTCCAGTGAATGAAAATGCATCCTGCATATCAGATATTTACATTACGATTCATAACAGTAGCAAAATTACAGTTATGAAGTAGCAACGAAAATAATATTATGGTTGGGGGTCACCACAATATGAGGAACTGTATTAAGGGATTGCAGCATTAGGAAGGCTGAGAAATACTGTTCTAGTACCTTTTTTGGCTTCTGAGGTGAAAAACAAATACCTTTAATATCAAAAACTACAAGCCAATTCCCATTGATGCGCTGAACTTTAATTAACTTTCCTGCATGTTCTTTGTCTATCAATTTGTGAAATGGGAATGTAAAATCTACCTGTCTTGCAGGGATGTTGTGTGAGAAATTTAATTAATTGGTGCTTAGGAGAATGCGTAGTTATCTCTTGATAAATGCTGCTATATAAATGCAAATGCCTGCCCCAAACGAATGCTTTATTTTACTCTATTTCATTTATTTATGGTTCATCACAGAGGCTGAGAGAGAGAGAGAGAGAGAGAGAGAGAGTTAGAGAGAGGAAATGGAAGTGGAGTACAACAGCAACTACTACAATTACTGAGGTTTCTTAAAAAATAAATCATCTGGCCACGTTTGGATTATCAATACAAGTTCTACCATTTGTTAGAATGAGGCAGTGCCCCAAGGCAGCAGACAGTGGGAGTTAGAGAGGAGTGAGAAGTTGCAAAGTGTTGCAGAAGCAATCTGTAGGTGCCAAACAACCTGCCATGAACCACCTGATCTACACTGCAGCAACTGGGGGAAAGCTGTGTTTTACACCAATAACATCTATAGGGACTTTGGCCCCATCTAGATTGCCATATAGTGCAGTTATGGTCATATAATGCAGTTTAACTCCATTGACTTTCATTATGTCCCTATTGTGCCCCATCCCTGCTGGCCTTCCACAAGCAGGCCAAGACTTTTTTCAGCAGGCAGGCATTTCATAGAATCATAGCATCATAGAATCATTGAGTTGGAAGAGACCTCATGGGCCATCCAGTCCTACCTCATTCTGCCCAGAAGCAGGAAAATCGCATTCCAAGTACCCCCGACAGATGGCTATCCAGCCTATGCTTAAAAGCCTCCAAAGAAAGAGCCTCCACCACAGTCTGGGGCAGAGAGTTCCCCTGCTGAATATCTCTCACAGTCAGGAAGTTCTTCCTAAGGTTCAGGTGGAATCTCCTTTCCTGTAGTTTGAAGCCACTGTACTGTGTCCTAGTCTCCGGGGCAGCAGAAAACAAGCCTGCTCCCTCCTCCCTATGACTTCCCCTCACATATTTATACATGGCCATCATGTCTCCTCTCAGCCTTCTCTTCTGAGCACATTGCTGGGGAGTTTGTGAATGGGAATTTTGGAGGGATTGTGTGTGAGTTGCCTTCGGGCTGAGAACAGCGGTATAGAAGCAAAGTAAATAAATAAATAAATAAATTTTAAAATGCATTTTCATTGCATTTTAATTGGATTTGTAACCTAGTATAAACAGTACTGTTTAATTGTTTTTAATTTTTGTATTGGTTTTGTTTCAAATATATCAAATTATGTGACTGTTAGCCTACATGAGTTACCTTGGGGAGAAAGGGAAAAGTATATGGTAAAGGTAAAAGTTTCCCCTTGACATTAAGTCTAGTTGAGTCCGACTCTGGAGGGTGGTGTTCATCTCCATTTCCAAGCTGAAAAGCTGATGTTGTCCGTAGACACCTCCTAGGTTATGTAGCCAACATGATTTCATGAAGTGTCATTACCTTCCCACGGAAGTGATACCTATTGAACTATTCATATTGGCATGTTTTCAAACTGCTAACTTGGCAGAAGCTGGGGCTATCAACAGGAGCTCACCCTGTCCCATGGATTTGAACTGCCGATCTTCCAGCCAGCAAGATTTTCAGCTTAGTGGTTTAACCTGCTGTGCCACCATGTCCCCATTATTACTAAATAAAATTTATAAATAATAATAATAATAATAATAATAATAATAATAACAACTTTATTTTTATACCCCGCCTCCATCTCTCCAAAGGGACTCAGGGTGGCATACAAAGGGACAAGCCTAGAGAGCACAGAGTTAAAATGTAATGCAACAAAATAAGAACAAAACAAAACCAAATAGAAACATATCGCAATAAAACATAACATCATGAAAATAGTACAATGGAAGCAATAAAAGTGCTCAGTTCAGAGGGCTCTGAGTTTGTGCAAAATTCCTAGGTAGAGCTAAGGGAAAGTGCAAAATTCAGTGGCAAGGATGGGAGACTAACGTCCTTGGGCTTTATAATGTCAGGATTGTAGAGCAGAGGGCCATGTTAAAGTGCCAGAATTTAGGTATTAAAAGGCCAATTCTTTGGAACTGCCTAATCAAAGGCACAATGGTACATCCATGTTTTTAGGTTCTTGTGGAAGGAGGACAGTGTAGGTGGCAGTCTGATCACCATAGGAAGAGATTCCAGAGCTGGGGGGCCATCACTAAGAAGGCCCTCTCCTTCGGACCAGACCCACCAACCACACCTGAGACAGAGGTGGAAGCAAGAGGAGGGCCTCCCCAAATGATCTTAGGGCTCATGTTGGTTCAAAGGGGAAGATGCGATCGCGAAGATAGGCAGGTCCTGTACCATTTAGGGCTTTCTAGGTAATCGCCTGCACCTTGAAATATAAATAAATAAAGTAAATGATGATGATGATAAAATGGTATACAATAAGCACATAATACAGATTCACTTTCACAGGACTCCTGTGTCCCTAACCTCGGCTAACATTGAGGGCTAATGGTTGAAAAGTAATCCCTCCAAATGTGGATGGTAACTTTCCTTCTGCTGCCGTTCAGTCTGCTAGGATGATCATGGGACAAATTAAAAGGAGGCATTTTCATTCTGCTGTGGAAATTAATGTTGAGGTGAAATGAGAACCAGTATGTTCTAGCTGTTTGAGTTTTGGTCTAGAAGAAATAGAGTCCCAATCCCAGCTCAGCTATGGAAGCAGACTGAATGGGCGAGGAACTAACCGAAAGGCTATGGCAAATCTCTTCTGAATAAACCTTGACAAGAATCCTTACAAGGCAGTGGCAGTGTAAAGGCATGCAAATTGAAAAAAGATATGAAATTCATGCTTTGATTTCAGCAGCAAATTTAATTCCAAAGTAGAGTATCATGGTTCAATGAAGTGACTGTATTATAAACAAATGAAAAGAGCTCTTTCGACCGAAAGGCTCAACCAGACAGTAATTACCATGGAATGTACATTGAATTTGCTGAACCAGGATTTGAATTCCTTACCTCTCTTTCTTTTAATTGCTGACATGTAGATCTAGGGAATTGGGATTTAAAGGGAAGGAAATAAGGCCGATCTTTCTATGAATCTCAATTTTCTCTGTCTAAAACTTACTCACCAAACTGAAGTTGATACAGTACTTTTGCTGAATTGGATCCTGCGGGTATTAGAGCTGCTTTTGCAGAAAGCAGATTACTCACTGATCAGTGCTTTATTGCAGCCTCTGGAAGGATTTTGTAGTGACCCCAATGTTTTTTAATTAAAGTCCTTTATTATTTATTTATTAAGACCTTTTTTTAATCCGGTCCTGGGATGCCGCAGAGGAATGACGGTGGTCTTCTCTTATGTAGCATCTCTTTAAATTTGCTTGCATAAGTATAAGTATTGTTAAAGGAAATCTCCAACATGTGGAGAGCAAGGGAAGGGGGATGTTGACACACATTAATTACATTATTATCCCTGGGAAGCAAAATACAGTTAATGTACAGTAAGACCCACGTAAACACGGAGTCCATGATTCACTTACCGGCATCCAAATCTCTACACATTTTCTATATCCTCCAGTTGGTTTTATGGTTTGCTTAGCCTGGAATTTACCCAGATTCACTTTGAAGGACCCAGCAGATTCCTAGAAGAGGGATTTCTCGGTCCCCCAAGGTGGCTCTATGGCATACTGGGACTGAAAGTCTGATATTTTATTTTATTTATTGTGTCAAATACAATTATAATGTTTGAAAAAAACACAAATTAAAAACTTGGCATTATATTAAATTTCCTTTGACTGGTCACTTCGAGTGTCTCTGGTGTTGCTATAGCAAGTTTCACCATTTTGTATGTGACAGGGCTCAGACTGCATTGTAGTAAGTGGTTTGTGGTTTGTTCTTCTCCACACTTGCAAGTCATGAGCTCCACTTTGCAGCCCCATTTCTGAAAATTGGTTCTGCGTCTCATGGTACCTGAGCGCAATCTGCTCAGCACCTTTCAAGTTGGCTAGCCTTCTGTGTGCCCAGGAGGGAGTCTCTCATTTGGTATCACCCATTGATTGAGTTTCTGGGTTTTTGCCTGCCACTTCTGGACTCTCGCTTGCTGAGATGTTCTTGTGAGTATCTCTGTAGACCTTAGGAAGCTATTTCTTGATTTAAGACATTGGCATGCTGGCTGATATCCAAACAGGATGGGCCAGAGATGTCAATGCCTTTGTCCTCAGATCTCAAGATGCTTGTCTTTTGTTAAGATGAAAAGCAGATGCCTGTGTTTTAGATAGATTAGGAATCAGCTGGTTTTCCATGCCGCATTATCACGAGGTGTCTGTGCCCTATACCACTGGAGAAATTACACTGCTTAGCCAGTATTGCACCACCTGACATCCACCGGGAAGTAGCAGCCAATAGTGAAAGGACCAAGGCAGAGACATCTCCAGCTCATCCCTTATTTGGGTATCAGCCAGCACGTCAATTACTTAAATCAAGAAATAGTTTTCTAAGATCTACAGAGACACTCGCTGGAACACCTCAGCAAGCGAGAGTCCAAAAGTGGCAGGCTCAAACCCAGAGCCTCAATCAATGGCTGATACCCAGTGAGAGACTCCCCCCTGGGCACAAGAAAACTGGGCGACTTGGAAGGCGCTGAACAGACTGCGCTCTGGCACCATGAGATGCAGAGCCAACCTTAAGAAATGGGGTCACAAAGTGGAATCCACGACATGCGAGTGTGGAGAAGAGCAAACTACAGAACACCTGCTGCAATGCAACCTGATCCCTGCTACAGGCACAATGGAGGACCTTCTTGCGGCAACACCAGAAGCACTCCAAGTGGCCAAATACTGGTCAAAGGACATTTAATGAACTACCAAGCTTGCAAACTCTGTGTCTTTTGTATGCTTGTTTGTTTGTTTGTTTGTTCTGTCAAAAATGTAATACAACTGTTCAGTTGCCTGACACGATAAATAAATAAGCTGGTTTTCCCTGTAACAGGCAATAAGAGTGCCTAAATCTTCGGATAGCTTCTGTTCAATCATTTCAAAGCTCCCTGCTTGAACAGTGATGGCATGATTGTCAGCATAGATGAAGCTTTCTGACCCTTATGGCTGTGCCTGATCATTTGTTTTGTTTGGTTGCATGCTGCAAGTCACTTCTGGTGTGAGAGAATCATCCATCTACGATGACATTGCCCAGGGGACACCCGGATATGTTACTATCCTGCAGGGAGGCTTCTCAGATAATTTAATGACATTAACTCATAAGAACTCTTACAATACTTTATTGGAACCAGGAGTGGAAATTGTCAATGGGCACAATGATTCATATAGATGCTTAGACCTCTTGGGGATGATCATGGAGCTTCCCACATGTGGCATAAGAGTTGTGTAGATGGGCCTGAAAGTATTTTCTGTCATGTAGAGTAAATAAGTGTGGCTGGATCTACCGTCTTATATAATGCATTACATTAATTGCATTGAACTGGATTATGTGACAGTGCAGACTAATATTCATTGCTTTTAAACTGCATTCTGAAACTCCATTATTTGGCGGCGTAGATCCTGCCTGTGTACGTGGAGTTTTAATCCTTGTATTAAGTCAAGGGAACAGACTTGTGCTTCCTTTCCAGACAAAAATTCAGGGATGCTTTGAATTCTCATCATAGCATTTGCAATGTATAATTGCAACACATTGTTTTTCTGACCTTGAATTCAAAACATTGCCATTGAAACAGAGAAGTCCTCTTCAACTAGATGAGCCCAATGCCTGCTGCAAATGTGTAATGAGTACTTTGGAGTGCTGTCATTCTCTGCATTGATGTTCAGATTGGAAATGTAGTTGAAACTCCAGAATATGCTCCCAGCAGAAGGCAGTAGTTGTTCATACATGGAACGCAACTTGTGACTTGTCAGTTTTCTCCCACTCACGGTTCATCTATCCAGACTGTGTCTCTGTTGTGCCATCACCTTGCCTCATTTAAATTTTACTGGTTGGGGAACAGATGTTTTCCCCAATATGCAATCCTCCCATGTTTTCCCATATCTTTTCCATTTTCTTACTAGAAAAAAATCTGTGGAGGAGGCAAAGATGGATAAGCTGTACAGTCTCTTTTAAAGTGTTTGGCGCTATCGGTCTGGAAGCACCTTTACTTCCTTAGATGATAATGGATAATTGTAATTTAATTTGATTTCAGGCATGGGAGACCTAGATAACTCAAAAGACTGCTCAATACCTATGTTAAAATTACAACAGTGAGACTTACCCGCAAAGGTTAATGAGATAGTTTAATTCTGCTTAAGACAACTTTCCTGACTATAAGAGAGAGAAATAAAAACCATTTGTAAGTTGGCCAACCAGCTATATTGAGGTGTGAGTTTACATTTTGCATCCCAGGACCAAGCTAGATAGGGTGGGCAGTGTATGTGAGGAATGTATTTTACTTATTTACATATATTGTAAATCAAGCCCTATGAGGAACAGCTTAGGAGGATAGATATGTTTAGTTGGGAGAAGAGACCATTGAGCAGTGACATGATACATATGCAAGGGGTCTTCAAAAAGTTTCTGCACTTTTATATTTTCATTTGAAACATAAGGACGGGAGGAATAAATTGGTCTGAGGGTGTCATGGGACTAGTCCAGGCATGGGCAAACTTTGGCCCTCCAGGTGTTTTGTACTTCAACTTCCACAATTCCTAACAGGCAGTAGGCTGTTAGGAATTGTGGGAGTTGAAGTCCAAAACACCTGGAGAGCTAAAGTTTGCCCATTCCCAGACTAGTCTGTCTACAAGTTGGAGATAATCTTGCAGTTTAGTATAAGAGTTGTCATGCTCTGATGAAGATGGCTGAAAAACTCATAAATTGCACCAAAGAGCAAGAGTATTCTCTCATACGCTTCCTGTGGGAAGAAGGTGTGCTGGGAGCACAAACTCATATCCACATGTGTGCTAAGTACGGGGATAAAGTTCTCTCTTGTAGAGTCCATCTATGAGTGGATAGAAAGGTTTGAAAATAGCTGTCATGGATGCTGGATTCTCCAGATATGCAGCTACAACCATTAACACAAGGAATGAAGGAAGAACCCTGGAACTGATTTGCGTCAGTGCATCAATGGCTATGTGCTCATCCAAAAGCATATTTTGCTAATGGCACTAAAAAGTTGGTACAGTGTTGGTACAGTGCTGGAAAAAATGAATTGCAATAGAAGGTGACTATGTAAAAAAGAGATTTTTTTTTTGAAATCTTTATAAATAAAATCTCAGCCTGAGTATGTTTGTGCCTGCAAAGCTCGGAAAGTAGTTGGTTGATTGACTTGATATTTCGACACAAAGTTGCATTCTAATATGCACGTGTTTTTATAGTATTTTATTTATTTATTTATTTATTTCAAATATTTGTACCCTGTCCTTCTCAACCTCCGGAGGGTTGAGAATTGAAATATTGACATTGCATTGAAATACACACGAGAATTTAGAGTAAAGCAAGCAGTCCGGGAACAGACAAAGTGGTATCTGTGTTGCCCCAAATAATCACTCACAGTATAGCTTTCATTTTACCATAACAGTATAAGAAATGAAAACCGAGCTCTAGCAACCAGTTGCTGCACAGCTTTCCTTTTACCTCAGCAGTAAAAGAAATAACAACAGAGCAGCTTTCATTTTCCCACAGCAGAAGAAGACATAACAACCAATTACAGCACAGCTTTCCTTTTACCTCAGCAGTATAAAAAAACCAACCAATCACACAGCAGCTATCATTTCACCACAGCAGTATAAGAAACGAAAGGTGAGCTATGATTGGTTGCTATTGACATACAACTCATACCAACCAACATGGTGTTCGAACACTAACAACTTCAATTTCCAATACACCTTGCGTTTGCTATGACTTTCAATAAAGCACAAGGGAAATCTTTGCAAGTTTGTGGATTGAATTTAATTGCTTGTCTTAGGGGCACTTATACATCACATGCTCCAGAGTTGGTCAACCGTCATATCTTTATGTTTATGCAGAAAACGGACAAACCATAAATGTAATCAATCCACTAGCTTTACAATAAAAAGATTTCTGGGTTTTTATTTTTTTGTTGTGTCAGGAGTGACTTGAGAAACTGCAAGTCGCTTCTGCTGTGAGAGAATTGGCTGTCTGCAAGGTCGTTGTCCAGGGGATGCCTGGATGATTTGATGTTTTTATCATCCTTGTGGGAGGCTTCTCTCATGTCCCCATATGAGGAGCTGGAGCTGACAGAGGGAGCTCATCCGCCTCTCCCCGGATTTGAACCTGCAACCTGTTGGTCTTCAGTCCTGCCGGCACAGGGGTTTAACCCACTGCGCCACCGGGGGCTCCATTTCTGTAAAAAAACATAGACACAGCAACGCAAGGCAGGGTATTGAATTGAATGATGTGCTTTCTCAGTGAATCTATGTTCACAACAATACTTTTATTTACTATCTCATTCATTTCATATCAGACTGAGCCACAGCAAAGCGTGGTTGGGTTTAGCTAGTTCTTAATAAATAGAGTTTTTAAAAGTGCAGAAATATTTTGAAGAACAATGTATTGTCGAAGGCTTTCATGGTTGGAATCACTGGGTTGTTGTAGGTTTTTCTGGGTTATATGGCCATGTTCTAGAGGCATTTTCTTCTGACGTTTTGCCTGCATCTATGGCAAGCATCCTCAGAGGTAGTGAGGTCTGTTGGAAGTAGGAAAATGTGTTTATATATCTGTGGAATGACCAGGGTGGGACAAAGGACTCTTGTCCGCTGGAGCTAGGTGTGAATGTTTCAACTGACCACCTTAATTAACATTTGATAGCTTGGCAGTTCCTGGGGGAATCTTTTGTTGAGAGGTGATTAGATGTGCCTGATTGTTTACTCTCTGTTGTTTTGCTGTTGTAATTTTAGAGTTTTTTAAAATATTGGTAGCCAGATTTTGTTCATTTTCATGGTTTCCTCCTTTCTGTTGAAATTGTCCCCATGCTTGTGGATTTCAATGGCTTCTCTGAAGAACCTTATTATTTGAAGAACCTTATTATTTAATTACTGGAAGGGGTAAAAGATGGAGTGGACTTTTTCTTTTGCTTAGATATTTGGGGCACCAGTAATAAGAGGAAGAAGCCATAGTGACTGGACCCCTGGCAGGTCTGGACAATTTAATTAAGTTCTAGTAAAGGAGTTGGTTGTTCGATTGAGCAATGAATCACTTGTGAGAAATTTAGAAGAACGTGTCAGAAGATAGCTTTCCTTTTCAGCAAACATAAAGAGTGTACATCACTGACATCCCAAATATATTTGTTATTGTAAATTTCAACTGTAAACTGTTTTACTTGATGTGTGAGATTGGAGAAATGCACATATTGCAAAACATGAATTACTTATTTCCTTATGTCTGCTGTATACCGTTATACTCTGCATCCTCGCAAAGTACTATTTAAAATAATTATCCTGTCATTTGTAACTGAGACTCTCTGTGGCTATAAGTACAAACAGCTTCACTCCAAGGTTTAATATTGTATCCTGCCCACATAAATACTTCAAAAACACAATTTTCTCCCATATAAATTGGGACTTTCTAATATGTTTTCCCAGAACGTTTATTATAGCTCTGAGCGATGCTTTTCAATTGGTAATACAAATATTGTTATGGAGATGCCCTGAAGAGAAAAGTCTAAACAACTGGCTTGCAGATTTTAGCGTCTCAATTATTTTCTTTTGCAAAGACTGAATATTCAGAAGAAGACATGTAAAGCATATTTGCTTTTTCTGCCGAGCTATTAAAAGCTGAGTCAATTTACAAGTGAAAGGGGGAAGTGAACTGAAGCAATTGTCTTGCTCTGGTTGGAATACTGGAAGATAGTTGGCCTGGTATGTACTTTACTGTGGGCACAAAAATGTCATTATGGTGGTGAAGGGTACACTGGGCGACACCAAAAGGACTGTCTATAATATTTTCATTCTGCATTATTTAAGCAAGACTTTATTACTTCTATAGAAACATCCCTGTGGTTAGTTATAACCACAAATGCCATCATTCATATCCAGTATTATTGAATAATATTGGTGACACCAAAAGGACTGTCTATAATATTTATATTGTGCATTATTTAAGCAGAGATATATTATTTCTATCGAAACATCCCTGTAGTTAGTTATAACAACAAATGCCATCATTCATATCCAGTATTATTTAATAATATTGGTGACACCAAAAGGACATTATTTAAGCAGAAATTTATTATTTCTATAGAAACATCCCTGTAGTTTGTCATAACCACAAATGCCATCATTCATATCCAGTACTATTGTATAATATTGATACCACCAAAATGACTGTCTATAATATTTTTATTGTGCATTGTTTAAGCAGAGATTTATTATTTCTTTTTTTGCAGAGCCAAAGTATTAATTTTTATTACCTATTTTTCCTCTTTTTATTTATAAATTTGTCCAACAAAATGTATAAGCATACATTCTTCTCTCTTTTTTCAGTATCTTAGACAAAAGAGTATGTCATATTATATACAATCTAACAGTAAATAAACATCAAAAACATCTTTAATCATATTTCTTATCATTATTTTTAAATTTCCATTACAACTTGTGCTACATATAACTCTGTCACATACCTTTTATCCTCTTATACATATTGTATTTCTTTATAGTTATTTTTATTATTATTATATAGTTTTCCCCACAAACAAAGGGGAAGGAGAAGAGGGGAGATTTATTATTTCTATTGAAACATCCCTGTAGTTAGTTATAACCACAAATGCCATCATTCATATCCAGTATTATTTAATAATATTCATTACTAGTGATTGAAGAGACAGTGCACAGGATTAGCTTCTTGTATACTATCCAGATGTCCCAGGGAAGTGTTTCCCAAACTCTGCTCCTGCATGCATTTTGGATTTCAGCTCCCAGAAAATCTCAGCCAATTTACCAGGTGTTAGAAATTGCGGGAGTTGAAGTCCAAAACATCTAGAGGAGCATAGTTTGAGAAATTCTGCCATAGTTAGTTAAAAATATGTTATGTATGGCTATTCAGTTACAAATTCAGCTTTGGAGAGCAGATAAGGTTAAAATCATATTTCCATCGTTAGGCCAGGCAAATTTCTTGGCAATGTTGCAAATGAGAACTGACCTTTTGAACTATTTATTTTAGCTCTAGAACTGGGGCATCTCCTTTCCTTTTTTCAAATTGGTCTTTGTGGTTTCTCCATTAAAATAACTTTTTCTAGGTTGATATATTTTGCAGACCATAGAAATGTTAGTTTCTTTTGTCATGGGTATATATATATTTGTCCTGGCTAGGATCCAATGGCTTTGCTTCCACCGTTACAAGCTATCCTTTGGCTTCCCCAAAACTTGTTTTGGTGAGCTGGCAAACTATTTGGAACATTTTTGGCACCAAGGGGAGTTGCAGTAGAACTGGCGTTAGCATGGGTTAAGAAAGCTTCAGTTCAGCTGATATCGAAGACGTTTTACTAGTACATGTTGGCTCTTGATATCCTTATTGAAAACTTTTTCAGTACATGCTGGAAGAGCAGGATGTATACTATTGGTCCCTGACCAGCCTATCCATAAACATAGCAATAAATAACAACATAACCGAGAGCCTGGTGAATGGGGTGTTGGACTAGGACCTACTCTGAATTCCTGTCTTGGCCATGGAAACCCACTAGATCTTGGGCAAGTGACACCCTCTCAGACTCAAAAGAAGACAAGAGAAACCCCTGCAAAACAACTCTTGCCAAGAAAATCCTGTGATAAGGTCAGCTTTCCACAAGTTGGAAATGAAGGAAGATAACCACAAGTGATGCCTAAGAAAGCGATCAGCTATATTGACCAGAAGAAGGAATAAAGTTGCTTCATTCTCATCTTTCCATTTTACACTTGTGTGTGCTCCTTCAACCCATACTTTCCCAATTTTAAAATTTAGAATCTTGAGATCTCTTAAGAAAACATTCTAACCAAATCGATGAATAACAAATGCACAGAAGTCTAACTTTCAAATGGGAAGGGCCAATTGTATCATTCCAGGAGCTTTAGACACCAGTGGTTCTCAACCTGTGGGTCCCCAGATGTTTTGGCCTTCAGCTCCCAGAAATCCTAACAGTGGGTAAACTGACTGGGGTTTTTGGGAGTTGTAGGCCAAATCACCTGAGGACCACTACCTTAGACAATGGTTCACGTGAAGAGCATCATACCACCAGACATCCCAAATTGGTGTTCCTGATTAACTCACTATCATCACCAGTTTCTCGCTCCTCCTTCCCCTTTCTCCTTTGTTCTCAGTTTACCAAGTGCTGCAACATGAGTTCAAACTGGAAAAGTAGTTTGCAGCCCATTTGTTCAGTAGAGTAGAGGAGGGGATAGAATTCCCGTTTGTATGTTCTTAGTAACTTTTGCCATCTTGACCACATTCTGATGTTGCCTGACTTCAAATATCTAAGTTTTCATCTCTGAAATGTTGATCGGTATGGGTCTTACTAATATGATTCTGCATGTATTCACCCAACATGAGAGAACCTTCCTATAGAGCTTCTCAAACTCTGCTCCTCCAGATGTTTTGGACTTCAGTTCTCACAATTCCTAACAGCTAGTAATCTGGCTCGGATTTCTGGGAGCCCAAACACCCAGAGAGCACAGTTTGAGAAACACTGCAAAAGTAGTATTCTTCATGTGTCAATTATAGGATAACATTTTGTGAACTCACTCATAATCATATTTTTAGAGAAACATATGTAGGGTAAAGCCAAATCTACTACCAAGTCTGCATATCTTAGCATAATATGTGTTTGCATAAAAAAGTTACTTTGTGAAAAAGCAACATCTAGTCTTCAAGTCAGCAAGGCCAGATCAAAAAAGTAACTTTTCCAAGCTGTGGGCTGTATGTTTGATCACATTCATGAGCTCCATTTCAGAGAGCTGCTCAAAATAGTTTTAGTTTGAATTCCAAAGAATGTAATGTGTGAAAAGACCTTGATATCTCTAGCAGAGTGTTGCAAAAAGTTCGTCTGTGGTTAAAAACAGTTCGAATGGATAAATGTCTTCGTTGAGTTTACTGTGCCTTTTCAAATTCCCATCTTTCAAACGAAGAGATAAAACGTGACCATTAGAAAACTGGTGGATCATTATTTTCCATATGCTAACATTAACAATACCAATAAATGTAATTTTTTAAAAGAAAAAGCAACAAAATTCATTCTATAAAATGCCCTAAACTTCTGTAATCTCCTGCCAGGCCTACATTTCCAATGTGTTTTCTTTATTGTTATCCCTTCATCATTTGTGCTGTGTCTAATACATTATTGGAAGCATGCAAGTAAATTTAATTTCCGTACCAGCTGTGGTCTTTTCCTTTTGGCACACTGTGATTGTCTGCCTGTGTTCGGAATTAAAATAGAAATGGCTTTTCACAGTGCCTCTTCAATCCAAGGGTATCTGCTAAGCACTAAGGAACAGACTGGCAGAGGGTTGGTTGAGTGGAAAGGCATGGCATATCCAGAGCTCATCCCGCTAGCACATAATATAGCCTCTAGGACTAGTAGGACAGCCATTTATGTGCTATAGAAAAAATGACATGACAGAAAAGTGGATGCAAATTTACAAATAAAAAATGCACGTGCTAACATGTAAGCATAGGTATAAAATTAGGAAAAAAAACTATAAACATAAATAGTGCAATACAGTGAGAAAGACTGTGCAAGATTGGGGGTCCTGTTTGCTTACTTGGTCAACTGTCCAGGTACTTACTTACTTAGGCAATCCCTTGTAGTCCGAGTATGATGGCTTTCCAAATGTAGTGTCTTGGTGGTGGATACGTAGGTGACTATGGTGCCCTATTCTTCCACAGTAAGGGCATTGGTTTCCACGTGGAAGGTGTTCCCAGTCAGGGTTGACTTGATGCATCTTCCTCTTGACACATTTCTCCTTTTTGCCCTCCATTCGTGCCTTTTCAAATTCCACAGCACTGCTAGTCACAGCTGACCTCCAGTTAGAGCACTCAAGGGCCAGGGCTTCCCAGTTCTCGTTGTCTATGCCACCGTTTTTAAGGTTAGCTTTAAGCCCATCTTTAAATAACTTTTCCTGTCCACCAACTTTCTGTTTTCCATTCTTGAGTTGGGAGTAGAGTAACTGCTTTGGGAGATGATGATTGGGCATTTGGAAAATGTGGCCAGTCCAGTGGAGTTGATGGCATAGGAGCATTGCTTCAATGCTGGTGGTCTTTGCTTCATCCAGCCCACTGACATTTGTCCACCTGTCTTCCCAAGAGCTTTGCAAGATTTTTTTTTGGAGGCAATTCTGATGGAATCATTCCAGGAGTTGAGTGTGATGTCTGTAGACAGTCCACATTTCACAGTCATATATCAGGGTTGGGAGGACTATAGCTTTATAAAAAGATCCAGGTACACAGCAACTGTTAAGCTTTCATGCTTTCCCTTTGAAGTGTCCCTACTCTTCCTTATTATAGTTCTTCAACTTTGATTTGATTTGGACAAAAAAGTCCTTCAAATAGAGACACCGCCAAATAGAGGACAGTCCAGTGTAAAACAAAATTAACCTGAAAGTAGTAGTGGTAGATGATAGTCACTAGTAGTGAGTGAGCTCTACAAGTGAACAAGAATTCTGTTTTCATGGATAAGTATGGCTTCCTACTTTCCATAGTGGTAATTTATTTGTGAAGACGTATTGGGCACATAAACCAAAAGAGGTTTAATCTGTCAGGTATTGAGGCCATTCTGTATGTCCTAGATAAAGCTAATAACAATCAACTCATTTGAAACAACGTGCTAGGAAAGGGTTCTCCAAATGTCATGGACTGCCAAAAAGACAAATGAATGGGTTTTGGAAAAACTCAAGCCTGAAGTCTCAGGAGAAGCCAAGATGACTAAATTGAGAGTGTCACACTTTGGACCTATAATGAGATGATGTGACTCATTGGAAAAGATGTCATTGCTCAGTACGTTAGAAGACAGTAGAGGTGGATCAATTCAACCAAGGAAGCCATGGCCCTGCTTTGGAAGACCTGAGAGAGCAGTTGATGATCAGGGTCTTGGAAGGTCCCTCATTCATAGGCAGAAGTCACCATGACAAACAACAACTGCAACTATGAATTCATTTACTTTCCAAGTAAATTGCAACAATATAAACTTTGAACCAATTAAACATGAATTCAAGTTTATATTAAAGTTGAACATTAAACACACACTGGAAAATGATGTTTTCAGTTATTTTGTTATTTCATAAGAGAAACATTGTTATACCTCTGCCTTTGCAAAGAGTAGTGTGTTGCTGGCAATGATATTATGTGTTGCGCATAGCATGTTTCAGTCAGGTCCAATGCAGAAGACACAATAACATTGCACACAGGCAGGAGGAAAAAGAACAGAAAAACTTTACTCTTATCAGCAGAGTTAAAACATAAACTTGCAATGTTGCAAAACAAAAACAAACAGTGCAACAAACTTATATAGACCTTGTAAGCCAGTGTTTCTCAACCTGGGGGGGGGGGGGGTCATGAGGGGGTGTCAGAGGGGTCGCCAAAGACCACCAGAAAACATAGTATTTTCTGTTAGTCATGGGGGTTCAGTGTGGGAAGTTTGGCCCAATTCTCTTGTTGGTTGGGTTCAGAATGCTATTTGACTGCAGGTGAACTATAAATCCCAACAACTATAACTACCAAATGTCAAGGTCCATTTCCCCCAAACTCCACCAGTGTTCACATTTGGGCATATTGGGTATTTGTGCCAAGTTTGGTCCAGATCCATCATTGTTTGAGTCCACAGTACTCTCTGGATGTAGGTGAACTACAACTCCAAAACTCAAAGTCAATCCCCACCAGACCCTTCCAGTATTTTCTGTTGGTCATGGGAGTTCTGTGTGCAAGTTTGGTTCAGTTCCATTGTTGGTGGAGTTCAGAATACTCTTTGATTGTAGGTGAATTATAAATCCCAGCAACTACAACTGCCAAATGTCAAAATTTGGGCCTATTGGGTATTTGTGCCAGATATTTACATTATGATTCATAACTGTAGCAAAATTACAGTTATGAAGTAGCAATGAAATAATGTTATGGTTGTGGGTCATCACAGCATGAGGAACTGTATTAAGGGGTCGCGGTATTAGGAAGGTTGAGAAACACTGTTGTAAGCAATACAGAATAAGGCTTTTTCATCTTAATACAAATGAGAGAGCAGTAGAAATGCTTGAGCGAAATGCCTGAGCAAAGGCTCTTCAGAGCAAAGCTAAACTGTATTCTAAAACCCATAGAGTTATACCCAACCGGCTGTGGTCCAAACTTACTAGTTGACCTACAATAGCAGCTGCACATAATAATCAACAGTATAAGGTTTTCCTTAATACACACACATAATTGATCCTGTTATGACTTACTGTAACATTATGTACAATTAGTTATTTCTGAGATTATGTGTTGCTTGTAATTTTCTGAATGCTTGAAGGAGAATCACGATAATTGTTACATATTTTAACTGATGTTATATGTCTAATCTACTCATGTATTTTAATCGGTGTCTGTTCTTCCTTACTACTACAACCGCTTTGAGTCTCCCTAGGGGTGAGAAAAGCGGTATATAAATACTGTAAATAAATAAATAAATAAATAAATAAATACTACTATGACTATTACTTCTTACACATGTAAGAAGAGGCATTGGCATTGGAAAAAGCTGAAGAAGAATTGGAAATGTATTGTCAACCAAGCAGCACAAAATTATGTCAATCCTTTCAGAAGGAGTACTGGAAGTTTATACCGGTTGAAAGTTCTAAAGGTGTACAGAATATGTGAAGTATCCGTAAACAAGGCTGTTTGAGCAGCTGTCTTCTGCAGGCGTGTGTTGCTATAGAACTACCATGCTAAACTGGCAGAATGTTTGCAAATAGTGTGTCAAAAACATTGTGATAAGAGTTGCCTGAGAAAAATAAAAGATGATTGCCTGAGAGCGGTTGAATAAAATTAGGAGGACAAAGCAAGAAGAGAGATACAGAGAGGAAAGGCTTCAAACATTGAGCAATTCAGGCAGGTTTGCCTCTTTGCATAGGACTTTTAGGAAATTATCTAGTGGCAGATGGTAACTGCAATGTCCACAAGGTAGTGGATCCACACAGAGTTTTAATTGTGAATCCTTTAAAGCAGTGGTTCTCAACTTTCCTAATGCCATGACCCCTTAATACAGTTCCTCATGTTGTGGTGACCCCCAACCTTAAAATTATTTTCGTTGCTACTTCATAACTGTAATTGTAATGTAAATATCTGATATGCAGAATGTATTTTCATTCACTGGACCAAATTTGGCACAAAAACCCCATTCGCCCAAATTTGAATACTAGTGGGGTTGGAGGGGATTGATTTCGTCATTTGGGTGTTGTAGTTGCTGGGATTTGTAGTTAACCTGCAATCAAAGAGCATTCTGAACTTCAGCAATGATAGAATTGGCCCAAATTTCCCACACGGAACCCCCATGACCAAGAAAAAATACTGAAAGGGTTTTGGTGGGCAGTGACCTTGAGTTTTGGAGTTGTAGTTCACCTACATCCCGAGTGCACTGTGGACTCAAACAATTATGGATCTGGACCTAACTTGGCATGAATACTCAATATGCCCAAATGTGAACACTGGTGGAGTTTGAGGAAAATAGATCTTGACATTTGGCCGTTGTAGTTGCTGGGATTTATAGTTCACTTATAATCAAAGAGCATTCTGAGCTTCACCAAGGATAGAATTGGGCCAAACTTCCCACACAGAACCCCCATGACCAACAGAAAATACTGTGTTTTCTGATGGTCTTTGGGGACCCCACTGACACCCCCTTGGCGACCCCCTCAGGGGTCCCGACCCCCAGGTTGAGAAACTTCTGCTTTAAAGGAATTATCCAAGGGAGTGAATTCCACCCCAAGGTAGATTAAGCCTCTTTACAATTCATTCAAAAACCTAGATTTGGGTTTACTGATACTAGAGCTACCACTGTCTACATGTAAATGTGTAAAGCAGGTTTGGACAACTTCACAGAATCAAATGGCCATTTTCTCTTTCTTCCTTGGTGAAAAACATGGATAGTAACAAAGGGAGACTTTCGCAACACATGGAAAGATTAGACCTCACCACACTAGAGAATTAATCCACTTTAAATTCGGTTGCTGTCTCCTGCAGAATTCTGGGGTTTGTAGTTTAGGGAGGAGCCTTTAACAGCCTCACTAAACAACAAACCCCAGAATTCTGCAAGAGGCAGAAACCAGATTTAAAGTGGATTCAGTCTCTAGTGTGATGAAGTAGAAGGTAGGTAGATTGATCGATTGATAGAATAAATTGCTGCTTATCTGTGGAAACCCAATTGGTGATCTTGGGATAGTCACTCTCTCAGGTCCCTTCTACACTGCCATATAACATCCAGATTATTTTCTTTGAACTGGATTATATGGCAGCGTAGACTCATATAATTCAGTGCAAAGCTAATAATATGGATTATCTGATTTGATAATTTGGATTATGTATTGTCGAAGGCTTTCATGGCCAGAATCAGTGGGTTGTTGTAGGCTTTTCGGGCTGTATGGCCATGTTCTAGAAGCATTCTCTCCTGAGGATGCCTGCTGTAGATGACTCTGAGGATACCTGCCATAGATGCAAGTGAAACATCAGGAGAGAATGCTTCTAGAACATAGTCATACGGCCCGAAAAACCTTCAACAACCCAATCTGGATTATCTTTGTTATGGTGTCAAGGTGGACTGCAAAGAATGAAAATGGTGTGTATCCAAATTTATATTTCCCCAGTGCTGTTAACATTGCTCTTCTTCTACATAGGAACCTAGACAGGGCATTGTTTCCACCAACACAATGTTGTGGATATCATGTGGCAGTAAACACTAGAGAGCAAGTAGCAGTGACATTTGAGGGTTTCAGTTAGGAGTTTTTGCAATTCTTTGTGGAGCAAAGGTATTGAATTTGGGGCCATCTGCACATCATGACCTTCCATCAGTGTTGGAAAATGATATGAATGGTTCAAAAATGCCTGAAGGTTATATGTCCTTAAGAACTGATAGTATTTAAAATTTGAATAAAGTATTCCAAGAGGTAACCATCATGTATAGTTTAGTAGTTGTCATCATGATATGACTTCAGATCAACACTCACTTGTGGTCACCCTCTCATGGGGTCTTGTTACCATTGATTCTTCCAATTGAATTCAGAACAGTTTAGCTATTTAGAAGCCAAGAGGCCTTCTACATATACACCTGATCTGGCATAGAGTCTAAGCATCATCTCATGGACATATAACCTTAAGGACATTTTTGGACCATTCATTTCATGACTGCAAAATGGTAATCCTTAAAATTCATGCAAAATTTGTTTAAGTCGGATATGCTTTGGTACAGATAGGAACAGAACTTGTTTCTCCACCTCCCCGCTTTCACTTTTGCATCTGGAAAAACAGTCTAATTTTCTTAAGACGTCTTCTTAAAGTCATTGATGTAGCTCTTTCTTAGCAGGAGAAAGGGCACCAGGGGAAATGTTATAAACAGACTTTTGTTCATGTTCTCAGAGGGTAGGAAAACAAGAAGCCTCACACAAACAGTCAGTGAATTAACGAATTCCCTTCCCTCCCGCTCCAGACACAACCCAGAACCCAGAGTCAGCTAATTAAATTCTACAGTCAACAAGAGGATGTCGAAGCACAAACTCACTTTAGCTTTGCAAATCCTTTTAATTCAAAACTCTGAAGATTTTACAGGAAGTGTGATTTGTGTTTAAAAGCCGAACACATTAATCTCACCATGCATCATATAATTTAATCGTATTAAAAGGAAATCCACTAAACATTCTGTTTTGCCTTCATTAAAACCTCAACGGTGTAAGCAAAGGTTATGTTGTGTGGAATGAATAAGAAAGTTGGGAAAACTGGAAATGCAAACTTATTTTCACCAAAGTCTGCAGGCTGTGTGTCATAGTCTCTGCTTTTATTTTTGGGTGGAGCCTCTCAGTATATTATCACATCTTAACTATGGCTGATATGCTTCGCCTTATCATATACTGGAATCCTCTCTGCTTTCTCACATCTCTAATTGGATGTAGGATTACACTGATATCTGTCTGTCTGTATCAATGGTTCCCAACCTATGGTCTGTGGATTGCCAGTGGTCCACAAGAACTAAAATATGGTCTACGGCCTCACTGTTACACTGTTGCAATGGGAGCGACTGGTCTCGCAAAACCCTCTTATAGTGCCAAGGCTTATTAAATATGGTTTTCTGTGGGTGAGTAGATGGTGACTACTGGATGACATATGTTCTGTATCAGAAACAAGAGCTCATGTGATCTATCCAATGTAATTTTCTGAATCACCAAATAACCAAATCAAATTTAAAGTTGACCAAAAATTGATTTGTAATGCTTTTGGTAATAATGTTGGAGAGTGATCACTGTTTAAAGTGGTCCCTGGTCAAAAAAAGGTTTGACCACTGGTCTATATGGTCAGAGACTAAAGGTCAACATTACCTGTTGGAGAAGCTGCAGCACTTGCCATTGAAGAATGTTACCTTACAATTTGTTCTGTTGGACCTGAACATATTTGGTGCAACTTGGAACTTTATTATTTGTATGGTATCATTTTGTTGCTTAGCTGGTTTCATCCTTTCCAAAGGAAAATTGTCATTTTCCATTGAGCTATTACATTCCATTATTCCCACTTAGAATTTACAAATACATGCTGGCGAATTTGTGTTTGAATTTGAATGGATTCCAGTACATAGCTTTAACTGTGGTGCTGGAGGAAAGTTCTGAGAGTGCCTTGGACAGCGAGAAGATCCAACCAGTTCATACTTCAAGAAATAAAACCTGACTGCTCATTGGAGGGAAAAATAGTAGAGGCAAAAATGAAGTACTTTGGCCACATCATGAGAAGAAAGGAAACCTCAGATAAGACAATGATGCTGGGGAAAATGGAAGGAAAAAGGAAGAGGGGCCGACCAAGGGCAAGATGGATGGATGGTATCCTTGAAGTGACTGGATTGACCTTGAAGGAGGTGGGGGTGGTGACAACTGACAGGGAGCACTGGCATGGACTGATCCATGAAGTCATGAAGAGTCAGAAACGACTGAACAAATGAACAACAACAACAGCTTTAACCAGATCTTTTGGTGTATTATCTGTTGCTGGTATTTATTCCCACTAAGATACTGTATTTTCTATATGTACCCACATCTCCTATTTAAGCGCCATGTTTTCAGAAATGAAGTGGAGGAGCATACATCACATATAAAGATGCATGTTTATGCACCACCAGCTGGACCAAGATAACAATAATGTATTAATTATGGTTATTAATTCTACCTAGCAGTTCGAAAACATTCAAATGTGAATAGATCGATAGGTACCGCTCCGGCAGGAAGGTAGCTCCATGCAGTCATGCCAGCCACATGATCTTGGAGGTGTCTACTGACAATGCTGGCTCTTCGGCTTAGAAATGGAGATGAGCACCAACTTCCAGTTGGACATGGCTAGACTTAATGTCAGGGGAAAACCTTTACCTTTACCTATTCATTATGGTACAATCATTACTATCTATCTACTTTCTATCATCTCTCTATTCATCTATCTCAGGAATGAGCAAACATTTTTGCCTTGGGTCTGCCTTGAGGCCCAGCTAGGAGGACCAGGGAAGGAGGGAGGGGGTCCGGGCACATGCTGGGTGGATGTGGGAGAAGGAGGGCCCAGGAGAGGATGGAGCTAGGAGGGGGCAGAGAAGGGTCCAGGTGATCCCCATATTGTCCTCCCAGTGTAAGGATGGGGCTGCTCATCCCATCCTTATCCTGAGAGGAAGGTGGGATCGGGCAGCTGCCACGTATCCCACCTTCCTCTTGGGATAAGGATGGGATGAGCAGCCCCGTCCTTACACTGGGAGGACAATATGGGGATCACCCCCCTCCCTGATCCTCCTCCTCATCCTTCTCCCCTGATCTTTGGGCTGTGCTCTTGGCTTTATGCCAGGAGGAAGACAAGACAGGTGGTGGCTGAGAGTGCTCTGGAGGTATCTCAGCCACCGCATGCCTTCCTTGAGCCATCCAAGAGGAGGATGGTGAGACACACGGTGGCTGAGAGCGCTCCAGAGGGCTCTCAGCTGCTGTGTACCTTCCTCCCTTGTCTTTTTGGCATAAAGATATGTGCTGTGCTGTTGTGTCCTTATTCCAAGAGGTCAAGGAAAATGAGGACAGCCTGAGGTAAGTGCCCAGAGGACCACATCCAGCCCCCGGACCTTAATTTCCCCTTGCGTGATCTATCTATAAACACATACACACACACACACACACACACCCCTACTGAGAAGAAATTCCCAATGAATTCAATGAGATTTATTCATATGTAAGTGCAAATAAACTACTCCTTATAGCTAGGCCCAACTCTAAATGTCTAGAAAATGTAATGCTAGTAGATAACATGCGTTGCACAATTATTTCCTATTTTATTAAAATCGTGTATAACACTGTCTTTGGATGCATGATTGTCTCCTCTTTTAAATCAATAAAACAGAAGATTATGTGGCGTGTGTTGATGGTGCTACTGAAGGGTGAAATGGTGCTGTTTTTCTATGGGTTGTTTTGATTTTGTTTAGTGCAATTACCTCTTACAGCACATTTCTAACTAATTAGCATCTTATAGTGTTCATTGCCTGGAGCACGGCATAGGCCTTGCATGCAAATAGTCAGATGCCTGGTATCTCCAGATGGGGTGGCAGAGATTCATGTAAGAGAGGAAGCCCTGGAGACTTGCTACCAAGCTAAGTTGGCAAACATGACACTGCCCTACAGCTCCTTTGCTTTCACATTCTGTAAATAAAGTGACCCTACTGTCAATAGCAGACCCTTTTGTCAGAGAGCCCCTGAAAATCCCAAGTTCCAAATGGAGATAGATCTCAATGTAGACAATTTTGTACTGTTTTGGTGCAAAGATCAGATTTGGACACTATCTATTGCTTCTGGTGAAAATTAACCTACAGTGGAGAAAAAAGTATTTAGTCAGATACCAATTGTACAAGTTCTCCCACTTAAAAAGATGAGAGAGGCCTATAATTGACATCATAGGTACACCTCAACTATGAGAGACAACATGAGAAAACACATCCAGAAAATCACATTGTCTGATTTTTGGAGGTTGAGAATAGGACGGGATGCAAATGTTATAAATAAATAAATAAAGGTTCCCCTTGGTATTAAGTGTAGTTGTGTCCAACTCTGGGGGGTGGTGCTCATCTTCATTTCGAAGCCAAAGAGCCGGTGTTCTCCATAGACACCTCCAAGGTCATGTTGCCAGCATGACTGCTTGGAGCACCATTAACTTTTTGCCAGATCTGTACCTATTAATCTCACATTTGCATGTTTTTGAACTACTAGGTTGACATAAGCTGGGGCTAACAGCAGGAGCTCCCCCTGCTCCCCAGATTTGAGCCGTTGACCTTTCAGTCAGCAAGTTCAGCATCTCAGAGGTTTAACCCGCGGCACCACCAAGGGTTTCTCAATAAAAGTTAATGTGGTTATATCTGGAGGAGACCATGCATGTGGCTGGAATCCATGGAGGAATCTGGACTTCTAGTATTCCTGTACTGGAAATGAGTACAGTCCTTGCAAATATTTCCGCTTTCATAAATATGTCTGCTAGAACATTACTTTTCTTGACAACTGTGCCTATTTTTGTTGCCTGTAAGTGTAGGCAAGGCAGCTCCATTTTATGTAACAGATGCCTCAAATTGACAGTGATTAGTAGTAAATAATTATCAGAGCCATGTTTTTGTCACTGGGGAAGTACAAGGGCTTCGTCATTTATTAATTTATTTGGATCTTTATCTTGCCCTTTCCCATGTCTTCTTAGTACATGCAAGCAGAATCAGAAATGTTCAAATGAGTTTTAAGTATCATACAAAATTAGGATCTAACTGCAAAAGAATGTCATCCAAGCACTAAGTAAAATGAGGAGAAATAGAAGATGTCTGTACTTTCGTTTGCAGCACATGCTTGGTTAGCAGATGAAGGTCTCCTTTTAAACATATGTTATATATAAAATATTTCATACAAATATGTCACAACAAAATCCAGTACTTACAGTATTTTAAAATCTAAACAACTGTCCTTCAACATAAGAAATAATCTTTTCCATAATAGCCATATAACAGACTATAATAAAACTTTATTTATAGACCAGCTCATAATTTGAAAGCATAAACAAGTTTTAGCCAAGATATTCATGATACATAAATCTATATAAATAAAAATGTTCGTTTGTGGGATTAATATAAATCAAAAACCACTGGACGAATTGACACCAAATTTGGACACAAGACACCTATCAGGTCAACAAGTGATCATCACTCATAAAACACTGAAAAATACAGCAGAAAAGACTTAAAAGCCAAAAAACAAGAAATACATTACAACACATGCACAAAACCACATATAAATATACACAAACACACACACACACACACACATATATATACACACACACACACATTATTTATTGTTGTTGTTGTTGTTGTTGTTGTTGTTGTTATTAACTTTATTTGTACCCTGCTACCATCTCCCCAAGGGACTCGGTCCAGCTTATATGAGGCCGAGCCCAAACACAACAATACAAGCAATAAAACAACAATACAAGCAATTAAAAAACATAGACAAACATTATCACTAAACAACATTATCAATAAAACAACATTATCAATAAACAACATTATCAATAAACAACATTATCAATAAAACAAAAAATGTAAAGTTAAAATTGGAAATATGCTGGGACATGAACGGAAGGTGATACTGGTGTTTGTGAAAGGGCATACGAGCAGACTTAGAAAATGTAAAGGGTGCACCTACACTGCAGAATTAATGCAGTTTGACACTACTTTAATTGGCATGACTCAATGCTATGGAATCTTGAAAGATGTAGTTTTGCAAGGTCTTTAGGTTTTTGGGAAATGGAAATTGCTATAACCTTTTGGAAAATGGCATTACGTTTCTCAGTGGCGGCCCCTCAGCTGTGGAACTCCCTCCCCAGGGATATTAGATCAACCCCTTCCCTCCTGACCTTCCACAAGAGAGTGAAAATGTGGCTTTGTGACCAAGCCTTTAGAGAACTTGTGCAATAGATAGACTTGGAACAATGTGGTATGACCCTTGGAACGGCCCAGATTACACTTGTGGATTATGCGTTTAACTCTGAATGTATTGTTTTTAAATGTTTTAATTGCTTTTAATGTACTTTTTAATTATATTTTAATATTTATTTAAGTGTGCATTGTATTTTAAGGCATTTAATTGTTGCCTGTATGTAAAGCCACCTTGAGTCCCCTCCGAGGTGAGAAAGGTGGGGTAGAAATGTCGTAAATAAATAAATAAATAAATAACCATTTGGGAAAATCAGGAATATTCCTGAGAAGAGTTTAAAAACTCGCTTGAGTCAACCTTCTCCTTAGTGGCAAATACCCGCTAGTATTCATGCAAGGCAGTTAGGTTTCTCAGCTTAAACTTATATATCTAGATATATCTTTGAACTGTTAGGAACAAAGATATGCCAATGCATATATATATATATATATATATATATATATATATGAGTTGTTGTTCATTTGTTCAGTCATTTCTGTCTCTTCGTGACCTCATGGACCAGTCCACGCCAGAGCTCCCTGTCAGCCGTCACCACCCCCAGCTCCTTCAAAGTCAATTCAGTCACTTCAAGGATGCCATCCATCAATCTTGCCCTTGGTCGGCCCCTCTTTCTTTTTCCTTCCATTTCCCTAGCATCATTGTCTTCTCTAAGCTTTCCTGTCTTCTCATGATGTGGCCAAAGTACTTCATCTTGGCCTCTACTATCCTTCCCTCCAATGAGCAGTCGGGCTTTATTTCCTGAAGTATGGACTGGTTGGATCTTCCCGCGGTCCAAGGCACTCTCAGAACTTTCCTCCAACACCACAGTTCAAAAACATCTATCTTCCTTTGCTCTGTCTCTGTCTCTCTAGCAGAGTTTCAAAAGTGTTCTTTTCAATTGCCCCAAAACATCTAATCTTCTATAAAATATCTTGGTTCAAATCATGCTCTTAAAGAGGCCAAAAATAAGTAGACATCTTTAAAATTAACATAGTTGGTTTACTCACAAACTTCATGTATGCAGCATACAGGTACTTTGCATATCAATCCAGTTACAGATAGGATTTGAAGTATTTTTTGTGTGTGGATAAAACAGGACATCTAGAATCTTAATTGTCCAAGATCCAAAGTATTTATCTGGTCTAAGAGTCTTATAGAGTATCTGTCCAAAGCATTTTGTTTCTACAGTCTTCTAAAAGCATACTATTTCCACTGACTTCTAACCTGTGTTGGTTCTAAAATGGAGTCTGAGGGCAGTCCCAGATATGATCACGTGGTCTGCAGCCCCTCCCACAACACAGAGTTAAGGGAAAACTGCATGCCAATACACACACATATACAATTCAGTAAGCAATCTGAATTATATACATAACAAAGAACTAGTGGAGGCTCTTTCCAACATAGCTTTCTCTGGGTGCATCTACATTGCAGGTTTAACATCCATAGGTCAATGCTATGGAATTTATGGGATTTGTAGCTTGGTGAGGCTCCAGCAGTCTTTTTTGCAGAAAGCTAAAGACATTGAGCCATTGCAGTTCCAGTGGTGTCAAACTGCACCAACTCTACAGTGTAGATAAACTCCTAATCTGGCAATATCTGATTGAGATGCAACAAAGAAATGGGGAGTTGTGCCTGCTGCTCAGAACATGTTCCTTGCAACAAATAATTTTGTTCCATTTCAGTCAAAGTCCACCAAGGTTGAATATGTGTCTAAGTCAATAAGTAAATGCCACCTTGTTCTCATGCCCTTCACTAGAGTCTGCTGCATATGTTTGGGAAAGACCCTATTTCCTAAGTATTTCTGATGCCTTGCTTTTAGCAAGAATAATTTTAAGGGTTTGTTCCCTTTAACATAAAGAAAACCCCTAAAAGTTTGAAATAAATTAAATATAGGAATCTTTTTCAAAACAACTAGAATACAGTCACAGTAAAGGATCATTTATGGTTGAGGAAATCAGTACCAACAACCAGCTTTTCAATGCATTTTAAAAGCTAAATTATAGCTTCTAACCTGCTGCACTATAGTCTCATCTATCCAAATGTCCCGGGGAGCATAGAAATATGTACATACAAAAATGTATGTGTTCCTGGGTAAATACGAATGCTCTTGTGCCAAGAGTCATAGTGACCTGAGGCTACATGGCATAGTGAGCTTGAAAGGCATAGTTTTGCTTGATATATTTTTGCTTAATTAAAAAGGAAACTTCATCATGTGAAAACTGCAATTTTTAATTTATCAGTTTGCCGGAAGCTGTTTTTTAAAAGTCTGTTCAAAGTTTGTTACCACTATCTTTAATTGTGGTGTTTGTATGTATATGTATTTGTGTGTGCGTGCGTGTGTGCGTGTGTGTATGTGTGTGTGTATACACACACGCGCACACACACACACATATATGGAGGTAAATATATCAACTGACATCAATTCATGATATGAACTTACCCCATGTTTGCTGAAGATTCTGTCTTAAGAAATATAAAGGTAAATATAAAGGTTTCCCCTTGACATTAAGTCTAGTCATGTCCAATTCTGGGGGGTGGTGTTCATCTCCATTTCTAAGCTGAAGAGCCAGCGTTGTTGGTAGACACCTTCAAGGTCATGTGGCCAGCATGACTGCATAGAGCACCGTTACCTTCCCACAGAAGTGGTAGCTATTTATCTACTCACATTTGCATGTTTTCACACTGCTAGGTTAGCAGAAGCTGAGCCTAACAGTTGCAGCTCACCCTGCTCCACAGATTCAAACTGGCAACCTTTCGGTCAGCAAGTTCAGCAGCTCAGTGGTTTTAACCTGCTGTGCCGCCAGGGGGGGCATGTATAAGGAGTGTGTGTGTGTGTATATATATACACACATATATTTTAAAATAATAATTCACATTACATATTAGCCACTTTCAGAATTTTTTGCATACTCCAAGTTGCAGTGATTTAGCTAATCATTATTTTAATGACTAAACCGCTAAACTGCTGTGCTGCAGAAAAATCCTGCTGATCGAAAGGTCGACAGTTCAAGCTACCTCACCTGCTGAATTAGCAGAAATTTGGGTAGATAAATAGGTACCACTTATAGTGGGAGGTAATAAAGGCGCCCTTAAGGACATCAGTTGGAGGAAAGCACCTGGGCATGGAAGATGGAGCAACAGCACCCACTTCCTTGGCCAGAGTTGAGCACAGCCTCCAAGATGCCAGAAATAAGATGGGAAAAACTGCCTTACCTCTTTGTGTTGTCTCTCCTTGTTAATTGTATAATCGGCATTGAATGTTTGCTGTATATGTGTTCTGTAAGCTGCTCTGTGTCCCTTTTGGGGTGATAAGGGCGGGGATATAAATACTGTAAATAAATTAAAAAATACATTACATATTCATGTTAATTTTTTATTTTTATTTTAAAGATGAGCATTAATAATATTACTAAGGCATTGCTCATTTTTCTAAAGTCTTTAAAATGGAAAAATGTCCCAAAATCCTCCCATATTGTTTCAGAATAATGAGTAAATATTATTTGTTGCATTAAAAAGCATAACGGATTAGCATTGACATTGAAATGGAAGAAGGGTGTTGTCCTTCCATTCCAAGAAGTAATGACCAGTAAAAACATTACCTGGAACATGTTATTTTCATTGTTTCTTGTGCCTTTATTTTCCTAACCATTTTAAATGGATGAGTTGCCTCATTTTTGTTTTAGCTGAAGCTGTCCATCTTGAGGGGAAATGGACTTCATTATAGTGCAAAGAATAAAAAATGTGTGTATCCAAATTTATATTTCCCCAGTGCTGGCAACATTGCTTTTCTTCTACATAGGAAACTAGTTAGGGCATTGTTTCAACCACCACAATGTTGTGGACATTGTGTAGCAGTGACATTTGAGGGTTTCAGTTGGGAGTCTTTGCAATTCTATGTGGAGCAGGCATGTAGCTGGGGGGGGGGGGGCTTGAGGGGCTTCACCCCCCCCCCCCCCAATTTTGGGGTGGTCCGCAAGAAGGCCTTACTGGTACATTATTTAAACTGTCATGTTTATTCATATCACTATTTGATCACCATGCTCAATATATCCCATATGCATGGGGGTATTGGGATAACAATACAAAAGGTTTGCTAGGGTAGATCCTCACACCCCCCCAAATCAAACTCAGCCCCCCCCCAGATCAAAATCCTGGCTACGAGCCTGATGTGGAGGAAAAGATATCTGCACATCATGTGCTTCATCACAGAGCTATGACCCTCCATCAGTGTTGGGAAAGTTACTGTAGATTAGGCAAGGGGAAACTTGGGCCATCCAGGTGTTTTGGATTTCAACTCCCACAATTCCCAACAGCTTAAATGGCTGAGGGTGGAAAGGAAAGGGCCTGAGGATGTTAGGAATTGTGGGAGTTGAAGTTCAAAACACCTGAAGAGCCCAAGTTTTCCCATGCTTACTGTAGATCATGGATCTCAAAATTTGGACCTCCAGATGTTTTGGACATCACCTTCCAGAAACCCTAGCCAGATTGGTTAACATTTGGGCATTCTGGATGCTGAAATCCAAAACGTTTGGAAAACCAAAGTCTGGGAGCCACAGCTATTGATAACCAACTCTACAGTGTCAGAGGTTTTGCAGTCCTGAGATTCTGTGCAAGGACGTTAGTGACCAATGGACTTAACCAGTTAACTCCACCAACAGAGTGAACTGAGCATCACCATGGTCATCTGTAGTAGAAAGAGTGTAGTAACATGGCTTCCCAAGGACTTAAAGCCCAAGAAGAACTTCACAGGACATGTAATTGCACTTGACTTGTGGGAAAATAAAAACACAGAGTCACAGTTGTAACTAGCCATCTGTTTCCGTTCTAGGTCTAATCAGAATCAGTGGCAACTGATGTACTGCTAGTTTTATTTTCTGAAATAGACATATGCAGTGCAGACAGAAGAGAACATTTCATATTTATAGAAGAGGCTTGGCATATGTTAATAACATCTTTGTCACTCATGACTTGCATACAATTTACTCTAAGTATATAAGTTAAACCCAATTATTCTCAACATATAAACCTAACCCAATTGCTTGTTCCAGCTACAGTATTAAGCAGTGGTTTTCATTTACATGTTTGTTTGTAAATCAATTGTTTTTTCAATGAGACTACTTTATCCAGGACTAGCAATTGGGTTTAGACCACTTTTTCTCCCATAGAGAACTGAATTACTGATAGGCCTGTTTCAGAAGAACTGAAGTCTAATTTCTTCATTAGTAGGTTCTTCCAACCCTCAATTCTCAGTTAACTTAGGCCCATTCTACATTGCCATATAAGATTTAGATTATTTGCTTTGAACTGGATTATATGGCAGTGTAGACTCATATAATCCAGTTCAAAACAGTTAATGTGGATTATGTGCTTTGATAATCTGGATTATTTGGCAGTATAGAAGGGGCCTCAGTCCAGCATTTTCAGACTATCCTAAAAGCAACCAGGCAAGAAAGAGCCTTTTTCAGTCAGGACAAATTTACCTAATGTATTAATTTGCTCTTGCCTTCAGGTGCCCTTCTATTAGTTGTTCCTTTCATACTACTTTAAGCACAACCAGGCTGCAGGGAATGCAAGCCACTTTCTCCACTGTCTTGCAAAACTAAGGTCACCCAAATAAATAGTGAATTCACAGAGAAAGGACATGGCTTCTAATCAAAAGTTCCACATCATGCCTTATGGCTATACTTAGATGTTAAAGCACTTCTGCCTCCTTAGGAGTGCATGACTCCACTTCTTCATGAACTGTGATCTTATCAGGTTCAACGTGTCTTGATTTAAGGCACGCCAATGCCTTAAATCAAGAAATAGTTTTCTAAGATCTACAGAGATAGTCGCAGGAACACCTCAGCAAGTGAGAGTCCAAAAGTGGCAGGCTCAAAACCAGAACCTCAATTAGTGGCTGATATCAAATGAGAGACTCCCCCCTGGGCACACAGAAAACTGGGCAACTTGGAAGGCGCCGAACAAACCACACTCTGGCAACACAAGATGCAGAGCCAACCTTAAGAAATTGGGCCACAACGTGGAGTCCACAACATGCGAGTGTGGAGAAGAGCAAACCAGAAACTGCCTGCTACAATGCAGTCTGAGCCCTGCCACATGCTCAATGGTAAACCTTCTTATAGCAACACCAGAGGCACTCCAAGTGTCCAGTTACTGCTCAAAGGACATATAATATAATGCCAAGTTTTTAACCTTTGTGTTTTTAATACAATTGTTTTTTTAGTACATTACAATTGTACCCTTGGTTCACTTCTGATATGGTAAATATATCAGGCTCACTCTTCAAGTTTAAATTCCTAGCCTCCCACTAACATAATAATAATAATAATAATAATAATAATAATAATAATGACTTTATTTATATACCGCTCTATTGTCCTAAGGGGGACTCATGGCAGTTTCCAAGCAACATTACCAAAGCATACAGAGTAAACAGCATAACATAAAATTAACAAAACAACATAAGCATATAATTATCACAATAACACATATATATTAAAAATAATCCTGCCTGTTCAGAGCAATTAAAAGGCCGGGCCGAGGCTAGTGCAAACTCAAAATATGAGGGGACCAGGAATTAATTACAGTGTTATAACAGGCTAACAGCAATAGCAGGTATGGGTCTGTGACTGCTCATTTCCAGAGCCTATTAGTGGGATGACCAGGGTAATAAGTAGGAAGTATAAGGCTATATTCTACAATGTTTGGGGCTGGGCTAGAACTGGTCATTCTCAAAGGCTTGTTGAAGCCACCAGGTCTTCAAGCTCTTACGAAAGGAGGGGAGGGATGGGGCCTGTCTTATTTCCCTTGGAAGGGTGTTCCAGAGGCAAGGGGCCACCACCAAGTAGGCCCTCTCTCTCGTCCCCACCAACTGTACTTGTGACAGTGGTGGGAGCAAAAGGAAGGCCTCCCCGGAAGATCTTCGCACTGATTCATAGGAGGAGATGTGATTGCAAAGATAGGCGGGGCCCAAACCACCTATCTTCAGTAGTTAAGCAATGTGCTCAATGATCATCTCCTTCCTAGTGTACCTCCTTACAGCCAGACTCTTGTCAACCAGACTCTGAAGCCCTGTTGTGAATAATGTATTTCATTGCATTGTGAATAATGTATTTGATTGTGCAGTCTCTTTGAGACTGATGCTAACTGAGGTGCTTATCACAATACACAGTTATTCTACAGTACCAATGCTTTAGGCCCATCTTAACCTGGAGCTAATTTGCACAGTGTTATGGATTATTTGGGAAAGGATTCCTTTCCTACTTGAAATAATTCATCAATGACCTCCTATTCTACTATGTTTTCATCACCACTCAGTGTGCCAATATCTCATTCTATTTTGTTGTGACATTGGGAGCATTGTGGGCATGATATCAATGTGATTTCATTGCTGTATTCTTGGATTCACTGGAGATCTCCACCAGTTAAAATACATATAATATTTTAGGAAATAGCATATCAATTGAAGGTCTCTAAGCCCTTACTAGGTCAAGGTGTGAAAGCCTCCTGGCCAAAAGACTATAGAGGGAGGGGAAACCTTGGAAGAGGGTTTCATAGCTTTGATGCAGCCACCAAAAAGGCTTTCTCCCATGTTCTCACCAGACAAGCCTGTGACAGCAGTAATATTTAGAGAAAGCTCTCCTCCAAAGTGGAGAGGACTCCAGGAGGCTTTCAGGTCTTGCATCCTTGCAGGTTTTGGCAAGCCTCCACTGAAAAGCATTTTGTATCTGTGAAAAAGCTATAACACCTTGTCTTTGCTGATGACACTTGGCGTAGTAATTCAGCTGTCATCCTTGAGTGACTATTAGCAATAGCAAAGAGAAACTGGAGAAGGCTTCTATGGTATGTATTTTTCCTCAAGCTTTATTCTGTCTCTTGCACTTTCTGTGTGCATGAGAGAAAGGGAAAGAGAGAAAGTCAAGAGGTAAAACATACCATGATCACTGCTAATTTAGACTTCAGCTTGGGGGATTGCTCACTTTCCTTGAGTTCTCACCTCTCCTATGGAGAGAGGAGGGAAAAAGACATAGAAAACTAATGCTAAGAAAAAGCTAGTCTAGAACATTTTCTGACAGGTTAGTTTTTTACATTCTATTGAATGTATGTGCACCAAATAATTTGGTGCCGCACAATTGTATTCGGAGGGGACAGTCATAAAGGGGACAGTTATAGACACCGCAATGAGTCGCCATTAGGCTGAGAATTGCGGTATATAAGCGAAGTAAATAAATAATAAATAAATAAAGCCTTATACCCCCTGGAAGACATTTGAACTCCAAATTCATGGGTGTGGAGGTGTGGTGGAGTATTATTGCAGCATGTTTGTCTCCCGACCTGTATATATTCATTTCAATTTATGACAGTAAAATAAACTGGTGCATTACAGACTCACGCACTTTCTGTAGACATTTAAACACTAAGTGAGGAAACGTGATGATGCAATACTAAAAAAGGTATTATTGTTCCCAGTCTGTAAAGTATTGTTTGCATGTGTGTGTATGTGCCCTGAAGTCACCTGTCAACTTAAGGCAACCCCAAGTATTTTATAGGGTTCCCTTAGTAAAGGTAAAGGTTTCCCCCTGACATTAAGTCCAGGGTTCCCTTAGGCAAGGATTATTCAAAGGTGATTGTGTTGTTTCCTTCCTCTGAAATATAGCCCACAGCCCCTGGTATTCGCCCGTGGGTTGGTTTTAATAGTTGGTTGGGTTTTGTTGTTGTTGTTGTTGTGTCAGGAGCGACTTGAGAAACTGCAAATCGCTTCTGGTGTGAGAGAATTGGCTCTCTGCAAAGATGTTGCCCAGGGGATGCCCGGATGTTTTTGATGTTTTATCATTCTTGTGGGAGGTTTCTCTCATGTCCCCACATAAGGAGCTGGAGCTGTTAGAGGGAGCTCATCTGTGCTCTCCCCGGATTCGAACCTGCAACCTGTCGGTCTTCAGTCTTGCCGGCACCGGTGTTTAACCCACTGCGTCACCAGGGGCTCCTTAATAGTTGGTGTAATATTTAGATGTTTTAATTTTAGGTTTAATTGTAAATGTTTATTTTAATTGTATGTTGTTTTTTATAGCATTGAATTGTTGTCTATGTGTAAAGCCACTCTGAGTCCCCTTCAGGGTGAGAATGGTATGGTACAAATATGGTAAATAAATAAATAAATTCATTGGTAGTCCCCCATCCAAGTATTAACCAGGGCTGACCCTGTTTAGGTTTCAAGATCAGATGGGATCTGGTGCCCTTAGGGTATTTAGACTCTAGGCTAGATCTTGGTATTCCAGGAATTCTTATATTTTGTTTAGCAACAGCCTTTTCAGTTCTCTCTCTTTTTTTTTTAGACCATGCTTGCATACTGTCACTTTCCTTTTAAAATCACTGCCGGATACAGACCACTTGGCATTTTTCTAGCTGCTGATTTGCTGTTTGGAATTTCCCCTTGAATATCTAACAGTAGTTTATTGCTATTTTTCCTGGACTGATTGAAAGAGGCAGTGCAAACTGTTCAGGAGCAGGGTGTAACTAGCTCTGTTCCCTTGGGCAGAAACAATTGGATAGAGATTGTGTTTCAGAAAGAAATTGCCTGCAACCTTTTTTTAATGCAAAAGAGAGAGCTACAATTTCTTCTTAAGACCAAAGGTGGGAATCATGCAGCTGTCCAGATGTGAATCAACTAGAACTCCCATCATTCCTCACCACTGAGTATGTTGGCTAGAGGTGTAGAGAATGGCAACCCCACAAAACCTGGAGAGTCACACAGATCCCAGCCCAAAATAGGTATAGGTCTGACACTCACATAGTGGCATCAAATGCATAGGAACAATCTAGTTCATTGCTTAATGCTGCATGAATCTTATTCAGGAGACAGAATGTGCCCTCATTGCACAGAGAAAACAGGAGGGGAGCTCAAGCCTGCCAAATAGCAGTCTTTCCCCCCAAATCCTTCCTGATACCAGGCCAATATATCCAGTCACTCATGCCCAAGTGCTTTTTGTTGCTTTTGAGTTGTCCTTTAGCTATGTATAATCTTACCTGGGCAATAAATCCCCTTTCCTGTTTAAGTATGAACATTTTTATGGGTTTGGGGGAGGAGAAACATAATTCAGGGTTGAAGCATTTTACTAGTGCAGCTTATTGGATTTCCTTTCTCATCTGGGTTACTCCTGATGAAGCGGACAAGCAGCTCGCCTTTCTGTAGCATCCCGCCTATGTTTCTCTACATTCAGATATTGGAATGGGAGGTCCATCTGTTTTGCTACTGTCTTTTCCTATGCTGCTTGCCATCTTTTCTATAAGTGTGCAGCATCTCCTTTTCTCTTTTGCTTCTCTGATCTCTCTATTTAGGAAGGTGAACATACTTGCCAGGCTAGGAGAAGGAGCTAATCTTTTCTCTGCAACACATCCAACTACTGTTTTCCTTTCTTTCTCCTGCTTTATTTATCTCTGAGGAAATCATTCAGAAAAGAGAGAAAAACTGGGATTTACCAAGAATAGGAAAAGCATTATGACTGCTTTCCTCCCTTGATGTCTTTCACTACTGGGTACAATTTGGGATTTGAGGGTGTGCAGAATGCCTTTAAACGCATACACACGAATTCAGAATGCTCCATGTTACCCACTCTGCAGCTTGCATCTTTAAAGCGATGCCAGAAGGCACAGCAGTAATCCAAAAATTGCCAAGAGATGGATAATAGTTCAGATTGCAGCTCTGACAGTGATTCCTTCTGTACTTTAGCGAAAGTCTCTCAGGAACACAAGGCTACAAGATCAAGATGTGAATGAATGATTGTTGGCAGTGATTGGCAAGAGAAGCCAGCAAACATTGCTTCAAATAGTAATCTTCTTGGACTGGGAGATCGCCAAAGCACTCTAAGGCTAAAGTTATTAGGAGCGTTTCATATTTCCTTTTAAACTGTCAAATAATTTTAAGGTCTGTAGTGATAATTCAAACACCAAATAGGACACAGTCCTTGGTTTTTAGCATATTTGTATCCCAATTTGATTCACCCCTAAAAATATCAATTTTTCCTTCCACTGGAAAATTGAAAATAAAAATAACAGAATCACAGTATTTGAAGAGACTTCAATGGTCATGAGGCATAATCTTCCTTTATTCAGATAATCTGCTGCTATATTATTCCTGATAGGTGGTCATTTAGCTTCTATTTAAGTATATTCCACATCTCCTGAGGGCATCTGTTCCATTACAAATCAGCTGATATAGCCAGGAAGTTACTCTTAATGTTTATTGGAAACCCCCTGACTGGTATTTTGGACATGTTAGTTCCACTCCTTCCTCTGGAGCATCAAAAAACAAATGAGCCCTTCATTTATATGACAGCGCTTCATAAATTATCAGGCTAAACATATACAAACTCTTTCATCCATTTCCCATATTGATTTACAGGTGGCTCATATCTTTGTTGCTCTCCTCCTCTCCTCTCCACTTTGCCATTTATCCTTCTGGATACAGTATATTCAGGATTAGATGTGGGGAAAAAATGATAGTAGAATGATAACGTTGCTTTGGACTGGTATCAAAGCAGTATAGAAAACACAATAGTAAGAAAAGCAGTATCCAAAGCAAACAATAGAAGTCAAAGAAATCTTGGGCCATTAGTATTTATGTTTTTTAAAAAAGCTCCATCAATTAAGCAAAGGAGATGCACAATCTCCATTAGGGAGGGTAAATATCTCCTGAGTTCAGTAAGAATTACTCCTGAGTAAGTGGCGTTGTAAGCAAATAAATGCCATTTTATGTCCAATGTCTATGCATAGTTGTGAAACCTGGAAAGCAAAGTGAGCTGATAGGAAGAAAATCAACTCAATTGAAAAGTGGTGCTGGAGAAGAGGTCTATGAATAGTGTGGACTGCTATAAAGATAATATTGGACTAGATGTGCCTTGAATTAGTATTATTCAAAGATAACCCAAACCTTTCCCTCAGCTCCATCCCATCTCTTATAGAATCATAGAATCCTAGCATTGGAAGAGACCTCATGGGCCATCCAGTCCAACCCCCTGCCAAGAAGAAGGAAAATTGCATTCAAAGCACCCCCGACAGATGGCTATCCAGCCTCTGTTTAAAATCCTCCAAAGAAGGAGCCTCCACCACATTCTGGGGCACAGAGATCCACTGCTGAATGGCTCTCACAGTCAGGAAGTTCTTCCTCATGTTCAGATGGAATCTCCTTTCTTGTAGTTTGAAGCCATTGTTCTGCGTCCTAGTCTCCAGGGCTGCAGGAAACAAGCTTGCTCTCTCCTCTCTATGACTTCCCCTTACATATTTATCCATGGCCTTCATCATGTCTCCTATCAGGCTTCTCTTCTTCAGGTTTAATATGCCCAGCTCTTTAACCTGCACCTCATAGGGATTGCTCTCCAGACCCTCCTTTGGACACATTCCAGCTTGTCAATATCTCTTTTTGATTGTGGTGCTCAGAATTGGACACAGTGTGATTCCAGGTGTGGTCTAACCAAGGCACAATAGAGGGGAAGCATGACTTCCCTGTATCTAGACACTATACTCCTAAAATCCTGTTGGCTTTTTTTGCCGCTGCATCACATTGTTGGCTCATGTTTCATTTGTTGTCCATGAGGACTCCAAGATCTTTTTCACATGTACTGCTCTCAAGCCATGCATCCCCCATTCTATATTTTTGCATTTCATTTTTTTCTGCCTAAGTGGAGTATCTTGCATTTCCCCCCACTGAACTTCATTTTGTTAGTCTTAACTAACTGTACTTCAGTAGATTATTACTTTACTGCTTTTGTTGGGATGGTTGCTTCTACCAATATAGCATCCAATATATTCATCCATATATTCATCCAATATATTCATCCATATAGCAGTGGATGAGGGATCTCCAGCAGGTAATTTAAAGGAGTTCTCCAAGATGTGTGTGTTCGTGATTTCTTGCAATCAAGTAAATTTCATCATAGGGAGATCTTATAGATGACAAACTTACAAGAGCCACTTCTCAGGACTTGCAAACCCAGATCTGTTGTTTTCCATACCTTGAATCAACTCACCTGTAACACGGACTCCCTCTTTTCCTACTGGCTGTCACTTTGCAGAACATTACCATCTTTTTCCAGTGAGTCACACTGTATCATGATATGTTGTTTGCCTCCATTTAGTCATCTTGGCTTCTATCGAGATTTACAGCTTGTTTTGCTCTAGGACAGTCATTCTCAACCTGTGCGTCCCCAGATGTTTTGGCCTTCAACTCCCAAAACCCCTAACAGTTGGTAAACTGTCTGGGTTAATCCCAGAGAACTCATAGACCAAAACAACTGGGGACCCACAGGCTTAGAACCTCTTTTATAGGACTTATGTATTTGTTTCTTCAGTGGTCCATGACATCTGTAGAACTTAATAATCTCATTTTAAATGTATTATTATCCTCCCATTCAGCTTTCTTCATTGTCTGTGGCATCCATAGAACTCTTCGCCAGCACTTTGAAATGTGTTGATGGAGCTATCCAAGGTTCTGAACCTTTTCTGAAGATAAGGCTCAGCACTTTGTACCATTTCTCCAAAGTTCAGTTTAAAGCCCAGAGGGAATTTGCCACCTTTGTGTTTGGGAACCTCCAATTTCAGTACTTCTGTAGTGGTGTTGTCTAGGGGACAAAGGACAGTGTGTGCCATACACCTTTCTTTCAAGTAGACAGGTAATAATGTTAAAAGTGGAATCAGGAGGAACAACTCAGAGAATTGTGACTTGAGTTGATGGCTCCACTTTGCTTCATGGTGGGGGGTGATCAATTTCACTTGTCCATAATATTCTTGCTTTCATTCTTCAAAATGCCACAACTGTGAGAGCAGTATGGATCATGATTTGCGAGTTAAACTGGAAAAATACATTAGTTTGTTTTGATGAGTCATTTGATCCTACAAGGCACCTGCTTCATATGAGACCAAGTGAGCAGAGCCATTTGGAAGATAAGCCATCTGGAAATATAACACAGCCATTTGAAACATAAGCCAGAGCCATTTGAAATATAGGAAATTGAAAAAATTCATAAACCAATACCATAGAAAATTAATAGGCCAAATAGGTAACCGAGAACTGAAAAAGTAAGATTATGTTGCATTGCAATTACTGGTCATTTTCAAGTGGGCATCTATATGTCCATAAAGTACAGGATAACCAGATAATTAAATCATATTTCCTTTTGGATGGAATTATTAATGAAACTGGTGAGTTTTATTGACAGAGAATGTCTCCTGCCGACACACGCATTGTATCATTTTGTTTCCTTTCCTATGTATTTGTTATTCTCTGTTTGGAGAAAAAATAGATTTTGCAAAAAAGCTGTTTTAAAAAAATGTTCTACAGTCTTTCATTAAAATGTTACACATGAGATGCAAAACAGCTCTGCTTTGATAAACAGTATCTTCCACAAATCTCACCCTGACAGCAGCAGACATTAAACTGTAGCAAATTTAATTTGAGGAAAATTTTGATGTTCAGTTTTATTTCCGATTAAGGAATATGCTATTTATTTTATTGCACTTCATTATATTGATTTTCTTTGCTGGAAATTGAAGGTATTGTGCTATTATGCTACCTTCCCAGGAGATCACCCATCCCAGCATGGGCCAAATTAGGTCTACCAAGTGATATCATCATGTGCCTACAGACATAGCCTAAGGCAGTATTTCTCAACCTGGGGGTCGGGACCTCCTGGGGAGGGTCATGAGGGGGTGTCAGAGGATTGCCAAAAAAAATCAGAAAATACAGTATTTTTTGTTGATCATGGGGATTCTGAGTGGGATGTTTGGCCCAATTCTCTCATTGGTGTGTTTAGAATGCTCTTTGCTTATAGATGAACTATAAATCCCAGCAACTGCAACTCCTAAATGTCAAGGTCTACTGTCCACAAACTCTACTGTGTTCACTTTTGGGCATATTGAATATTTGTGCCAAGTTTGGTCCAGATCCATCATTGTTTGAGTCCACAGTGCTTTCTGGATGTAGGTGAACTACAACTCCCAAACTCAAGGTCGATGTCCACCAGACCTTTCCAGTATTCACATTTGGGCATATTGAGTATTCATGCCAAGTTTGGTCCAGATCCATCATTGTTTGAGTCCACAGTGCTTTCTGTATGTAGGTGAACTACAACTACCAAACTCAAGGTCGATGTCCACCAGACCTTTCCAGTATTTTCTGTTGGTCATGGGAGTTCTGTGTGCCAAGTGTGGTTCAATTCCATCGTTGGTGGGGTTCAGATTGCTCTTTGATTGTAGGTGAACTATAAATCCCAGCAACTACAACTCCCAAATGACAAAATCAATCCCCCCCCCCCCCCCACCAATATTTAAATTGGGACGTATCAGGTATTTGTGCCAAATTTGGTCCAGTGAGTGAAAACACATCCTGAATATCAGATATTTACATGACGATTCATAACAGTAGCAAAATTACAGTTATGAAGTAGCAACAAAAATAATGTTATGGTTGGGGGTCTCCACAACATGAGGAAGTGTATTAAGGGGTGGTGGCATTAGGAAGGTTGAGAACAACTGGTATATGCCTTTCCAGAAAGTAGGGAACAACAAGATATTGCAGTGATATGAAATCTGAAATCTGGCCGTGCCTGCTTTCTTTCCATGGTTATACTATCACAGGGAACCATAAACTCATAGATTTGGAAGAGATTATAAGGGCTAGCTAGTCCAACCCCCTGTCATACAGGAACACACAATCAAAGCACTCCCAACAAAGATATGGAACATTAAAAATAGCAAAACTAAAGTCATGCACACAGTGGTTGAGATTTTACATCAATCCAGCATAGCATAGATATTCAAGGGAGGGACTAAATTACCCTACCAATGGAACACAACATATGTGGATCAGTGCAGATGCTGACAATTTGCACAACTAGAATAGACGATGGGCAATGGCAATGTATAGAAGCAAGGTCAATGGATATGCTACTCTGTGTGCTTTAGTGCACTACTGCATACACGATGGAGCCGCATGTGCAATTCTGCTTATGCCACCATCAGCTGGATAGGAGCATTACACATTATCAAAACATCACTCTGCATGTATAGTGTAATTTAGACCTGTGCTTCTCAGTAACAGGGTGAAATTCAGGCCTTTTCCTGTTCTCCAATACATAACTAATTTGTGTTATGACAGCCTATTTTATAAGATATTAACAGGTAACACTGTGTAATATGATTTTTGTTTCCTGGGTTATAAATGCCACTTCCTAATTGGTTCTGTCATAGAAAAAGTTTATTAAACTGCAAAAACTTTGTTTTTGTGGGAATCCTTCAATGCATTTTGCTATAGTTTTTCAATGAATATCTCATAGTTTCTCACCCATTTCAATATGGTTTGTGGCAGCCACAAAAACAAAGTTTCTGGAGTGACAACTACTTTCAAAGTAAGTACTGCACAATTAAACAGGAAATAATGTTTTCAAACCAGGAACAGATTTTATTTTTCAAATTTTGTTACATAGTGTAATAGTACAGGGAACAGGACTGGAATGACAAGCCAAGAGGACACCACAGAATGTAAAAGAGGACCTGGAGAAAATAATTTCCACTCACCAGCTGGTTTAAGGATGGGGCTAAGCATCTTTCTATGCAAGATAATCTCATATATAAAAGCTAGGAAAGAAGTACAACGGCTACAATGCATAGTGAAATAACACCCAGAATATACAATGGGACTTTCCTGTATTATGTTAAAGATTCAGTGCCAGGGTGAGGAATATATAGAGAGGTATAGAAGCACTGGGGTGGGAGAAATGTAGGTCTCTTCTTTAGTAAAGAAAGAGAATCAGCAGGGATTGCGTACAGAAATATTGCTTTCTGAAAATCAAGTGGTTTCATCAACGAAACTTCAAAGTGAAGTCTGGGCTAAAGTAGTTACAAGGACTAGATCCAAGGAATATGATGTAATGCGGGAGCTAAAAAGTCACTGGGATTTTGGCCTGCAAAAATAGGAGTTAGTTTCAAGATCCAGGGAAGTCATGCTATCTCTCTATTCTGCCTTGGTCAGACCACACCTGGAATCATGCTGTGTCCAATCCTGGGCACCGCAGTTTAAGGGAGATGTTGACAAGCTGGAATGTGTCCAGAGGAGAGCGAGTAAAATGATAAAGGGTATGGAGGACAAGCCCTATGAGGAGTGGCTTGAAGAGTTGCCTTCAGAAGAGAGGGCTGAGAGGAGACATGATAGCAATGTATAAATATGTTGGGGGAAGTCATAGGGTGGAGGGAGCAAGCTTGTTTCCTGCAGCCCTGGAGGCTAGGATGTGGAGCAATGGCTTCAAACTACAGGAAAGGAGATTCCACCTGAACATGAGGAAGAACTTCCTGACAGTGAGAGCTGTTGAGCAGTGGAACTCTCTGCCCTGGAGTGTGGTGGAGGCTCCTTCTTTGGAGGCTTTTAATCAGAGGCTGGATGATGATGGCGGGGTATAAATAAAGTTTATTATTATGTTTATTATGGCCATTTTCAGGGGTGTTTTGCTTCTTGGCAGGGGATTGGACTGGATGGCCCACGAGGTCTCTTCCAACTTTATGTTTCTATGTTGAGAGCCACATAACCACTGGGTATTGAAGGCCTGGACTTTTGTAGTATTTTAAAAACCCTTTTAAAACAGATGGCCTTCTCGGTGGTGGCTCCCTGGCTCTGGAACTCCCTGGCTCTGGAGATCAGACAGGATCCTACTTTCTTCTCTTTCCGGAGACAGCTAAAAACCTGGATGTTCCCGTGTGCTTTTGATTAACAGTTCACCAGTAATTTTCCTGTCCCTCCTTTAAGTTCAGCACTTTATGTCGGCCCTCTTATTGTCCACCTCAACACTTTTGATGACACTATTCCCAGCCCTGTCTACTTGATTGTTGCACCTTCTTGCGCTCCTTTCAGGATATATTGCACTCATTGAGCCTGACCCTCAGCTATGTTCTTTTTCTCAGCCATATTGTTTTGATGTTGTTTACAATTGTGACTGTTTTTATATTTTATCTGACGTTTTTAATTGGTTGTGTTCTATTTGTAATTTTTTGGCTTGTCCCTTGTAAGCTGCCCTGAGTCCCCTTGGGGAGATGGTTGGTAGGGTATAAAAATAAAGTTGTTGTTATTATTATTATTATTATTATTATTATTATTATTATTAAACCAAGGAACTGCTTAAGCCAAATGAGGATACTTTTGCCTAGGTGTACAGTAATCTCACTTAAGACTGGACACTGCAAAGATGGGCTGACATTGAACCCAGGTAAATAAGAGAATGGAATTCTGAGGCCAAATTCAACCTGTACAAGGTGTTCTGTGGCATTGCACCTGTGGGATGTTGTGTGTCTGATAGCTGAGAAATGCCCTGGGGTGCATTCAGAGCTATTCCCTGACTGATGGTCAATATTACATTTCCACCATGAGGAAATATTTCAGTGGATGTATTGTCGAAGGCTTTCATGGCCGGAATCACTGGGTCGTTGTAGGTTTTTTCAGGCTATATGGCCATGTTCTAAAGGCATTTCTCCTGACATTTCGCCTGCATCTATGGCAAGCATCCTCAGAGGTAGTGAGACTTCACTACCTTTGAGGATGCTTGCCATAGATGCAGGCGAAACATCAGGAGAAATGCCTCTAGAACATGGCCATATAGCCCGAAAAAACCTACAACAACCCATTTCAGTGTATGGTTATTAGAACTATATCACTAGTTCCTTAGCATTCACACTTAGGAGAACAAGTTATAAAACTCTCAAGGAAACAACACATGCACACACGCATACGCACAATTTCGTTAACAGCTATTTTATTTCTCAGAAGAGCATAGGTCATCTTCGGAACAATAGAAAAATGTGTGAAAAAAAACATATACTCATCTTCCACCACTTCAAATAATTACCATTATCACCACCCACTTCCTCCTTTCTTTCTAAACAGCAGGGTTTTCATTATTTACTTTTTTTCAAGTGCTATTTTGTACATATTGCTGTAGCACAGGAATCTTCACGGACATTGCAATGTGAGACATCTCTTGGGTTGTATGTGGGAGCTTATTTTGGCTTTCTGCTACAAAATAGAAATGTGGAAGTGTGTTATAACATTATAATTTATTTGATAGAGGGCTATCTCACGGTAAAGCATAATTGCGTTGTGTGACATAAAATATCTATTCAGGTGTGTATATAGTGGAAATACAGATGGGTTATTTATTTTACAATTCTCTTATGTAGGGGACTGTGTGGCACATTTTGAGTCCATCTAAATATCACACATGTTGTACTGTTGTGTCTTTGTGACTTTTCCTGTTCTGGGTTGCTGTGTGTTTTCCGGGTTGTATGGCCATGTTCCAGAAGCTTTCTCTCCTGATGTTTTGCTCACATCTATGGCAGCCATCCTTATAGGATGAGGGGGTCTGTTGGAAACTAAGTAAGTGAGGTTCATATATCTGTGGAATGTCCTGGGTGGGGGAAAGAACTCTTGTCTGCTTGAGGTATGTGTGAATGTTGCAATTTGCCACCTTGATTAGCATTTCATGGTCTACAGTTTCAAGGCCTGGCTGGTTGCAGCCTGGGGGAATCCTTTTTTGGGAGGTGTTAGCTGGCCCTGATTGATTCTTGTCAGGAATTCCCCTGCTTTTTGAGTCTTGCTCTTTATTTTCCTGTTCTGTCCTGCATTATTTCACCTTTAATATAATCTGGCAGGTTGGTACCTTCTGATTCCTTTTCTTCAAGCATAGACCTCCAAATGTTTTGTTGCATTGGCGGTGTATGCATGTGTGACAGGTGTGCTGACTGTATGGCTCCTGTGGCTTTTCCTCCTATCCTTTCCACATGGGTTCTGACATATATTCAGGTTTGGTTACATCAGACATCAAACACTTCATGGCAAGTGTAATCCTTTCTTTGTTCCATATTTCTTATAGGGTTCTTTCCCCAATTCTTTGAAATTCCACTCTCTTTGTCCTGATACATAGACATTGCATTTCAGGTCTTTTATGGCATGTATGGCATGTGCCATAGTCAATTTGTTTCTACTCTGGATTTGGACATTATGCATATGTGTATATCTTGTCACTCTTCCTCCAAGGTATCTTCCAAGCAGATTTTTTTTGTCATGTCAGGAGCAACTTGAGGAACTGCAAGTTGCTTCTGGTATGAGAGAATTGGCTGTCTGCAAGGACGTTGCCCAGGGGACACCCAGATGATTTGATGTTTTTATCATCCTTGTGGGAGGCTTCTCTCATGTCCCCGCATGAGGAGCTGGAGCTGATAGAGGGAGCTCATCCACCTCTCCCCGGATTTGAACCTGTGACCTGTCGGTCTTCAGTCCTGCCGGCACAGGGGTTTAACCCACTGCACCATAATAATAACCACTGCTGTGTATTTATGGTTTTTACATTCATATTAGTCTTCATATTTTGTGTATTGCTTTTACTCTGGCCCAGAGTGTGGTGGAGTCTTCTTCTTTGGAGGCTTTCAAACAGAGGCTGGATGGCCATCTGTCAGGGGTTCTTTGAATTCATTTTTCCTGCTTCTTGGCAGGGGGTTGGACTGGATGGCTCACGAGGTCTCTTTCAAATCTATGATTTTATGATCCCCAGAGGGAGAATTTCGAATTTTCCCACTAAATATGATGGGGAAAGGAGTGAGGTTTCTTGGGGACCAAGCCTTATGGGGCAGAGAAGGGGGGCTGACCCCCAGAAAGTGTCTGTGTGGACTCAGGCAGTCTGACAGAAAAGAAATTCCTCAATCTGGATTTCACAATCAGCTATGAAGTGCTATGGACCATGTTAAGGAGAAACTGCAGTTTTGAGTCAAAGCAAAAAGGTGATACAAAAATGTTTTTGGGGTTCCTCTGGGAATCTAAAGGAGGGGAGAGATAAACCCTTTCCAATTTTGGATAAGAATGCATCTCGCAAAGTGGGTCCAAATCCATGAAAAATTATGTCCTCATTAATCTGTTGCTTTTAAAGGTGCAACAGGGGGTTATTGTGTTTTTCTTCTTCTGAAACAGACTAACACACCCACTCTTCTTTGTGAAGCAGTTTGTGAGGTTGTGTGGTTGCAGTGACACTGGCATGCGGGGGAAGCAGTGTCACAGGAGGCTGGTCTAAATGGCCTCGTGAGTACCTTCTCAGTCCTGTCATGTTGAGAAACCAGTTGCTTAGCTTCACACATTTTTCTCTCTTTCCAAAGCTGACTTGGATTGCTACACTAGGTGTAGCAATTGCCTTTTGTTTCCCTCCCTTGGTAATGCACCATCTGTAAGAGGGAACTCAATTGACATTTTTCATGGAGATCCCCCCTCCACCCTTCTGCTCCCTCCAGCCTTTAAGGGGGTGCACTTGTAGGAGAGGAAGGACAGGAATAGCCTCCCACCCCATCCCCACCCCCTTCCCAGCAGTTTCTCCATGCAGCCCGATCTTTCAGCACATCATTTGGAGAGGAAATACTAGAGCCTTTCTGTTCTCTCAGCCCCCTCCCTCCATCCCCTCCTTCCCTCCCTCCCTCCTTGTAGCATTGATTTGTTGTCTTATTTAAATACAGAGTTCAGTATTCAGGTATGTAAGTGCAACATAAATAAAATGGCATACCCAGCAGAGCCAGAGGGGCTATCTCTTCCTGGGAGCTGAAATAATTTACGACAGGCTAAGGCAACAGCATAAATATTGCGAGGGGTTTATCGCAACCCAAAGACTATAAGCCGCATTTTGGAGCCGGTGGGCTTGAGGAGGAAGAGAGGAAGGAAAAGGGGGAGAGATGGAGGGGTGGGCTGTGAAATTATGTGGCTAGCAAGGTGTCTCGGGAGAACTGGCAGAGCTGAAGTTGGGGGGCGAAGCAAGCAGTTGTGTGCTTGGAAGTGGTGGAGTACATCCTTGTGCCCAACCATTCACAAAATATTCTGGTGGACTGACTCTGGCTGCTGGGAAGGAATAGCCGAGGGGCTCCTTGATCTGGGGGATCCAAAGCCCCCTCCCAGAGGAAGCAGGACAAGAGCCTATAGAAACATATACAAAGCAATGTTGGATTCCTGAGGCATGATTTCCTAATGAAAAGGAGCAGAAGGCACCCTGAGTGTGGGAAGAAAGGCTTCGGAAGCGCTTGGTGTGGGTGAAAAAGAGAGAAAAGCATGGCTTTCAACTGAGCTGGAGAATCAAAGCGGTCTCCTGCCACTAAGCCACGATGTCTATGATGATCTCAGCCCAAAAAGTGGCCACCACTGCCACCACCTTTCCTTCAGCAGCCTCTGCCATCAGTAAACTGGTAGGTGTGCATGCATCCATGTTTATTACAGAATTGTTCCTGTTTTGCCATATGGACAGATGTAGCATGGATCCTGCCATTGATCTTTGCTTTCTAAGAATGTGTATGCACCTCCAATGGGTGTTTCCTTTGGTCCTTGTGAAAGAGTAGCATGCAAAACTTTTGCATGTGTGTGTGTGTCCATGTGTGTGTAAGAGAGTGGATGAGGATGAGAAACAGCTGCTATTTGGGAAGTGTGTGCCTGTGCAAACACGTGTGTGAGTGTGTAAGGTTGGGGAAGACCTTTGCTACAGAGCCAGGGTTTATTCAGGATTCAATTGTGCCTTTAAGCACATGCTGTGAGAAGAAGGTGGGGGGGGGGGGGGAGGGAGAGGGAGAGCTAGGCACTCTCCAGAGCATCATAGAATGAGAGGATGAATTAATTTGGGGGCTGCAGTTGTTCTGTTTCAGCTCAGCAGCGAATTACTATGGAAATTCAGCCTCCCGCTTTTCATTCCCTCCCTCCTCCCCATCTTCTCCCCCTTCTCTTCTACCCAAGGCTTTAAAAGGAAGAGTCAGCTGAAAGTTAGTGCATGATGTATAGAGGTGTGCTGGGCAAATGGAGGGGGAATGAGTGGGGAGAGATGAATTACTCGATTCATTTAAACTAACAACAGCAACAGCCTTTTTTCCCTTTTCTTTTTGGTCGTAAAGCTCTGGATCAGCATTTTACGCTGAAGCTCTGTAAAGCTGGGGTGAGAGGCTGGAAAATATTGCATTTTCCAAACCTACAATCACACACACATTTAGAAGAATCTTGCCTTTCAATGCACACATACTTACACTCATGCATACCATTGATTTGGGAGTATGTTTCTTAGTTACAATATAGGGCTATTTTTCAAAAATGTAACCTCTTGTAAGACACTATCAGAAATTTAGCTGCTAGGGTTCTAAAGTCAATTATATTCTCTTTCTTTCTCCCTTCTGATAAATCATCAAGCCGTCCTACCTGAGCGAGGCTCTGCCCCCAGACTCCAATTTGGAGGCAGACAGGCTTCTAGGAAAAGCCTGGAAATGCATTCACCTAGAGCCACATAGCAAGAGAGTAAGTGTGCCCAAAGACTGGCCAATCCATCAACAGGCAGCACCGCAGTGAGTAGCCCTTTGGCCAAATCCTAAATCACTCCACCAAACGCCACCCCTTGCTCTTGTTGACTGGCACCTCCACCTAATTAATATCGATTGCATTTTTGGATTGGAGCATTGCCTCTGTCTTGAATCGGGAAAGTCACCCCCACTTTTATGTCCTGTTCCCCCCTTTCACACATTTGTGCACATAATTTTGACTCTTTCCATAACATAATAAAGTCTAGGACAAAGGGACTTCCCAGACCTTGGATTGCTGCAGGGATCTATGAAGCTTTATCCTACCTGCTGCTTGTGTGAAATGAATCTCCAGGGGCAATTAAATAATAATAATAATAATAATCCCTAGCAAAATGGTTCACAGCCAGTACTTTGGAATTACACTGAGGTAGGGACGTGGATGATTAGACAAAAATCACAGCCAGCGTGTTTGCTTCTCTGCAGTGCAGCCTGAAACTTGGTTATTTTTCTCCTCTTACTCTAGAAATATTGTTTTTGTTCTTGCCAGGTTTACTGTATGGCTCTTGCAACTAATAAAATTTTATTACTGGAGTGTGTGTCTCCACACACACTTTGGGTCTCTGAGATGTTCTTAATCCCCAAAGTTACATTTGTCACTTGTGACACTAATGATTTGGCCTCACACACAATAGAGATTTTGAGTGAAAATGCATGGCTAGGTTGCCTGGCTGAATATCAGGATCAAGAGAAACGAAGAAGATAACATTCTCATGGTCATAACATAGTATAGTCCTCACATAACTGTAACACTGCAGAATGCACATAAGGAATTTGTTATTTGGCATGGTTGGAAGGATTATGGATTGAAGAAAAATCTAATCTGGCACTCAGGTGTAAATTTCAAAGTAATTTGGATTTGTTTCAAAGCTAGCAAGTAAAAAGTTACAAATAACTAGTTACTTGTAACTAATTCCTTTTTCAAGTTACTAAGGCATTGTGATGTGGTGTAATGAGGGATAACTTCCTTTCAAATGAGGGAGAGTGTAACTCCTTTCATTTGTAACTGCAACCTTTAATTACTTTTATAATTACCATGATGTGGCTAAGTAGTGGAAAACGAATATCACATGCTTTAGATTCTGACTAGTACTGTGCTTTGTTCTACAGAATAAAAAATATCAAAATTTCAAAATAGTAACTAAAAGTAACTTGGTGAATTATGTTTGAGAAATGGAAAAGTAAAGCATTACTTTTTAATAACTTGCAAGTATAGTGATAACTATTTGAGTCAGGATCAGGAATATAACTGTACCCAATGTCTTTCAAAAAGAGCTTTTCCATTTCTTCTTTAAGAAACAGATTATATTTTTTTGTCTGATTCTTGAGCTAAAATGCTTTTGTGTTGTCTAATACTTTCATGGTTGGAATCACTGGGTTGTTCTGTGTTTTCCGGGCTGTATGGCCATGTTCCAGAAGCATTCTCTCCTGACATTTCACCTGCATTTATGGCAGGCATCCTCAGAGGTTGTGAGGTCTGATGGCGGTTGTGAGGTCTGTTCCTGGACATTCCACAGCTATATAAACCCCATTTTCCTAGTTTCTAAAAGACCTCACAACCTCTGAGGATGCCTGCCATAAAGGCAGGTGAAACGTCAGGAGAGAATGCTTCTGAAACATGGCCATATAGCTCGGAAAATACAGAACAACCTTAAAATGCTTTTAATTTTAAAGACACCACAGTCTTTGGAAAATGAACGGGATTCCTAGCAACACCACTGCTTTCAGCACACTTTAGAACAGCAACTGCCCATATATGGAAGCAATGGGATCCTTTCAACTCGAACATCTTTAGATCAGCTTCTATGTGTATGTCCCTGACTTATGGCAAAACCCTGAATTTCATAGGCTTTCCTTAGGCAAAGAATACACAAAGGTGCATTTTCCCAGTTCCTTCCTTTGAAATATAGGCTATTGAAGTAGGAATTTGTTATTGCTCTCCCATTCAAGTACAAACCAGGGCCGCCCCAGCTTAACTTCCAAGATCAGACAGGATCTGGGGACTTTAGGGCAGCTTGCAAACAAATAACCATAAAAATAATGATTTTCTTTTACAGAATTATATGTCAATGAAGACTGCTGGTTAAAAGCAGCAGATGTGGAAGACAGAACTGATAGCTTAAAATCTAATTAAAGGGGGATCTTAAATAGGATATGAACTTGTTATGTGATAGAGAAAGAGAGGAGATGATATCAGGCAAAGAGAGGCACTATTTTCAGATGGTTGGGTGATATAGAGACTCATAATCCCAAGTGATGAGCAGGTTCATAAAGTGTGTCTGCAGTTCTTCTTCTTGCCACAGCCATCAACGTGACCCATAATTTCGAAGGTAAAAACAGTAAATTGGATGTAAGGAGATGTAATAGGAATACATAGTAACCTGGAGAAAAACACCAGTTGTCTTTTGGATTTTTTGGATTTTGAAATACCTGTATTTGCATATATGTATAAGATTCTTGAAGATGGAATCCAAATCTAAATACGAAATTGGTTTGTGTTTTATACATAGTACAATCCCCATATGCTTGGAGAATACATTAGACTTTTTGTGGATAAGAGCAAACCCTGTTATTTTTAGCGGGACAAACAATAGCAGTGCTATAAGCCTATTGGCTGTTAGGAATTATGAGAGTTGAAGTCCAACACACCCGGAGGGATGAAGTTTGCCCATGCCTGCTATACACTGTAGAATTATTGAGATCTGATTCTACTCAATAATAGGGGTTCATGGGAGTTGTAGTTTTCCAAGGTCTTTAGCCATGATTCCCTAGCATTGAGCCATGATAATTAAAGTGGAATCAAACTGTATTAATTCTACAGTGCACCTTGGGAAGAAGGTATAGAGGCTCTATGTAAATAAGTGAAACCATGTATATCAGTTCTGTTGATATATCACCCTGTACATCTTACACAAATAGCCTGAAGGTAATTTTATACACTATTTTAATAATTTTGATCATTCAGAAAAACCATGATGTTCACTGAACCATCATAAAACAAAGGTATCACTATCTCAGGCGTCCATGTCCACAATTTTAGATTTGAGGGTGTTTTGGATTTCAGAATTTTTCATAAACGATACTCAATCTGTCACAACTGACAGGGGAAATTCACTCATCTGAAATGTAGCATTGGAAAAGAGTTCTGTGGACACCACCCAAAATATAAATAGATGGATTTGGGCGAAAATTAAGCTTTGAAGCCAAAATGACTAAACTGAAAGCTATTGTGCTTGGACATAGAAGACATGACTCACTGGAAAACATGATAATGCTTCAAAACATGGAGGGCAGTAGGAAAACAGGAAGGCTGTATTGCAACAGAATTGACTCAGTATAGAAAGTCACAACTCTGAGTCTGCAAGACCTGAGCAGGGTATTAATAGCAGGATCTGCTAAAGATCTCTCATTCATAGGATTGCCATAAGCTGAAGCCAACTGAATGAGGGGTAGCGAAAGAAGAGGTAATTGTAGGAATCAGGAACTATGATGTGCTCTGTCAAGAAGGTAGAGAATGTCACCAAAACATATTTCCAGTCTTTTTTCTGATCACTTTGGGCATTTCACAAGACACATGACTTCATGTCCTTTTCGGAAGTAGAGGGCCATCATATTAGAAATCTGGTGAAACCAAAAGGCATTGATGCAGACAACAAGAATTCAACATACAATATAATGATTTGACAGTATTCTCAAATTTTGTTACTACTTACTAGCTTCTGAGAGTTTACGAGATATTGCCACACCCTTTCTTTTCAAACTTAACTGCTAAACTTTTTTTAAAGGGTAATATTCTTTGGATCAGCCATTATTCATCTATTACAGGTTACTATGCCATCATGGGATATGTGATGTTTTGGAAGCAGGAAAGAAGAACGTAGCTATTAGATGTGCATGTTTGTAGTTTTCAGTTCAGTTGGAATTCATTTCAGATCTCCTAAACAATCCAGACAGGAGAGATTTGAGTTTCCTCAGTAAAACTGCAGAAGAACAAACAACCCACAAACCATCAGACTGTGTCGCTGAATGAAATATAGTTCCATGGTAGATGGGAACGAGGATAGATGGGATTATTGATTTTTGAAGATTTGTGTAAGTGGATGAAGCAAGAAGAGAACATTTTTAAGAACTTGAGTGTTTTCTAACTTCCTTATGTTTGAAGGTCTCTTCAACATAAGTCTACAAACTAGTCAAGCTAGTGATCTGACTTGGATAACAGAAGTCAAACTCTGCTGAGTAAGACCAAATGTCCATTTAGTCTAGTATCTTTCTCCTAACAGAGAAGTCCATAAGTAGAGCAAAATGGAAATACCCTCTTTCTTCCACCAGTTCATTATACAGTAGATAGTCTGCCAAGGCATTCAGGATCTGTAAATGAAAAATAGTTGAACTGTCTCAAACTAAATTCATCTGTTAGTCTGTCCAGACTACAATTGGTTGCTCCAACTGACACTAAAGCAAAGGTCTTTGCACTTTGCAGCCTGCTATCCATACCATTTGAACAACTAAACCTAGGACAGGGAGGGGTTTGCAATAATTTGGGTGCCATCACAAATTGGAATGTATTCAGAGAAGGGTGACCAAGATTATCAATGGTCTGAAAGCCAAGCCTTATGCAGGTGGCTTGGGGAGCTGGTCATGTTTAGATTGCAGAAGTAAAAGGTAAGAGGTGACATCATAGCTCTCTTTAAATATCTGAAGATGGAGCAATTTTGTTTAGTGCAGTTCTAAAGAGCACCATCCAAACCAATAGATTCAAATTATTTTAAAAAATCAATTCCATCTAAAGATTTCTTACTGTAAGAACTGTTCAGCAGTAAAATTGCTACCTTAGCAGGAGGCGGACTCTCTATTTGGAGATCTTTAAACAGATGTTGGTTGGATATCTTTTCAAATTGCTTTAGTTGTGTATTCCTACATGCAGGTGATTGGGCTAGATCAGTGGTTCCCAACCTTTGGGTCTTAAGGTGTTTTGGATTTCAACTCCCAGAAATCCCAGCCAGCTTACTAGCAGTTAGGAACAGTGGGAGCTGAAGTCCAAAACACCTCAAGGCCCAAAAGTTGGGAACTACTGAGCTAGGTGATCATTGTGCTTTCTTCCAACTCTGAGATGCTTTGATTCTATGGTGTGTTTAATCAACAACCTTTGTTCCCTCTTACTAACAAATGTTTGTGATGAGTTATTTTTCTTGCACAAAGTGTCACAAGGGCCAACAATCCAGAGAAAATGCACAGTTAAAACCACAAATTATGAATAGCTAAAATAATAAATTACAAATACTGCTAAAATACGATAGGTACAATACAAACAGCAAATGAAGAGAAGTAAAACATTTGCTTATTCGCTGAAGCTTGTACAAGTGGATGCATTTTTTTAAATGATTGCCAGGAATAACAAGATTTGTAACAAAGGGAACTTTTCAGCAACTTTGGTACCCTCATTGAGAACCCCAACCAGATATAGTAGCCCCCAAGGTTATACTGCTGTATGCACCACTGCAAAAACATACCCAAATTTGCTTTGTCTCTAAACATGCAGCCAAACATTGGAGGCAATTTTGATTTAAAAGTGCAGAGATGATCTTTGTCTCCAATCCCCATTGAGATAAGATTTGGCATGAAGACCATGGAGAGGTAAACTCAGATTCCTTATCTTAAGCTTGAAATATTTCCTGATAATCTTTGACAAGCCAGGCACACAAAAAAGATAGTCATAGTGGCTGGCTATCCTTTTTGAGTGCCTGGCTTGCCAAAGATTATGCAGATTATGATTTGGAAACAAGGTTGACAATTTCTTATTTGTGTTCAGCTTTGTCTTTACGATGGAAGAAGAGAGGCAATGTTTGTTGTTATGGAGTGTATACCACGCACTTCAGACGGCAGCTGTGACAGCTCAGTTTCTCTCCTGCAATACCTTGTATCATGTGCATTTATTATTATCAGTGGTTTCCAAGGAGTCTGCACACAAACCATTTAGTGGCAAACTAACAGAACTTTAAATAGAACCTGTCTTGGTCGTTTTGCAGTGAGTAGTTTGCTTACTGCAGAGTTCCTGGTTGCCTGGTATTGGCATAACCTAATGGAGTTCTGCCTCAACAAGTAGTAGCTATTTGAAGTCCATTTTGTCTCCAACTGAAGGTTCCCTTCTTCTATGACTCTGAATCTGAAATTGGTGTTGAGGGTTATTTCGATGTTTTGGGTGTTACCTCCTTGAATTGTAGGATAAATTGGGCTATTTCAGTTAAACTGTTTTCAAAATTTGCTGTGTCTTGTCTCTCAGAGTTTCACAATGAAGTCCTTGCATGGGTTTGCACATAGATGTACAGTAGAGCCTCGCTTATCCAACAGAATATTAGATAAACTAAAATGTTGGATAATAAGGAGGGATTAAGGAAAAGCCCATTAAATGTCAAATTACCTTATGGTTTTACAAATTAAGCACCAAAACATCATGTTTTACAACAAAGCGTCAGAAAAAGCAGTTCAATACACACTAACATTATGTATTTATGAATTTAAAACATCGCAATGTATTGAAACAGCAGTGGATCTGGGCAGGAGGCAGACTGCGTTGGATGAGGGAAGGCTGGATGAGCAAGACTATTGTATTTCTATTAAACTTATTTTGTTCATTTATGCAACACTTATCTTAGTTTAGCTCAGTGGTTCTCAACCTTCTTAATGCCGTGACCCCTTAATACAATCCCTCATGTGGTGGTACCCCCAACCATAATATTGTTTTCATTGCTACTTCGTAACAGTCATCTTACTACTGTTATAAATCATAATGTAAATATCTGAAATGCAGGATGCATTTTCATTCACTGGACCAAATTGGGCACAAATACCCAATACACCCAAATGTGAATGGTAGTGGGGTTGGGGGAGGACTGATTTTGTAATTTGGGAGTTGTAGTCACTGGGATTTATAGTTCATTACAATCAAAGAACATTCTGAACTCCACCAACGATAGAATTGGCTCAAACTTCCCACATGGAATCCCCATGACCATCAGAAAATACTGTGTTTTCTGATGGTCTTTGGCGACCCCTCTGACACCCCTTTGTGACCCCCTCAGGGGTCCCGACCCCCAGGTTGAGAAACACTGGTAGCTGTTGTACACATATTTAAAGGTTTCTACCAGTTTTTTCATCTACAAGCACTTTTCTATGGTGATCCAGCATAATTGGAACTTCAGAAAGTCACTTTTGGGGGGTAACAATGTCGGAATCCCACATCATTCTAGGAGTTTGTCTCCAAAAAGTAACTTTCTCAAGGTCAGAGCATGTAAAAGGTAGAAGGCACTTTTTTGTGGAGGTGAGCATTTTAACAAGAATTTTTGGATGAGTTCTCAGCTTTATGAATGCGTGGGTTTTGTCATCCTTCATTTAGCTTTTCCATTTTGTTTCTCATAGTAGACAAAGCAAGTTCCCAAGTGCTTGTCTGTGCCTTTTGCTAAGTCGGCAACATTTTCCCAAAGCACAAAATTGGAGAAATAACCATGGCTTACATTTTTTTTCTCTGTAGAATGAAAACAAAAATAAGGATCAAACCACTCACGTGTAACTTCTTGCTACTTTCTGAAATGTTTTATATGGCAGGCACTTCTTGGCATTGCTCTGCCCGATGGAAGTGAGGTGCAAACTGGAACCATTTTGGCTGCCATGGTTTCATTGGCTAAAGCTTTTCAGCAGATGGTTCCTGTCAATTTGACTAAAGAGAAAGAACTTGAAAAATTGGATAGTAAAATGGGGTAGAGCTCATGAATCATTTTTTTAAAAGGTGAAGGAAAACTGTCATGCACTTCTATGTAAAATATTAATTATATCTTTTGAAGACAAACCTGCCAAGGTTTTCTGAATCTTGGCAAATCCAGTGCAACTCATACACAGTTTCTGCTTCCCAATATCCAGTTGAGTTCAGGAATCAAGACAGGTTGCAAAAGTTGAAACAGATATAGATAAACACATTATATCATAAAATGTTAAAAATGTAATTAAACTATCAATAAAATGAAAAGCATTTACAACAGTGACATCTGAAAAGAACAACAAATATAAACAGAGGAAGATATGAATTGTATAGTATCAGTACTTTGATTTGTGTCTGAAAACAGACTGTTAGCCATAGAAGCTATTGCAACAAGGGAGTTATGTCCTTACTATAATCAGTCCCAATTAATAATCTGGTTTTAACTCTTTGGGCCAGTTTAGGTTTGCAAACATTCTTCCAAGACAGCACCATGTGAATACATTTGCTAATACAGACAATATACTGTGTTACACAGATGAGACTGTTTGTACTTGCCCTCCCTAAGTGTCCCTTTTGCCTCAGTGGATCTTGAGTCATGTCAAATAACTGGCTTCAGTTCATGCTCAGAATTCATGATGCCAACTACAATATGTCTCTTAAAATCAAAGTGTTTTTTTTCTTTAAACCAAACAATTTATATGGTGCATCTTTAGATGTTCAAGATGTGTTGCATATGTTTATCTTAGCCAGCCAATAAGAGTACTCAGTATATTCAGTACAAGTGATATTGCCAAATTCATAAGAGAAGTAAGATCAGAACTGGAAGCTGCCTGGTTCAAAGCACACTGTCTCAGTCTCTACACTACACTAATCCAAGCATGTCTTTCTTATGTGTGTATACCAGACATGGGTAAACTAAGGCCCAAGGGCCAGATGTGCCCCCTGGGTGCTTACCTGGGAGCAGGTTACAGGGAATGAACAGCACCTCTACTGAGGCAGCTCCACTGGCTGCCAATAACTTTCTGGTCCCAATTCAAAGTGCAGGTTATTACTTACAAAGCCATAAACGGTTCAGATCATGTTCATCTTTGTGATCATATCTCCCTCTATGAACTGGCATGGGATCTAAGATCTGCTGGGGAGGCCCTTTTCTCACTCCCACCACCATCGCAAGCATGGTTAGTGGAGACAAGAGAGAGGGCTTTCTTGGTGGTGGCCCCGGCTCTGGAACTCTCTTGAGGGAGATTACATTACCTCCACCCTGCCCAACTTCAGGAAAGACTTGAAGACTTGGATGTTCCAATGTGCCTTTGAATAATGGTTTAGCTACTGATTAAGTCTGCTTAACCCTAATTTTTCTGATTGGATCTCCAGCACTTTATTTCCAGCCCTGGCCCTACAATTTGCATTTGCACAAGCCCTTGTGCTGCCCTATTAGTCTCAAATCTGCACATGCCCACTTCTCTTGGCTACGGGTTATTTGATGTTTAGCTCGCTCATCTTTTATGATGTCTTCCATTCTGTGGGTTTTATTGTTTTAATATATTTTATTGTTATATGTTTTTAGTTGTGTTACTTGGTAAACTTTGTTTATATTGGGCTTGGTCCCCATATAACATATATATTCGAGTATAAGCCGACCCGAATATAAGCCGAGGCACCTAATTTTAACACACAAAACTGGGAAAACATATTGACTCGAGTATAAGCTGAGGGTGAGAAATGAAGTCCCTACTGGTAAATTTCAAAATAAAAATAGGTAACAATAAAATTACATTAATTGAGGCATCAGGAGGTAAAATGGTGTTGAATATTTACATAAAATTGTAATTTGAGATAAGACTGCCCAACTCTGATTAAATCATTATTCTAACCTTCTTCAATGTAAATGTATTTACGTATCCTTCCAACAATAATAAAGAGAGTAAAATAATGAATATAATAATTATTATAATAAAGTTAAATAATGAAAATGTAATAATAACAGTAATAATAGAGTAAAATAATAAATGAAATAATAATAAAACATAATAAATGTAACAATAATAATCATCATAATAATAGAGTAAAATACTGTAAATGTAATAAAATAATACATGAGATAAAAATAATACTAATAACAGAATAAAAGAATAACTAACCTTGACTCGAGTATAAGCCGAGGGGAGCTTTTTCAGCCTAAAAAAGGGGCTGAAAAACTAGGCTTATACTCGAGTATATACAGTAAGTTCTTTTGGGGTTATGGAGACAGGCTTTAAGAATAAAGTTGTTGTTGTTGCTGCTGCTGCTGCTGCTGCTGCTGTTGTATTATTATTATTATTATTATTATTATTATTATTATTATTATTCCCCATGCTCCCTAATTTTCCCTGTCATCTTGGCATAAGGACATGGTGGCCTACCATGGGAGAAAGGCACATAGCAGCTGAGATCCCTCTGGAGCACACTCAGCCACTGTGTGCCTCATCCTTCTCCTGTCATAAGGATGTGGCAAGTGGCCCCATCCTTATGCTGGGAGGAGGGCTCGAGGAAGGCATGAGGTGGCTGAGAACCCTCCAGATCATTCTCAGCCACCACCTGGCTTTCCCTCCTCCCAACATAATGCCAAGAGGACAACCCAAGGATCAGGGGAGGAGGATCGGAGTAGTTGCTGCATGTCTTGCCTTCCTCCTGGCTTAAGGATGGGGCGAGCATTCCCGGCCATAAGTTGGAAGGACAACCTGAAGATGACCCAGGCCCTGCTTTGCCCCCTTCTGGGCCCAACTTCTTCTAGGTCCTCCTCCTCCCAGGGCTGTCATAATCAGCATGTGCCCAGCTGTTCTTCCTCCTGGCCCATGCACACACACACATTTTACATCTTAGATAAAAGATGTGGCTTTTTCTTTCCTTGCTAAATTAGAATGTAAGTAAGGAATAAAGATTAAACATGAATGGATCTATGCAAACTTAATTATATTTATCTACATATTTTCTAAAATCCTTAAAAATACATTTTTGAAGAGAAGGCCTTTTTTCTATCTAGACTCTAACCCACCTGATTTCCTGAGGAGTTCTTAATGTGATGTTTGTGCAATGGAAATTGAACCAAAATCATAGAAGTCAGCATTTCTGAATTGTATTAAGGCTTTTGATGGAGGCACTTGAAATATATGGGTTCTGCTCCTTGTATCTGCAGTGCTGTGCATATTGAGGCAGACATCTGTATGGGAGAAGTACCAACACTGACAAGTAGTTATTTAGTAAGGAATTATATGAAAAGATGGTGTAAGCTTGTGCTGGGGAATCTTTCTTATCTACGTAGTTTCCAGCGATTGCTGCACCGGGTGAAACAATGGTGTGACATTAATGCTGATAAAACAACAGACAAAATGTAAAGTAAATAAAAAATAAAAATACACACACATTAATAATAATTCCAGTTCTTTTTCACTTATTGGCCAGATCAATATAGTGCAGGTTTTTCTGGTTTCCTGCAGTAGAAAAATGTTTTTATGTAAAGCTCAAGGACTGGCAATGTTACTCAAATATATTTTAAATTCAGACCAGATGGAGCTTCTTCCTGGTGTTGGGGGTGTGTCAGCTATTTCTGGATGGAGTTACACTAACACTATGTTTGCAGCTTAAGGATGCTTCTGGATCCCAAGTGACATGGATACAATGGAGTGCTTCTTAACACCTTAAGCAGAAATGTCAGGTGCACTTCCTCCAAGAGCTGAAGGACCTAAAAATGGATGTGCACATACTAGTAACATTAAGTCTTGGAACAGGTATAATTTTCAAAGGCTCAAATCATATGAAACTATTTAACACTGTAAAAAAACACAAATAATCTGAACAGTGTAGACAAATGGAGTAAAATCAAAGATTGCAAGGACTTTTGCAAAGATTGCAAGGCAGCGATCAAACGTAGTTCCCATGTGTTTTTTTTCCTGTTGCAATGTTTTTCAGCCTAGTGCCAAGGAATTATGGGAGTTGCAGTATAGACCTGGAAGGTCAGAGTTATCCACCCTTGTTTTATGAACATAAATATTTTGTTGGAAAGTCATTCAGCAATCGTTTTATCAAAAGTGAGCATTCTCCTAATCAGAAGATGCTCTAAGCTTTCATCCTAATCATCTCTTTACACAACCAAGAATTGCATGTTAGGTGCATTTCCCAACTGCTCTTATTTTATTCTTGTTCTTCTACATTCTCTCTGTTGCACAGGTATGATTTTTAAATATGTACACATAGTATTTTAACCAGGGTGCCTTTGAAATCCATAATTATACATTCAGCTTCATGTAGCCTCATTTTTTTTTCCCAAATGGTTCCCTTCTTTTCATTTTTTCCTCAATGGCCATTAGTTTGTTTGGAGCAACAGGGAATCATGATGAGACATCCTCAGACTTATTGATTATGTGGCATGAAGAATGAGTTCAGAGTGAACTGAACCAAAGGCACAGGAACATGAATACGTATCAGGGAATGTCGGAGCAGATGCCTGGTGAGGTCACAAATGTACGGCACTGGCATTGAGACATCCTCACACACTGAGTGAAAAACTCAATAAAGAGAACCCAGTAATGATTTCCACACATGCCCAATTTTTGAGCAGCTTGAAAATTGTCACAGGTCTTGCATATGTACTGTAGACTCATGAGCTTGGTAATGGAGACAGCAATGTGGAAGCTTCGCTCAAGATACAAGTTGAGTAGGGACACTGTGTCCAAGACTATGTGCTTGATATTCTGGAACTGAGCCCCATCTACATTATCATATAATGCAGTTTGAAACTGCATTATATAATCACTGTAGACTCATATAATGCTGTTGTTTGCAATTAACTGCAGTATATGTGTCACTTTCTACACTGACCATTTAAATCAAACTGTAATTAGATGGAAGTGTAGTTGGAACCTGAGCCTTTGCAAAATATTGATTCTTCCACTTTGGATGCAAAGGGGACTCCCGGCAAAGGTAGTAGGCAAACAACCTTATATTACCTTTCAGTCACATATGTACATCATTTCATAGTGTGGCATTTCTTTTTATTTTTTTCCTTGGCCATTTCACTCATGGTCTTGGTCTAATTCCTTTAATACTGTGCATTTAGCCTTCCAGGAATCTTCTAAGGAATGTGATACAGTGGCTAAAATCATAGTGTTTCCATATGAGAGGAAAGGGAAATTGGATTCTATGCCTTATATTGTTCTTTCTCTGTCAAGCAACTTATCAGAGTTTTTTTATTAAAAGGTTTTGTTCTTCTACCCCATGCCCACTATATCCTGTGTGTAACCTTTGTATTGATTTCTTCATTCCACGCAGAACCTTCTTTTGCTGCAATTTGTTGTGGCCTCTTCTTCAAGTTAGCTTTCCTGCAGTGGATAGCTGCCTTGTTAATATTTCAGTGACCATTAAAAGTTCAAAGAGCATATAACAAAAAAAAAACCCTTTAAAATCGGGATGACTATGAAGCCCAAGGAAGTCGTTTAATGACTACCTTTTTGTTTTGGAAAGAGTATGCAAGCAAAAGGGGTCTTTTGTTTAAAAGAAAACACTCTTTGTGCAGGCCTGCCTTTGAAGGTAGTTTGGAAACTCCAAATAGTCCAAAGATTGGCAGCCAGGTTGCAACTGAAGTGCCGTACAGGGAGCGGACAACTCCCATGTTATGGCAGCTCCACTGGCTGCCGATCCACTTCTGGGCTAAATGCAGAGTGCTGGTTATTACCTATAAAGCCCTAAATGGTTTGGGTCCAGGCTACTTAACTAACTGCATCTCTGCATATAAACCTACATGGACACTGCGGTCATCGAAGAGGGCCCTGCTGTCAGTCCTACCCCCAACTCAAGCACGGTTGGTGGGAATAAGAGAGGGGGCCTTCTCCATGACAGCCCCTTCTGTACACTGGCCTTTGGAGAGGATGATGATTAGCTTTTATTTACATCTTATGCTTCTGTTCTGCCTGATGAGGCTGACTGGGAATATATTGCCCTAACTCATTGCACAGCCACATTTTTATTGTTCATTTCTCATGTCGATCCTATTAATTTACTATGTTATATATTTATAATGTGTTTTAATGATTATTGTGTTAATTATGAATTTTCAATTGCGCGTTTTAATTTTTTTTACTGCTGTTTATCTCTATTTTGTTTTTGTCTTTGTAAGCTGCCCCGAGTCCCTTCGGGGAGAGAGGTTGGGTTATAAATAAAGTTGTTTTTGTTGTTGTTGTTGTTGTTGTTGTAGGTAATTTACTGAAAAAGAAGAAAAGGGGCTTTCAATGTGTGCACAGCATGTTATGGCTCTGAAGTACATTGTGACTAAAATACAATATTGGTATGGTGATAGTAAACAGCTAGAACAGTGGTTCTCAACCTGTGGGTCCCCAGCTGTTTCGGCCTACAACTCCCAGAAATCCCAGCCAGTTGACCAGCTGTTAGGCTTTTTGGGAGATGAAGGCCAAAACATCTAGGGACCCACAGGCTGAGGAAACACTGAGCTAAAAGGACCTGCCTGATAACATAATGGCTCAAGCTGCAATTAATGACTCTAAGATTTTTTTTTAAAAAAAAATAGAGGTGGCCAATGTGCAAAGCTTGAGAAACCTTTTTCATTTTTACTGCAAACCTCCAGAATTCCTGAGTCAATATTGGCAATGGCAGTGGAATGGACAATTGGGAAAAGACTCCTGGACAGGATCAGCCTCTAGCAATAGACCACCTTTAACTTCCAAATATAGGGCAGAACACACTAGCAAACCATTAACAGTGGTGCCTTTTGGCTCCCATATCATTGAGCTGTTGAATCCAGTGCAGGTTTCAGTTCAAAGCTATCCATGGTGCTTTAACCTCATTTAGAGAGATAGTTCAGCACTTTGGATAGCTCTTTTAAAGCTACCCTAAACCTGTATTTACTCTCTCTCTCTCTGACATTGGATCTACCAGCCATAGGCAGTTGGGTATGTTAGCATGCAGAAGTAAGAGGTAATAGCTTCTCTGATATTAATATACTTTATGTATTTATTAATTTACTTTATATTCTGCTCAAGGGAACCTAGGACAAATCACAGAACACATACACAGCACACATTCAGTGCAGTTGAAACAGCCAGGACAAATAGACAGAGATATGTTGTGCTGGCATTCAACTTCAGTGCCCTGTAGGGTGTGCTCAATTCCAGCCACAGGGGGTGCTGTTGCTCCTTCCTGTATGATGAAGAGCCATCACAGACTTCCTCCTTCTTTTTGGCCACTGGCATTTTTGGTTTTTCTGGCATTGTCTTTTATGGTTCTGTAAAATATCTCCCCTGTTTTAAGCGGTACCTAATTTCTCTACTTACAGCTCTCAAGCTGTTTTCGAACTGCTTAGGTGGACAGTAAGCTGGGCTGACAGTCGAGTGCTCATCACGACCTCGGCTTTGAACTGGCAACCTTTTGGTCAGCAGTGATCTGTTGTTGCTGGTGATTTACCAACTGTGCTACAACCCAGCCTCGATTTCTGTATTCACCCTAAAGAATCTCTTCCCATCCCATCCCAAGCTATCTTGTCCCTTCCTTGTAAAGCAACATAAAATCAATCCTGCCATAAACATGGAACAGTGGGTTGTTGTGAGTTTTCCGGGATGTATGGCCATGTTTCAGGAGCATTCTGTCCTGAGGTTTCTCCTGCATCTATGGCACGCATCCTCAGAGGTTGTGAGGATGGAACAGTTAATGTCCCCAAATATAACATCAACCCCCTTTTGTAACTACTTTGTCCCACTAAAGTTGCTTTCATCCCAGGGAAACACCAGTAGAGAACCGTGTGTGTTATATATGTAATTAAGCTGCTCCTGGCAACATCTCCTTTTAGGAGTCATAATTGTTAGTTGGCTTGGGGGCTGCTTGTATCTGAGTTTTTAATATGTGTCACTGAAAGGCTTTTTAAAAATTGGGCATTGATTTTTAGAAAACATTTCATTCAGTGGCTGTCACTAACTGTTTGCTAAGGAATAATTTCAAAAAGGGCACATCATTGTGCAATGATTTTTTTAACAAAAAAGGATGTTATATTCCCCAAAACACCCTACTTTCATACTATTTTCTAATGCTGAACTTTCAAAAATAAAATGTTTAGTTAAACAAAATGAATGCATAAAAAGATCACAATTATTTGGCATTTAGAAAACCCATTATATATGCAACAGAACAGCTTCTGATATTTTTGAGTGCTTACCCCCACTTCCTCCAATAATTATTTGATTGTGCCAAACAAAATAACACAACACTCTTTATGAATGATTACACGGACACACCAATAATTATTAGACATGGTAGAAGACCTTTCCGTTGACCTCAGACATTCTCATATTGCAGTTTTAGAAGATGTAAAATATCTGAGTGCAATGATAGGGTATGAAAATGAGAGGTTATTAATGTGCTTTAAGAGAAATAATGTTGAGATTTTGAATCACTGCTCATTTTTGTGAAAAAAACAACAATGGAAAGCATTTTTGTTATTTGTGTGGTTGCATTTTTAGAATGAAAAACATTTATGGAAAATAAGGTTAAAATATAAGTCACTGTATTAGAAGTAAGGGTAATGGTCATCATAGTTTTGCTGAAATTAAAGCACTTCTGTATTGGTTGTTGTTCATTCGTTCAGTCGTCTCCGACTCTTCGTGACCTCATGGACCAGCCCACGCCAGAGCTCCCTGTCGGCCGTCACTACCCCCAGCTCCTTCAAGGTCAGTCCAGTCACTTCAAGGATGCCATCCATCCATCTTGCCCTTGGTCGGCCCCTCTTCCTTTTGCCTTCCACTTTCCCCAGCATAATTGTCTTCTCTAGGCTTTGCTGTCTCCTCATGATGTGGCCAAAGGACTTCAACTTTGTCTCTAGTATCCTTCCCTCCAGTGAGCAGTCGGGCTTTATTTCCTGGAGGATGGACTGGTTGGATCTTCTCGCAGTCCAAGGCACTCTCAGCACTTTCCTCCAGCACCACAGCTCAAAAGCATCGATCTTCCTTCGCTCAGCCTTCCCTAAGGTCCAGCTCTCACATCCGTAGGTAACTACAGGGAATACCATGGCTTTGACTAGGCAATGGATCTTTGTTGCCAGTCTGATGTCTCTACTCTTCACTATTTTATCGAGACTGGACATTGCTCTCCTCCCAAGAAGTAAGCGTCTTCTGATTTCCTGGCCACAGTCTGCATCTGCAGTAATCTTTGCGCCTAGAAATACAAAGTCTGTCACGGCCTCCACATTTTCTCCCTTTATTTCCCAGTTGTCAATCATTCTTGTTGCCATAATCTTGGTTTTTTTGATGTTTAGCTGCAACCCAGCTTTTGCGCTTTCTTCTTTCACCTTGATTAGAAGGCTCCTCAGCTCCTCCTTGCTTTCGGCCATCAGAGTGGTGTCATCTGCATATCTGAGGTTGTTAATGTTTCTTCCAGCAATTTTCACCCCAGCTTTGCATTCATCAAGCCCCGCACATTGCATGATGTGTTCTGCATACAAGTTAAAGAGGTTGGGTGAGAGGATGCAGCCTTGCCGTATGCCTTTCCCAATCTTGAACCAGTCTGTTGTTCCGTGGTCAGTTCTTACTGTTGCTACTTGGTCCTTGTACAGATTCCTCAGGAGAGAAACAAGGTGGCTTGGTATGCCCATCCCACCAAGAACTTGCCACAATTTATTATGATCCACACAGTCAAAGGCTTTAGAATAGTCAATGAAGCAGAAATAGATGTTTTTCTGAAACTCCCTGCCTTTCTCCATTATCCAGCGGATATTGGCAATCTGGTCTCTCGTTCCTCTGCCTTTTCTAAACCCAGCTTGAACGTCTGGCAACTCTCGTTCCATGTATTGCTGGAGTTTTCCTTGCAGGATCTTGAGCATTACCTTACTGGCATGAGAAATAAGGGCCACTGTACGGAAGTTGGAGCAGTCTTTCGCATTTCCCTTTTTTGGTATGGGGATATAAGTTGATTTTTTCCAGTCTGATGGCCATTATTGTGTTTTCCATATTTGCTGGCATATGGCATGCATCACCTTGACAGCATCATCTTTTAAGATTTTAAACAGTTCAGCTGGGATCCCGTCGTCTCCTGCTGCCTTGTTGTTAGCAATGCTCCTTAAGGCCCATTCCACCTCACTCCTCAGGATGTCTGGTTCTAATTCATTCACCACACCGTCAAAACTATCCTCAATATTATTATCCTTCCTATACAGATCTTCTGTATAGTCTCGCCACCTTCTCTTGATCTCTTCAGCTTCTGTTAGGTCCCTGCCATCTTTGTTTCTTATCGTACCAATTTTTGCCTGAAATTTACCTCCAATGTTTCTAATTTTCTGGAAGAGGTCTCATGTCCTTCCTATTCTGTTGTCTTCTTCCACTTTCATGCATTGCTTATTTAAAAATAGTTCCTTATCTCTTCTGGCTAACCTCTGGAATTGCGCATTTAACTGGGCATATCTCCCCTTATCACTGTTTCCTTTTGCTCTCCTCCTTTCTTGGGCTACTTCCAGTGTCTCAGCAGACAACCATTTTGCCTTCTTGGTTTTCTTTTTCTTTGGGACGTACTTTGTTGCCGCCTCCTGAACAATGTCTCAGACTTCTGTCCATAGTTCTTCTGGGACTCTGTTTACTAAATCTAGTCCTTCAAATCTGTTCTTCACTGTATTGGTATCCTTGCCATAATTCCAATCTGTAAATTTTCTTATTTAATTTCAACCAGTTTAAGAGTGACTAAGGAACGTCAGATTATCTATGTAAAGGTAAAGGTTTCCCCTTGACATTAAGTCTAGTTGTATCTGACTCTGAGGGTTGGTGCTCATCTCCATTTCTAAGCCGAAGAGCCAGCGTTGTCCATAGATGCATCTAAGGTCATGTGGCTGGAATGACTGCATGAAGCATCATTACTGGTGTGTTACCTATTGATCTACTCACATTTGCATGTTTTTGAACTGCTAGGTTGGCAGAAGCTGGACCTAATAGTAGGAGCTCACCCCTCTCCCCAGATTCGAACTGCCAACCTTCCGATCAGCAAGTTCAGTAGTTTTGTGGGTAACATTTCCAATCTTTAGTCTTCTAGAACAAGTCATGTGATAGCCTCTTTGCTACAAGCACAGTGTACGGTTCCTATCCTAGAACTAGGAGTCCCTGGTGGCACAATGGATTAATATTATTGTTATTATTATTATTATTATTATTATTAATAATAATAATAATCTTTATTTATACCCCACCACCATCTTCCCAATGGGGACTCAAAGCGGCTTACATGAGGCCAAGCCCAAACAACAAATTACAATACAATGAGATACAAATTGCAATAAAATAAACAACATAACATAAAGGTATATATGAGCATATAAACAATATACACAAAACATTAAAAAACATACCATGGTAAAACATCAGAACATCTGGGCGTCCCCTGGGCAATATCCTTGCAGATGGCCAATTCTCTCACACCAGAAGCAACTTGCAGTTTCTCAAGTCGCTCCTGACACGGGAAAAACAATTCTAGAACTGTTAGGCAACATTCAGAGGGTCACTCATCTATGGAGCTGTCCGTGGTGGAGGGAAGAGTGAGATATGTTTTTGAAGAAATCAGGTCTATTTGGGAATTCCAGAGAAGGCACTAGGACTTTTCAAACTGTTAGGTTGGTAGAAGCTGGAGCTAACAGCAAGAGCTCACCCCTCTCCCTGGATTCGAACTGCTGACCTTTCGGTCAACAACTTTAGCAGCTCAGCGGTTTAACCCACTGTGCCTCTTGGGGCTCTGATTATCTATATACACAATATAATTGATGTATGTATTCATGTATGTAGTTTTACACCCCAAAGGCACTTCTGCACTTGTTAATAAAGATAATGCTTCAAACAGCAACTTACCTGTGATCCTCCACTGGATTGAGGAAATTGAGAAGATGTTTCAGCTCTGTCCCTCCTTCATTTAAGTGATAAAACTGACCTTTCTAGACATGCTGAACAGATCCAGTAAAGTCTGTCAGTTATCTCAGTGAAGTGGTTAATATTTCCTTACTAAAAGTGGCTTGTCAGATTTACAATTTTTAAAAAAGTTGATGTGCAGGAATGAGTCTAAATCCTACAATGCTTGAACTACATACAGCTGGTGGTTTGGTGCACGAAGCATCATGCACATTTGCAAGCATAGAGAAAAAGCAGCAGATGCAAGCAAAAGGTGTTCCTAAATTCCACAGATATCAGAGATGTTCAATAGACATTCCAATAATAATCTCTTCACAGGTAGGAATATTTCACAGTTCCATGGAACTAGGGAGATGACTTTCACACTTTGGCAGAAAATTGCACTTTCACAATATTATGTAAGGATCATACCTTGTTTATGCTTGAACAAAGAAAGTTCTATTTATATAAGTCCCTTTATGCCAGAGTTTGTACTTCCTTCAAAGCTGTGCTAAGGTGATATCCTGTTTATACCTGCACAATTAGAGTTGTGCTGATGTAAAAGGGATGGACTTAAATCCAAAAAATGTGAATTTTTCACAATTGATGCTTGGTGCATAGAGCATTGTATCCGCACATTCTGCAAGTAGAGCCCCCAGAGAATGTGAACATTGACTGTTGCATAGAAGAGAGCACCAACCTCGGGTGATTTGTTTCAACTAGTTAAACATTGACACAATGAAGCACATGGAAAATATAATGTATATACCCACAGAACAGCTATGCTGACATAACTATACACCGTGCAACCTTTTATTGAATCTTGGCCTATGCAACATCCTTGGCATTGGTTTAATTTCTTTCCCTTGCATTGGCCAAGTTTCCATTGTAGAGTTCTAGGTTCTGGGAGCAAAGAATGTAGAGTAACTTGAATGTGTTCTAGACTAAAGAGTCTTCATCTCATATCATTGTTACAGTGTCTAAATATATAGTTTCTTATGGCGAAAAAATGGACATATCTTGACAGATTATGCAGATATATTTTTGGCAGCTGAGTTGGCTTTTTTGCCATTGTAGGAGTACTAGTAGTAGTTGTTGTTGTCGTCGTTGAAGGCTTTCATGGCCGGAATCACTGGGTTGTTGTAGGGTTTTTCAGGCTATATGGCCATGATCTAGAGGCATTCTCTCCTGACGTTTCGCCTGCATCTATGGCAAGCATCTTCAGAGGTAGTGACCTCACTACCTCTTAGGATGCTTGCCACAGATGCAGGCGAAACGTCAGGAGATAATGCCTCTAGATCATGGCCATATAGCCTGAAAAACCCTACAACAACCCAGTTGTTGTTGTTGTTTTTGGAAAATGAAAATCTCCAGAAACTTTTGGAAATTTTATGATCTTTGAAAAGGCATGGTCTTGTTATATATTACATTTTTAAAAAAATGTTGCCATGACCTCATGATTAAAAACATGATCAGTTAGAAAATGGCATTCACCAGCATTCTCAAATATATCTATGTGTGTATGTGTATATGTATATGTGTACACACACACACACATGCAAAGTTTCAGAAGTGTTCTTTTTAGATGTTTAGTTGCCCAATAAACATCTACTCTCCCTTAAAACATATTTACCTTTAAATCATGCTCTCAAGAGACAAAAATAAGACTTCTTTAAAAGCAACTTAGTTGGTTTACTCACAAACTTCATGTATTCAATATACAGGAACTTTGCATATCAATCAAGTTACAAGTAGATTTGAAGTAGTTTCTCTGTGTAGGTAACACAGGGTATCATTCTTATAATAAACAGACCAAAGTTCAAAGCATTTATCTGTTTTGAGAATTTAATAGAGTCTCTGTAGTCTTCTTCAATTATTTTCTAAAAGCATACATCTGTTTCTACTGAAGTCTCTAAGTGCACATCTTACTGAAGTCCAAAGCATACTGTTCTAAAATGGAGTCTGAGCCCTGAACAAGCCCAGACATGATCACATGGTCTGCAGCCCCTCCCACTGCAAAGAGTTAAGGTAAAATTGCATAGCAATACACACATATACAATGCAGTTTGCAATTATTAACAACAAATAACTAGTGAAGGCTTGAGAAAGTTGCTATTTCTAACAGTACTACTAATAATACATTTTATTTGTTACTCTCCTCTCTTCACAGCTCAAGGTGGGTTGCAATATGGTTAAAACACAAAGATAAAATCTAAGACTATTAAAATGCATATATTTAAATACACAAAACAAAAATTGGCACAATACTAATAAAATGTAAGGTTAAAATTCACAGTTTAAGAAGACAGGAATTGTCTACTACAATTTCTGTCTTTATTTATGGATGGATGGATAGACAGATGAATATATAGATGGATAGATAGATAGACCGATAGCTGTCCCCTTTATATCCTGTGCCAGGAGTTGTATTTTTGATGTGAAAAAATTCAGATAAGCATAAACATTGTTCAGCTCTGCTTCTTCTTGCATATGCTCACATTTGATAAGAAACCTACAGTATCCTCTTAAACAGAAAGGTGTGGAGAAAACCCGAGGTTATCTTTTCTTGAAGACATATTCCCAGGTGGCTCTGATGTTGGTCAGCATAATTGGCTTAAAAAAAAAGAATTTGACTCAGTTGATGACTTGGTGGAGGAAGAGAACTGGCATTTCTGCTAGTACTTTTATTTGCTATGACAGCTAGGAGATGAGCCTTCATATTAAGAAGAAATATAAGCCTGATTATTGGAAAACACTAAGAAACAATATGGGTTGGGTATTTCTATCCTGGCCTACTTATGAATTTTCTGAGTTATCCAGAGCATGGAGAACTTACTTTTCTGGTCCACACTTCACAAAGAGCTCCCAGCCAATACAATTGGCTGGAACAGTGGATGAATCTATATTGTAGAATTATTTATCGTGTCATCAGTAACCAGACATTTGTATTACATTTTTAACAAAAACAAACAAACAGACAAACAAAACACAGAATTTGCAAGCTTGGTAGTTGATTAAATGTCCTTTGACCAGTATCTGGCCGCTTGGAGTGCTTCTGGTGTTGCCGCAGGAAGGTCCTCCATCGTGCATGTGGCAGGGCTCAGGTTGCATTGCAGCAGGTGGTCTGTGGTTTGCTCTTCTCCACACTCACATGTCGTGGATTCCACTTTGTAGCCCCATTTCTTAAGATTGATTCTGCATCTCGTGGTGCCAGAGCGCAGTCTGTTCAGCACCTTCCAACTCACCCAGTCCTCTGTGTGCCCAGGAGGGAGTCTCTCATTTGGTATCAGCCATTGATTGAGGTTCTGGGTTTGAGCCTGCCACTTTTGGACTCTCACTTTCTGGGGTGTTCCAGTGAGTGTCTCTGTAGATCTTATAAAACTATTTCTTGATTTAAGTCGTTAATGTGCTGGCTGATACCCAAACAAGGGATGAGCTGGAGATGTCTCTGCCTTGGTCCTTTCACTATTGGCTGCTACTTCCCGGCAGATGTCAGGTGGTGTGATACTGGCTAGACAGTGTAATTTCTCCAGTGGTGTAGGGTGCAGACACCCCGTAATAATGTGGCATGTCTCATTAAGAGCCACATCCACTGCTTTAGCGTGGTGAGATGTGTTCCACACTGGGCATGCATACTCAGCAGCAGAGTAGCATAGCGCAAGGGCAGATGTCTTCACTGTGCCTGGTTGTGATCCCCAGGTTGGGTCAGTCAGCTTTCGTATGATATTGTTTCTAGCACCAACTTTTTGCGTGATGTTCAGGCAGTGCTTCTTGTAGGTCAGAGCATGGTCCAGAGTGACTCTCAGGTATTGTAGAATTAATGTAGTTTGATACCATTTTAACTGCAATAGCTCAGTGGTATAGAATCATGGGGGGGGGGGGGTGTGAATTTTTGCAATGTATGTAGCTTTCTCTGCCAAAGACCACTGGTGTCCCACCAAACTGCAAACCCCAGGATTCCAAAGTATTGTGTCATGACAGTAAATGTGGTGTCACACTGCATTAATTCTACAGTGTAGATGCCCCTGCTGCAAGCTCTGGTGGCATCAGATTGATCAGTGTGGTGATCAATGGGTTTGTATGGTTTCTTACCTGTGAGCCAACCTCGAATTTTCTATATTTTACTGAGCAGCCTTCTTTCTAATTATATGATGATACTCATGTTTTATGAGATCTGTTTAGTCAAAAGGCACATGTACCACACAATGGGATGCTTTTGCAAATTGTTAGGAAGGATGCACAGAACCACAGAGCATGTTTGATTCATCCAGCATCCAATGAGAAGTATGGGATTATGTCCATTTTTTCGCACTCCCTCTTTCCTCTTTCATGGTTAGGAAATATTTGATACCTGCCATCTGGGTAAAACTGTGCAGTAGAAGAAGCTATTAAATTAGCTGGGTTGTTCGAGGAAAAGGTCATTACATAATTTTGTGATGGGAAGGGTTTTTTTCAAAAGATGGACAAGACGTGGTCAAACCCAAGGTTTCTTAAATCCTCCCATTTGGGACCCCTTTTGGCCCAAATGCAACCCTGGTTATATAGGTAATGGTATATAAAATGGTTATAAAAATCAAACATTTACTAATAACAAATCAGCATTTGCAAGGCTTGCTAAACAGACTGATTTTCCTTTTTATGAAGTACAGCTGAAGCATCTTCTGCAGAGTCCACTGTAAGCACTGCACTGCACAACAGATTTGTGTAAATGTCTAAAACAGCCACTAGGTAGCATTCAGAAAACTTTTACTATCACCAAATTTTTCAGGATTCCAACATTGAACTAAGAGATCCGCATTTGGGGTCTGGACCCACAGTTTAAGAAGATGTTTTCTAAGCCTTTGGGGAAATCGCCTATGCCCATTCCACTCATTCACAATACTTCCAGAATAGAAAAGCAAGCAATATGTGCTTGCAATTTATGAACCAATTTTGCTGAATGCATAAAGTAATTCTGATGAAAATATGCCAGTTCTTCTGGAATCAGGCCTTTGATGTCTGTTATCAAGAGGCAAAGAGAACAAATTGTTTTTAAACAAAGCTATTTAAAATTTCTTTTTTGTATAGAATAGATCTTTGCCCTTGAGTCCAAAGATCCTATTGTGAGCAGGAAAGCTGGGAGCTGATACTAAAATACAGCAACGAACAGCAGTCAGGTGGAGAAACAGAAGGACACTTGGTCCCTTGGAGTTCACTCAAAGGATAGGCACACACACAACTACCTTCATGCAAACACAAAGGGTACGTGGTGATGATGCCAAAGTGTGTTCTGTTTAAACAATTGGATCTTGGCTCCATTACAGGCCTCAGGAAATCCTAATGAGTTCAATAGTAGATGTACATAGGACTGCACTGTGAATCATTTAGTAACTGTCTGTTCTAAGTAGTTCTTCCCTGCCACTTGTTGAATGGACATCATAGCTTTCCAATACCAACAGACAGAAATTTGCAACTTAAACATTTGCATCAGATACTAGTTAGACTCAAATGAAAGAGCAGATAAATATGGTCAGACTTGTATCCAGAACGGGCATCCTGGGACTCCTGAAAAAAAGAGGCAAAGGCACTGCTTGTTAAGTATAGCTTCCATCTTAAGGATTAAAACTACGGGAAACATTAGGAAGAACATTAGGAAGATCTTCCTGACTGTAAGAGCTGTTCAACAGTGTAACTCTCTGCCCTGGAGTGTGGCAGAGGCTCCTTCTTTGGAGGCTTTTAAACAGAGGCTGGGTGGCCATCTGTCAGGAGTACTTTCATTGTGACTGGATGGCCCATGAAGTTTTTTCTAACTCTATGATTCTATGATTATGTCTATAGCCCATTCTGCTCATGGATACTTTTTTCTCAAATACCTTCATTTGCAGGGAGCCTTCAAACCAGAAAAATCAAAAACAGGCCATGCAAAAGAGATGGGAACACATTGACAGGATCCTGGAACAAACTCAGATGCCAGCTCAGTTTTACAGGATCTAAAAATGTCAGTCACAATAAGAAGGGTGTTCATTTATTCTGCCCTTCTGGATTCCATGTAGGATAAATAATAAATGGACACATCTCCAGCACCAGGAAGGACAACATTCAGAAACAAGTGGGAGAAAATTCTGGCCTCCCAAAATGCTCTGTTGCTGCTCTTAGTTCTTAAACAAAGATGTTTCCAAGGAAGATTCTTGCAGTGGAATCTGGGACTGCTTTTAATAAAATATGGTCGCAGATTTGCATGGAGAACAGAGCTGTAGGGTTGCCAGTCATGGTGGTCTCATGGCAGAGAGGCCACAAGTCTTTCTGTCTGGCACAGAGTACCTGTATTGTTTTGGGAAGGGGAGAGCTAGATTCACTATAAGACCTAGTATCCACTCTTTCACATGGCTATTTGATATTCTGCTTGATTGCCCATACTTTTGCAGTGTGAACTGTACTGATCACATCAAGGCCAGGCAGCAATTTCCTCCCTGTTACCTGTTTTCCCTTCCTTTTAAATCACCCCACAATATTTGGGGGGACTTGGACAATTGGCTGTGTGTGTGTGTGTCACATACACACATTGACAAATGGGGGGGGGGTAGAATATCAGAGCTTCATTGTACACTGTAACATACTTTTGATAGAATTCTGGAACTGCTTCATTAGGTCTCAGGACTCATTAGTGAAGAAGGAATCTGCCCTTGAGTTGAATCTGGGGGACTTGGTCTCACACTAATACCTGTCTCTGCCTCTAGTAGATCACCAGCTCAGGAGCAATCTAGTTATTAGGAATGCCCTTTGGGCTCAGGTGTTTTGCCCAAGGGAAGGCTGAGGTTTTCAAGGAGTGACATCTGACCTTATCTGAGCCTGGAAAGAAGCAAGAGCAGCAACCTACACACATCAGTTTGCTGTTTTTACTTCTTTCAAGATTTAGTAAGGTAAAGATTTTCTCCTGACATTAAGTCCAGTCATGTCCAACTCAGGGGGTTGGTGCTCATCTCCATTTCTAAGCTGAAGAACTGGTGTTGTCCGTAGATACCTCTAAGGGCATGTGGCTGGCATAACTGCATGGAGAGCTGTTACCTTCCTACTGGAGTGGTACCTATTGATCTACTCACATTTGCATGTTTTTGAACTACTAGGTTTGCAGAAGCTGGGGCTCACAGAGGGAGCTCATGCTGCTCCCTGGATTTGAATCGGTGACCTTTCGGTTAACCAGTTCAGAAGCTCAGCGGTTTAACCCACTGTGTCACCAAAGGCTCCTCCTTTGAGATGCAACACAGTTTAAACAGATTCTCGGTCAAACAAAATTGTCTTTATTTAATCCAGTCATCTGTGTCTCATCTTGCTATTGTGTGGCAGGCCATTGAAGTTCAATTTCATTACCCTAACTAAAACACATTTTTGGTGCCTCAAATGTTAGACCTGGTTCTGGATTTATTAGGCCTTCTGATTCCAAAAATGTCACCAGTTTCCCCCTTACTAGCTCTAGTTTTTGAGATACAGAAGATATGCCATATACCAGTCTTTTATCTATCCCACACAATTTTCTGAATCAGCAATCCAAATAATTCCAGGAACAAGCCTAGAAACCAAAACACCAAGATTTTTTTTGTTGGACCGTGTTACCTTTGATCTGAAGTGAGTTAACATATTTTTCATCAGCTTGCATCTGTCACTCAGTTTATATATTTTACAATTGACCCAGCTTGGCAGGAACAGTCCCAATTAATCCCCTGACATCTTACCTTTTCAGCTGCTTCTCAATGTCGTCATTTCTCCCCTTTCCTCTCATTTTCCCCCTTTGTCCTCAGCTTATTTCAATTGCTGCAACTGAGATTGATGTGCAAAACTCAATGGGGAAAGATCACAAGAAGGTGGAGCATTGTTCGAGCTAGCATATTTCAGCCAAAGTAAACAGCTGCAGCTCCACCTAGCTTGCCCAGGAGAGAAAACTCAGACTTTGTAATGGGTAGAAAAAGGGTAGACTAGATTAGAAAGTCTGGAGGGACCAAAGGATAGAATTAAAATAGCCTTGGGAACTAAATATGGTCCCAAGGCCACCCTTTGTCCAATTAGAAACATTTCTAAGGCACATTTAAGAGAAATAGCATTTTCAAATGTATCTATTTCCCAAACACTGTTTTAAGACACACCAGGGAATCTTTAACAGTGATAAAAGGCACCATGGCATTTCCAGGCTTTCCAAGGCAATGAGTTATATAAATGCTTCTCAGGCTTGAGGCAAACGGGGTGTGGTGGAGAGAAAGCCCTGCTGCACCCCCTGCCATACCTTCCTTAATGCTCTTATCTGCAGACAAAATCAAGGTGAACTCAAGACCGTCCAATACAGTGCTGCAGTAAGACACGCATGATGAGAATATGAATATGGGCCATAGGGGGAACTCCTGCCTCTCTGTGAAAAATTCAGTTATGAGTGTGGTTTGCAAAGCAGTTTATTTTGCTTGGGTACACAAATCGAAATTACATGGTGCTCACATCTAAAATCGTTGTAAATCATAACTCTGCAGCTTGTGGTTCATTTTTGATTTGAAGCCAATATCATGGCTGCTTAATGAGAATATTGCATTTTGGGTTTTAAATATTTGGAAGGGTGGGGTCCAATATATGCAAATATTTCCATCACACCACCTATAGTGGTTTCACCTTTTTGCTGCTTGTCCCAATTCCTTCAGCTCTGTTATTCTTGTTTTATTATTCGACTGCCCTCATATTTCTGGATTTCATCACACTTCATGTCTTTCGTTGAGCATGACCTCACTTCCCATTTGTCTCTCAAAGATATCTAGAAAAGTCTTTCCTGATAAAGTATTGTTCTTATACATAGTGCTTGCTTTTTTGATTGTATGCATTTTCTATCTAAGGTTGGCAGTGATTATGATGGCAAACACAAAATAATGCAGTCCGGAAGGTGTGTTTTATAGTTGGACCTGTTTCTCAGAGAAATCAGTTTTGGAAGCCTTCTACCTTCTTCTACTGCAGTGTTTCTCAGCCTTTCTAATGCCACAACCCCTTAATACAGTTCCTCATGTTGTGGTGACACCCAACCATAACATTATTTTTGTTGCTACTTCATAACTGTAATTTTGCTACTGTTATGAATTGTAATGTAAATATCTGATATGCAGAATGTATTTTCATTCAATGGACCAAATTTGGCACAAATACCCAATGTGCCTAAATTTGAATCCTGGTGAGGTTGGGGGGGATTGATTTTGTAATTTGAGAGTTGTAGTTACTGGAGTTTATAGTTCACCTACAATCAAAGAGCATTTTGAGCCCCAGCAACAACTGAATTGTGCCAAACTTCTCATACAGAACATCTATGACCAACAGAAAATACTGTGTTTTCTGATGATGTTTCATGAACTCTCTGATACCTCTTCATGACCCCGCAGGGGTCCCGACACTGAGGTTGAGAAATGTAGTTCTGCTGCCTGCACCAATTTCTTTCTCATTGGCTAAATGAATTAACTGTTTGCAATGAATTAACTGTTTGCATGATAGTCACCAGTCACTGGAGATAATGCAGATACTTACTAAAACATATTGCAACCTCAAACTGCATATTTTTGTTGTAGATCATCAAGGAGATTGGTACATGGGGGACTGAGAGTCCTAGTCTCCGAAACCATTGAGACTAGCATTTGATATCACTCTAGCAACAGTCTGAAAAGAAATTAAACCATCTCTTCTCATTGCAATTCGTTCCTCATGAAACCATCTGTGTAGCATTTGTGGCCAATAAAAAACAGAACTCTGCTGAACTCACGGTTCCTGATCACTACATCTGTAACAATCCTGGGAAGCCATTTTTTGCTTCTGAACAACATTATTTAGATGTCAGATAACCTTTTTCTCCCTAGTACAGACCACTGAGCCTCTAAATGCTTTTTGGTTTCTGAAAAGTGTAAACTACACACTATGTATAACTTTCAATTGTGTGCTAAGGCTAAAGAGCTCCTGCTGGCATTCAAAAGTGATTCAAGGAGGCCCAGTAAGCAGTCCTAAGCAAACCTAGAAGGCAAGATGAATGAAATAACAGACACTTCATCCAATTAATGGGATTGCCTGTAATTTTCAAGCATAGAAAGAGCAAATCCACAGAAAGTGAGGTGTCAAAAGGCAGGGAAAGTCTGTACAGCCATCTAAGAGGTTATCTCTTTCCAGCACCCTGGATAGTGTCTGAGACATCTTCATACTAGGGGTGTGCAATGTTTGTTAGTTGTTTTAAGTTGTATCAAATCAGTTAAATTCATACTTAAGATGCCCTATCCAACATGTGGGCATGGCCTGTGCCAAAAACGTAAGAATTGAATCTTACCCAATACTTTTTCATTTGTATTTTGTAAATCTTGGAAGGCTCTCAAAGTCAATTTCATTTTCAGCACAAGGAACCGAAGGAAAGCCCAAAAGGCTTCCTTTCCTCTTTAAATTAATGACCTCTTGCCATTAGGAGAGGGAAGCAACAGGGAGAAAGCAGGGAAAGAGACTGAGAAAGCACAGAATTCTGGGAAATGTAGTTTGGGAAGGTGAGGAGCCCTATGGCAGAGAATTCAAAAGGCTCTGCCTTAAACTACATTTCACAAAATTTTGTTCAGCATCAGAAACCCCCAATCAGGATAGGGGAGAGCTATTTCCCCTCCTTAGCAGCAGCCATCCAGAGTTACAAAAAATGTTGAATCTGCAAAGAGAAGGATGGACTGATACTTCTAGTAAGTCAGTCTCTGTGCTGGGCTGGGAAGAAATCCCTAAATGGAAGTTCTATTGGATAATATGAGAGACATTCAATGAGATAGCTGTTGTGGCTTTTAAAAAGGTTTTTGTCAAAACTTTTTAAAACATTGCTAAAATCAGTAGATGTATGAATATTTCTGAAAGTTGCGGGGGAATGATTATCTGTTATTGTATAGAAAATTCAAGGAGATCGCTGCTGTAATTTTTAAATATGATGTTTATAAAACTTTGAAAAATTGGCAAAAATCCATGGAGAAGCGAAACTGACTGAAACTTGATGGGTTAACAGTGGTACATGTGTTTTACCACTGTAGCAAGTTTTACTCCAATAGCTGTAAAAATGAGGGAGAACTGAGACCCTGAAGTTTCCTCACTTGTGCAATTGCTGTAACAAAAAAAGTAACGAAATTTTGTTATTCTCGTTATAGTAACAAAATTTTCACTAACAACACTTTAGAAACACTTTAGAAATAAAATGCCAGTGCCCCCTAATTCTGAGTTTTGAAACATTTTTTCGTCAATCGCACATCCCTGCTTCCTGCATTCACATTTGTGAAATAAAAGTATACACGGCCATGTGCACTAAACAAATTGTGTATCTCATTTCTGGCAATTTCTGACTTTGGCTTTGTGCAGGTAGCAATATGTTGTTTTTTTAAAAGACTCATACCCACTTGAAATCTAATTAAAATTAACAAAGGCATCAGCCTAGTTGAGCTGAAATGGAGACTTCACATTAAAATACAATACAATACAATTCTGATGGCTCTGGAAGATGCTCAAATCTGAGTCTGAAGAGGTTCATCATTGTTAGATGTGGAAACTATAATCAACATCCTTTGTAGCCAAGATAATTTGGCGCATAAAGGCAAGCTAGCTTCACATTTAGAAATATTGATAACTTACTTTGCCCTCCAGTGCATATGTATTGTTCTGCACATTTGATTTTGTCTCCAGTCTATTAAACTGCACAACAGAAAGCAGACTGAATGCATGTCACAATCTCGGTCACAGCCCTATTGTCTCCAATTCAGGTGAGCCACAAATGAACATCCTTCCTACTTGAGAAACTTCTGCTAGACTCTGGCAATCCATATTTTGAATGACCTTTCATGCCAAGTAGACTACAATTTTGGCAGTGTTCCCCAGGATGGTAAAAATTCGAATGACTTGAGAATGGTTCTATTCCCATGGTTCCTCTTAGGGGTTTTGTTTTGTTTTTTTGTCTTGCTGGATAAACGATTTTGTGAAATATATTGAGACATGGTGTTTTAGGGGTAGGTAAAGTACAGCCTTGGGAACATGGTCAGCTGTTTTTGCAGGCTTCCAGGCATCTCCGATTGCCCTTTTTATGTAGCTGAAAGAAAAAGAGAAAAAGAAGATTATGTCTTTCCTCTGAAAATCTCCAGGAGTGCAATTTACCTTTTAAATGTTGTGCTGTGTAACTTTTTAAAATAGAAATACTCCTGAACACTTTTCCTTTTTTTGGTGTGCTGACCAACTTTTGGAATAATGTGGCTACACTTAAGATATGGATTGAAATATTGGTGGCTTAGTTTAAAATTGTCATCTAGTTAATTTAACTTTAATATCTGGAAAAATGGGGAGAGCAACCTAGTATGGGAGCAGCCGGATCATTTAATCTCCCTTAGACCTCCTCCCCACCTTCTCCTGGATGAAAACAACTGAACCCGAGAAAGAAACTATTTCCCAAGATTGGATTCCTTTCAGAAAAGGGTCAAATGGCAGCTGAACTTGTCCTCAAATTCCACAAACTAAAACCAACCCCAAAGATAGTCTCCTTCCCCAACCATCTTCCTCCATGGCTCAAAGGAGCCTATTTTAAACTTAAGGGGTGCCATAGGTACTCACCATACCCCTCTCTCCTCCCCAAATACTTGCCAAGTGACAACTGTTTAGATCCCACCCTGGCCAGTTGTCCAGGGTGGGATCCACAGTGGTGTAATGGGTTAAACCCTTGTGCTGACTGAACTGCTGACCTGAAGGCCTGAAGGTCAGTGGTTCAAATCTGGGAAGTGGGGTGAGCTCCACCTGTCAGCCACAGCTTCCCATGCAGGTGTTGAGATGTAATTAAAAACGTTCTTTATGTGGCAACAGGAAGCAATCCCTTTTCAGCAGAAGCTCCGCCTCTCCAGTTTAAGGAGTAGACACACACCCATGGTCTTTGGAACAGAAAATGGACTTTATACAAAAGAATATTTACAATACAGGAACTCTTCTTTAAACCTTTTTTTGGTGTGCTGATCAACTTTTGGAATGATGTGGCTATACTTAAGATATGGATTGAAATATTGGTGGCTTAGTTTAAAATTAAAATTAGTTTAAAATTTCTGCCAGCAACTCCCAAGCAGTTGAAGTCTTCAGGAACTTTTTAGCTTTCTCTTAAACACACTCTTCCAACACAAACTCTCCAACCCTCTAACATCAGTCCTCCAGCATCAACTGTCCAACAACATAGAAGCTTTATCCTTTTTTAGTACTTTTACAACTACTTCACTCTGGCTGCAAATTACATAAGATTAACCAGGTGGATTGATTGTCATTACTTACACCATGCTTGGGTCAGATTCTTACATTTACTTACATTCAGTTAAGAATTGACATACTTAAAAAATTCCAACAGTGGGGACATGAGAGAAGCCTCCGACAAGGATGGTAAAACACCAAAACATCTGGGCATCCTCTGGGCAATGTCCGTTGCAGATGGCCAATTCTCTCACAACAAAAGCCACTTGCAGTATATTCTCAAGTTACTTCTGACATGACAAAAAAATAATAATAAACCTGTTTAGATCCTACCCTGGCCAGTTGTCCAGTCCTCTATTGACAGTGTAGGGTGGACAAAAACCCCAATGGAAAGATAAAAAATCCTACCTGAAGTGACCAATGAACTTATACTGTGTGAGAGTTGGAAGGGTGGGTCAAATGTCCATGGAAAAGAAAAGGGTTAGCTGCATTGAAGGCTTAAACAAGTTTGCCCTCAAACTCTCTCCTTCTATATCCTGGTGCTTAGTATTACAACATTGGTCATGATGTGGTTTCCTCCCTTGGAGGCCAGCACATCAACTTCCTCCTTCCACACTACTCTGGTCAGAGGGAAATTGTTTTGCTTTGTTTTTTTTACCTTTTTAAAACAAAATAGGGTTATTTTGTTTAAATCAAAAATCATTAGATAAATATAGATACATTTTTCTTGTTCTCTCCATTCACGTTCTAATATTTTAGTCCTATCTGGGAGGACACCTTTTTGTTGATCAGACCTCTCCCCCTTTTAAATGAGTTGTTAAAATATAATTACATTTCAGATCTGAGCATTAATTATTAATAAGAGGAAGTTATGGGATTAGCAAAGGGCAGCCTCTCATGTTTATGAATTATAAATGGCTTATAACTTACAGCCTGGAAGCAATGAAAATGCTGATGAGAAATAAGATGGGAAATATTATTTACTCTCAAAGAGTCCTATGTAGGGTTTTCAACTTGGAATAGTGATGAACTCGCCAGCTTACAATAGCTGCCTGTGCTAAAAGTGATGCATTCAAATGTCAAATGTATAGAGGCATCAAGTAGTCTTTTAAAAGACTATAAAGAGTTTGGAAAAGTTACTCTCTGGATGACAACTTCCAGAATCTCTTAGCCAATGTAGTTAGAGGCCATGTTGACCAGGGACATGGAAGTTTGTTTATTTATTTAAAGCATTTACATTCTGCCCTTTTCACTCCGACGGGGACTCAGGGTGGAGCAGCACAACATGTATACAGCAAACATTCAGTGCCAAAACATAAACGAGTAATAAATATGCACAAACATTAAAATCAGTTGTAACCACTTTAAAATCAATTGTTAAAACAGCAACACCGAATCCGACCCATAGGGTAGGATTCCTTTATTACCTTATTTCATTGTCCCAAAGGCTTGGTCCCACAGCCAAGTTTTTACCAACTTTCTGAAGGACAGGAGAGAGGGGGCTCATCTGATCTCACCAGGGAGGGAATTCCATAGCTGAGGGGCAATCACTGAGAAGGCCCTGTCTCTCATCCCCACCAATCATGCCTGTGATAGTGGCAGGCGTGAGAGCAGGGCCTCCCTGGAGGTTCTTAGTTTCCATGGTGGTTCATAGAGGGAGATGTATTTGGACAGGTAAACTGTGCCAGGGCCATTTAGGGCTTTATAGGTCAAAGCTAGCAGTTTGAAGTATGCTCGGTAGCAAACTGGCAGCCAGTGGAGCTGGCATAACATGGAAGTTGTGGGCTCCCTGTATGCCGCCCCAGTTATGAAACTGACTGCCTCTCATCAGACTATTTGGAGCTTCTGAACAGTTTTCAAAGGCAACCCCATGCAGAGTATGTTGCAGTCAGGGGCGGCTCAACCATTACGCAAAGTAAGCATTTGCCGTATAAATGTATTGTCGAAGGCTTTCATGGCTGGAATCACTAAGTAGTTCTTGAGGGTTTTTTTGGGCTATATGGCCATGTTCTAGAGGCATTTCTCCTGACGTTTCACCTGCATCTATGGCAAGCATCCTCAGAGGTAGTGAGGTCTGTTGGAACTATTTGCAGCATAGTTGATTTTGCCCAGGGGTGCTCTTGAGGTACTTTGGAGGGAAAATAGACCTCAGTATAAGTCTATAGTTCACCTACAATCAAAGAGCATTCTGAACTCCACCAATGATGGAATTGAACCAAATATGGCACACAGAACTCCCACGACGAACAGAAAATATATATCAGTGATTGGTTGGGGTTGGGGGAATACTGTTTGCTTACCGTTGAAAATTACCTAGGGCCGCCTCTGGTTGCAGTAGTCAAGTTGTGGACCAAAAAAGCAAATTTTCTCAACTGTGGGCCTCATTCGTTTAGTTTTGTATGATGGAAAATATCACACAGGTCACTTAATTATTTTAGAAACAACTCTGTCAATTTTATGGGGCAGTTTCACTTCTGGAACTGGAACAGAGTATCATTCTGTATAATAATCCACTTGTGATACCTGTCTTGGCAACCAAAAACATTTGGGAGGGATGTTGGTGCAGAATCTGTTTCTTCTTGATACTGAGAGATCCATTCAGCTGCTCAGATTTGGCAAAGTAGACTGTCAACAGAGGCTCTATAATTTTAGAATTGCACACCGTCTAATGCTTATTTTGTTAAGATCACCTTATCATCCTGAATACACCTGATTTTGATTCTGGAAGCTAATCACTTGGATGAGAGACTTACCAGGGATTATCTGGGATAAAAGAGCCTAAAGCAAATTCTACTGGAAGCCTGGAGAGCAGATGTCTTCTGAGTTGACCATACTCATCTAGGTGGATCTGTGGTCTGATTAAATATGATAGATTTCCATGTTCACATCCCCATCATTCTATTTTATTATTTTGAAACTCTTCAGTGTTCTACTCCTCAGTGTACTTCCATGTCTCTGTTCCTTTTCCTGCTTTGTACAAAGTCATTGGTTCTGCTGGGGTTTTTCCCCACTCTCTTTTTCCATTTCTTGTCCTCATTACCTCTCTGTGGAATAGCTGGTCCTCTCTCCTTTGCACCAGTTCTCTCTCCTCCTTAAAATTTTATTTCAAACTCTACTTAGAAACCCAGATTTCCTGCATCTTCATGGATTTAGCTCTGCCCTCTTCTTTCAACGGCTGCTCTTTTATCTCTATAGGAGTCTCTCCCATCCTATGCTGACCATATAGTACCTGATAAGCCTTTGGGCAGACATAGGTGATCTCAGTGTATAGCACAGTGAGTGCACAGTGTAAATCAGAGATGAGGAACAAGCCACTGCTAGATAAAGTTGGAACACAAGTCCCATTACTTATAATCACTGCAACATTTTCTGAGTTCACCAATGCTTGAAATTTTTCCTATAGCAGCATGATTGCAAGAATTGCCTGTAGTGGGCGTTTAATGGTTGTGCGTGGGAGTTTTAATATTTTGTCATTTAATGGATTTTAATTATTTTAATTCTATAGACTGTTTAATTCCTTTAAAATATTTGTATCTAAGTTTCAATCTATTCTATTTGTAATATTCTGTAAAAAGCTTTGATTCTCAAAGATAGGATATGAATGAATAAAACAAAAATTGAAGGGCCAAAGTTCCCCCACCCTGAGATAGATAGATGATAGATAGATGATAGATAGATAGATAGATAGATAGATGAAAGTAATTTCATGGAGAACATCTTAGATGTTCCACCTAAACATTAGGAAGAACTTCCTGATGGTGAGAACTGTTCAGCAATGTAATATGCTGTAATATGCTGTCTTGGAATATGTTACTGAATAAATTTTTCTGCATTCAGGACAATAGCCAATGTTCAATGCTCAATCACATTATTATTTTGTTGTTGCATCCTTCCAACATATGACTGCCCTAAGGTTGTGTGTGTGTGTGTGTGTGTGTGTGGAGAGAGACTTGAGAAACTGCAAGTCACTTCTAGTGTGAAAGAATTGGCCGTCTGCAAGGACGTTGCCTAGGGAATGTCCAGATGTTTGATGTTTTTCTACCATCCTATATGAGGCTTTTCTCATGACCCCACATGAGAAGCTGGAGCTGACAGAGGGGGTTCAACCCGCTCTCCTGCAATAAAGGAGGGGCTGTCCAGACAGCATTCTGGACAGTCCTGAATTAGCTCACTAAAAACCCAGGAAAACCCTGGTTTGTAGCGAATGAATTTGATAGTGGATTTATTAATTTGATAGTGGATTTAAATCCACTATTTCTGGGTCTGGACTGCAGAATACTGCAGTCCAGACAGTATTCCCACAGAAATGGATTATGGATAAGTTTGATGGAGCATCCAACCACAGATTTCGGCTAATAATGGCCACCAGATTGGTAATTCTTAGTAGATTTTAATTGTATTGTTTTAATGTTTTTAACTATTTATAATTATTTACTGTTTGTTTTTATTATGTATATATTGAGGCATCGAATTGCTGCTGATTTGAAGCCACCCTGAGTCCCCCCCCCCAGGAGGTTGAGAAGGGAGGGGTACAAATATTCAAAATAAATAAATAAATACAGAACTAAATAAGCCCAGTAAACTGTGAGAATACCCACCCCATCTTCAAGCCCCCAGAAAACTAAAAAAAACTTATGTGCCCACCAGAGACGGCCCTAGGTAATTTTAAACAGTAAGCAAACAGTATTTTGGCGCCCCCCCCCCCCCCGCCCCCAACCAGTCATTGATATATATTTTCTGTTCATCATGAGAGTTCTGTGTACCATATTTGGTTCAATTCCATCATTGGTGGAGTTCAGAATGCTCTTTGATTGTAGGTGAACTATACATCCCAGTAACTACAGCTTGCATATGTCAAGGTCTATTTTCCCCCAAGAGCGCCTCAAGAGTGCCCCTCGGCAAAATCAACTATACTGCGAATGCTTACTTTGCGAAATGGGTTGAGCCGCCCCTGGTGCCCACCATTTGAAGCCTTGTTGGGTTCCCACAGCATGTTGAAATGATGTGCCAGGAGAGCCGGGGGGGGGGGGGGTGGACGTCATTTCTATGCGCTTGGAGAGCCCTCCGAGACTTCAAATGGAGGACACATAAGTTTTTCTTAGTTTTCTAAGGGGTCTGGGGCCTTGGGGGAAAGTGGGGAGGGCTTCTACACATTCTCTTGGGCTAGTCCTGAGAGAACATGTGAACACCCACTGCAGAAAGTGTGCGTTTTCTAAGGTGAGTGTGGACAGGCCCCCAGAAAATCCAGGTGTTTTTTTTTTAACATGAATGCTTCTGGCCTGCCTGGATCTGGCCACATTATAATACCAATAGATGTTTCTGTGCTTCTTGAAAAACAGTTGTATGTCTCATGCTGAAGAACTAATTTGAGAACTTTGGCAAGGAGAAGACATTTTGTTTGTTCACAGATGAACCTTGCAACAAGTATGGAAAATGAGACATATACTAGGAGGAGATTAAATCTGCTTTAGTCTTTCTTGTATTATGGCTTCATACTCCAGGAGGGAAGGGAAAGGGGCTTCTTCTCTATAAAACTGATGAAGAACAAAGAGCAGTAAAGCACTCGGGATTAATGGATATGGCTGGGTAAGCAAACCTCATTGGATTTCTTTAAAATGATTCAGTGCTCTCCGTTCTTGCAAACTCACTCTGGTTTCAGTAGAAGTTGCCATGTGTTCTGCTGTAAATGTGCCAGGGATTTATCAACTAGTTTGAGCTATTGTGCTTTTATCTGTACAATAGTATTTGAGCCATAGGTTGGCCTGTTTAGTGGGTTGGCCACGAAAAAGAAATGGTGATCAATGATTAGGAGTCTTGAGTGAATGAATGGGGCCTTAAAGTATCTGGGAGAGTCTTCAATATCCTCACATAATAGATTTTGCCTATGATCGGTCCGAAAAGTATGAAAAAAGGCTCATGAATGTGTTTGCTTGAATGCTCTTAGAGATGTGATTCAGACTTTTTTGCTGAAAGTATACAGCAGAGAAGGGAATTGGGTTGTCTACAGATATTGTTGCAATGTTAGGTAAGTAAGGTGGCCAGAGTTCATGTCAGTTGGACAACAACATCATGTTTCCTACCTCTGCGCAAAGCAGATTATTGAGATAGTGGTGCTGGAATTTTTTGCATGCTTAGTTTTTAGTCCCAGTGCCTTCTCTGGAATTCCCAAATACACCTACATACATGAATACATACATTAATTACATTATGTACATAGATAATCGGCACCCCTGGTGGCACTGCAGGTTAAATTGCTGAGCTACTAAACTTGCTGACTGAAAGGTCAGTGGTTTGAATCCAGAGAGCGGGGTGAGCTCCCGTTGTTAGCCCCAGCTTCCACCAACCTAGCAGTTTGAAAAATCCCAGTGCCTTCTCTGGAATTCTCAAATAGACCTGATTTCTTCAAAAACATCTCTCACTCTTCCCACCATGGACAGCTCCATAGACCAATGAACCACTGAAAGTTGCCTGGCAGTGCTCAAACCAGTTCTAGGATAGGAACCATACTCTGTGCTTGTAGCAAAGAGGCTATCACATGACTTGCTCTAGAAGACTACAGATTGGAAATGTTACCCACAAGAATAAGCAGTTTCCTATGCAGAAAACGGTCACCTGGTGGCAGAGCAGGTTAAACTGCTGAGTTGCTGAACTTGCTGACCAGAAGGTTGGTGGTTTGAATTCAGGAAGTGGGGTGAGCTTCTGCTGTTAGACCTAGCTAACAGTTGGAAAACATGCAAATGTGAGTAGTTCAAGAGGTACCACTTCTGTGGGAAGGCAATGGCACCCCATGCAGCCAAATGATCTTGGAGGTGTCTACGGACAACACCGGCTCTTCATCTTAGAAATGGAGATGAGCACCACCCCATAGAGTTAGACATGGAATGAGATGTTATCTCTACGCAGATGATGTCCAAATCTGTCACTCCTTCTCACCTGTCACCAAGGAGGCTGTCCAGACTTTGAACCGGTGCTTGGTTGCTGTGTTGGACTGGATGAGAGCTAACAAATTGAAATTGAATCCAGACAAGACAGAGGTCTTACTGGTCAGTCATAAGGCCGAACAGGACATAGGGTTACAGCCTGTGTTAGATGGGATTACACTCTCCCTGAAGACGCAGGTTCGCAGCTTGGGAGTGATCTTGGATTCATCGCTGAGGCTGGAACCCCAGGTCTCGGCGATGGCCGGGAGAGCTTTTGTGCCTTTTGTAAGCTGCCCTGAGTCCCCCTCCGGGGGTTGAGAAGGGCGGGGTAGAAGTACTCGAAATAAATAAATAAACAAACATGATTAGAATTAATGTCAGGGGAAAGCTTTACCTTTACCTTTATGCTGAAAACACTGTTTCTCAGCAAATCACCCAGTTGTGAATTTTGGACTTAAACTATGAACAATCTCAACAGTCCAGAATTCTTCTTGCCAGGGTTTCTTCACAGTTAAAAACATGTTTCTGACCATTTAAAAATATTTTTTTCCATTTCTATTTTTGACCCATATTGTATTTTGGGCTAACAGCTGACCCTTATTGACTATGTGTGGAAAAATACTCTCTGCTCATGACTGTGTCCTCTCTCATTTCTGTCTTTTTAACTGTTTACATGTTTTCTATGTGCACTTCATTGGCTAGTTGCAATGCTCCCATTTTTTGAGTATTGGGAAAGAGAGGATTGTTTTGAATCTCCTTCCTGAGAGTGTCCTCCAATAACTATCAACAATGCATCTCTTCTCCACCCTCAGACTCCTTCTCACATTATTTATAATGAATTGGGTTTTGAGGAGATGGTTGAAAATCAAGGGAAGGCTACTGTTTTCATGTCAGAGTAGCACTTCAAAGAGCCACAATCTCGGTGAAAAGAAGCTCAAGTGGTTTTTTGCACCTTTCTCAACACAGATTGTGGAGACAATTGGCCGGATGTGACCATTATGTGAAGCACACAATAGTTACTGGGAACCTTCTATTTGGAAAATGTAGCATGATATAGACATGATGGTATAAGTCTTAGATAATTTCTTAGGTCACTGGAAAGAAAGTTCCACCATCTTTCCTATGTAGAGAATAATAGTGGTTTACTATGCCGGGTTGTAGTAATTTTTGCTCAGTTAACAAAGCACTTTGCCTACTTAGTAAGCAAGGAATAGTATGTCAGCGTACAATGCTAGAAACAGCTAGGGCAAGCTTTTTAAATTTTCCTCACACGTTTTTGTCTTCTCTTTATATGCATCCCAAGTGCCTTCTCCATTTGCTGATTTTCGTCTATTGACTTTATTATCTTTTGTTTAGTGTTAGCTACTATAGACCTTCCTCCTCTAGATTTTCACTGAGACAAACTTTGAGAATGGTGCTGCTGCCCAAAGTTTGAGAACAAAGGTTTGGGACTGGGAAATAAGGTGTTCACAAAGTAACATTTTTGATGGATGGCTAATCAAGTGTTTAGCACAAGTGTGGCATGATATATTGTTCACTACTACTAATCTGTATTTATATAATGAAAGAGTAAGAAACATCACATACATCTGATGAAGTGAAATTTATTGTCTTTGTTATCATCTACTCTTATCCTCAAAACTGGAATTTAATCTCTTATCCTCAAAACCGGAACGTCCCCTCTCAAGTAACCGAGCTAAACCAGCTCCTTGGTTCACTGAGGAGCTGGCAGCGATGAAGCGAAGGAAGAGGGAACTAGAGAGCGTGTGGCGCTCGGACCCAAGCGAGCCAAATCGAGCACGGTTTGTGTCCTTTCTAAGGGCATATGCCGCGGCAATAAAAGCCGCAAAGAAAACTTTCTTTGCGGCCACTATTGCGTCTGCAAAAAACCGTCCGGCGGAGTTGTTTCGGATTGTCAGAGGTCTTTTAACTCCCCCTACCTCAGGCGGGAGCCCTGACAACCCGGCCACGCGCTGTGAAACATTTGCTCGGTTCTTTGCAGACAAAGTCGCTTTGATCCGTTCTGGGCTGGACGCCACATTAAATGCAGTCTCCGTGGATGTGACACAAGCACCTGCTTGTCCTATTTTGATGGATTCTTTTCAGCTTGTGAAGCCCGAGGATGTGGACAAGATACTTGGAGGAATGAGGCCTACCACGTCCATCCTAGACCCCTGCCCATCCTGGCTTCTGAAAGAGGCCAGAGGGGGATTGGCTGAGTGGGTAACGGTGGTGGTTAATGCCTCCCTTCGGGAAGGCAAGATTCCAGCAAGCCTAAAACAGGCTATTATAAAGCCGCTGTTGAAGAAACCATCATTGGACCCCACCAAATTTGACAACTTTCGGCCTGTTTCCAATCTTCCCTTCTTGGGCAAAGTCATGGAAAGTGTGGTGGCCTCACAACTCCAGGTATTCTTGAGAGACACGGATTATCTGGATCCGGCACAGTCTGGTTTCAGACCGGGACATGGTACCGAGACGGTCTTGGTCGCCTTAGTGGATGATCTCCGCCGGGAGCTAGACAGGGGGAGTGTGTCCCTGTTGGTGCTCCTGGACCTCTCAGCGGCCTTCGATACCGTCGACCACGGTATTCTTCTGGGACGCCTTGCAGAGATGGGCCTTGGGGGCACCGCTTTGCGGTGGCTCCGGTCATTTCTGGAGGGCCGTACCCAGAAGGTGTTATTGGGGGACTCCTGTTCAACACCACAGCCTTTGACCTGTGGTGTTCCTCAGGGCTCCATACTGTCCCCCATGCTGTTTAACATCTACATGAAGCCGCTGGGTGAGATCATCCGGAGTTTCGGGGTGCGGTGTCACCTGTACGCAGATGACGTCCAACTCTGTCACTCCTTCCCACCTGCTACTAAGGAGGCTGTCGAAGTCCTGAACCGGTGCCTGGCCGCTGTAACGGTCTGGATGAGGGCGAACAAACTGAAATTAAATCCAGACAAGACAGAGGTACTCCTGGTCAGTCGCAAGGCCGAGCAGGGTATAGGGTTACAGCCTGTGCTGGACCGGGTCGCACTCCCCTTGAAGGCGCAGGTTCGCAGCTTGGGTGTGACCCTGGATTCATCGCTGAGCCTGGATCCCCAGGTTTCAGCGGTGACCAGGGGAGCATTTGCACAGCTCCGGCTCGTGCGCCAGCTGCGCCCGTATCTTGGGAAGTCTGACTTGGCCACGGTGGTACACGCTTTGGTCACATCCCGCCTCGACTACTGCAACGCTCTCTACGTGGGGCTGCCCTTGAAGACGGCCCGGAAGCTCCAGCTAGTCCAGCGCGCGGCAGCCATGTTGTTAACCGGAGCGGGATGCAGGGAGCACACAACGCCCTTGCTGTCCCAGCTCCACTGGCTGCCGATTTGCTACCGGGCCCAATTTAAGGTGCTGGTGTTATCCTACAAAGCCCTAAACGGTTCCGGCCCAAAATACCTTGCGAACCGCATCTCGGCCTACGAGCCCACGAGGACCTTGAGATCATCTGGGGAGGCCCTTCTCTCGGTCCCGCCTGCCTCACAGGCACGCCTGGCGGGGACAAGAGAGCGGGCCTTCTCGGTGGTGGCCCCCCGGCTATGGAACTCCCTCCCGGCTGAAATTAGACAGGCGCCTTCCCTCATGGCCTTCCGTAAGGGCCTGAAAACCTGGCTCTTCGAGAAGGCCTTCAACTAAGTGCTATGTTTTTGGAATGACCACCGGAATGGACTACGACTATGAGATTGATTATGACCCCAAAACAAGACGAAGCGGATTTTTAGTTTAATTAGTTGTTGTATTAGTAAGATGTTGTGTTATGGTCTTGATCTAGTGTAAACTGTTGTTTCTCTATGTTTTGTACACCGCCACGAGTCGCCCTTGGGCTGAGAGTGGCGGTTAACAAGTGCAAATAATAAATAAATAAAAATAAATAATGTTCCAGCATTAGAATAAATTGTGTTGTTGTTGTGTGTCTTGGAGTCACCCCCAATTTATGGCTTCTCTAAACATGGCTTATTTTGGAAGGATTTGTTGGCATTTGCCTTTGCTTTCCTCTGCAGTTGAGAAAGTATAATTTGCCCAAGGCTACCCAATGGACTTCCATGGCTGAATGGTGATTTGAACCTGTTCTCAAGGAGCCCCAGTTCACAATTTAAACCACTTCACTGTGGCATAATGAAAAATAAACCATGCATAGTTCACATTTGATCAGCCCACACAATGCCTTGCTAGAGAAAGAATATATACCACACAGGTGAACAGTAAAGAACAAGTAGTTTACTCTTTGTAGTTCAGAACAACATATGTACAATGTGATCAGTTGCATCAACTCACATAATGTCCTTTTATGAGAGATTTAAAATGATCTTTCTTTGTCCGTGTGAATAAACTCCTTCAGCAGCTCATGAAATGAGAGTACACTCCAAACTCTGTCTCTCTCTGCTTCACTCTTCTTCTCTTCAAGCACATGCATAGCTCAAGCCTGAACAAAAATGTAACAGTAACCAAAAGTCCCAGGCTCAGCTTGCTTCCCGGGCATTGCCCAGCCAATGAGCTTCATGCATCTTATTTTACAGCTCTCTCTTTCACACACACACACACACACACACACACACACACACACATTAACTGATTCCTTGTATGCTCCAACATTCATCGCACTATATTTTTTTGAAATGTGAGCGTACTCTTGGAAAACAGAATGAATATTATGGCATAGCATATTTTATCACCTTTCAAATCACTCCTTTTAGTTGTTAGGCAAGTAATGCTCTTCTTTCAAAGCTGATCCTTTAATCAATACAAATACTGAAGAAACATGAATAGGCCATAATGAATGTTTTCTTTCTTTCTGGAATAATCAACAAGTATGAAAGGAATAAAACATCGATAACATCTTCGGAGACTAAATATCTTGATGGAATAGCAAACATTTTCCAATTCATTTAAGTATGAAGTCTACATCAGTGTTAATGTCTGTTTGCTAATAGCAGACAGTCGTTTCTTACTATAAAAAAATAACAGGAGCATAGCTTACATTTTAAAGAATAATTTTATAAGATTTTGGGTTCCATTTGATTAATCTTTATTAGTTCCACATGATAATGGCTTTTGAACTAACCCCAATGTAACTGTGAGTTGGGGAGATGCCACCTGGCTTAGTTTACAATCTTTCTTCTCCTCTTTTGTCAATTTTGTATTACTTTAAGGGAATGAGTTGACTCTAATTGTGTGTGTCTTCAACTCTTGTGCTGTGTGCCTGGAATCCAATAAATTCCATGGCAAAATGGGCTTAAGCTGTGGTTAAACTCTAAGCCACAAAAGTTACATATTCAAAGCTTTATCTCCAAAATAGCCACAATTCTACACTGGTTCAAAATGGGTTTTGTTCCAAAACTCATCATGGATACCAAAAATCAGGGATGCTCTCATCCTTTTATATATAATAGCACAACACAATATAAAATGGCAGAAGCAAGCTCTGATTTTTGGAATATTTTTAGAACATTTTCAATCCATGAATGGTTGAATCCATGGATACAGAAAACATGGCTACATGAACCATTCACTCCACAGAATTGGAGTGCAAGTATTCCACTAATTATACCATTGCCCTATGCAATCCTGGTATCTGTAGTTTGATAAGAATTCCTGGCTAGAATCCTAAATGCCCTTCCCATAAATACCAATCCCAGGATCCTTTAGGAAGGAGTCATGGCAGTTTATTCATTATTTATCATGTCAAAAGTGAATTGAGGGTAGAATTATAATATATTTAAAAAACAAACAAAATTAATAACTTGGCATTACACTAGATTTCCTTTGACCAGAAGCTGGCCGCTTGGAGTGCCTCTGGTGTCACTGTGAGAAGGTTCTCAAGGCTGCATTATAATAAGGCTCAGGCTGCATTGTAGTAAGTGGTCTGTGGTTTGCTCTTCTCCACACTCACATGTCATAGACTCCATTTTGTAGCCCCATTTCCTAAGGTTGGCTCTGCATCTCGTGGTGTCAGAGTGCATTTTGTTGAGTGCATTCCAGGTCATCCAGTCTTCTGTTTGCCCAGGGGGGATTTCTCATCTGGCATCAGTCACTGATGAGGCTCCAGGTTTTAGCCTGCCACTTTTGGACTCTTGCTTGCTGAGGTGTTCCTGCGAGTGTTTCTGTAGATCTTAGGAAGCTATTTCTTGAATTAAGACATTGACATGGTGGCTGATATCTGAACAGAAGATGAGCTGGAGATGTCAATGTCTTAGTCCTTTCATTACAGGCCATTTCCAAATGGATGTCAGGTGGTGCCATACCTTAATGTCTCATTAAGAGCCACATCCACTGTTTAAGCATGGTGAGATGTATTCCACACTGGACATGCATATTCAGCAGCAGAGTGGCAAAGCACAAGGGCAGATGTCTTCACTGTATCTGGTTGCCATGGCAGATAAAGTGGACTAATAGGGCTATAATTTAATAATGTGAAATAACTCTTAGTCTTTCCCAAGGTGGAGAAGCCCCAAAATTCTCCTCCTTCTCCCAGCTGCCCAGAACTTGTACTGCCAAACTATTTTTCCTCCTCTTCTTTCTTTCTCTCTTTATCGTATTCCTCATACTGTGAAAGGATGAACCTATGAATAACCAGATACCAACTATGTCCATCACAGTCATACAGTGATATTTTTCACATCTCAAGCTTCTCAACAGTAGTCCAGCTATTTAATGTGTGTGACCTTATATTGATCTTGGCCACACTGGGTGTCCAGGATAATGATGGCATTTACGTTTCCTGTGATGGAAGCACTGAAACTTTAAGAGCTGACAAATGTTAAAATTACCTCTCAGTAATGGCTTATGTACTACTTAACTGATACTATTTAATGCTCATTTATTATTATAGTTTTACCTAGTATTTAAACTATATGATTCAGACAATGGGAAGTCATGAACCTATGAATCCATTTTTAAAGTAGCCCCTCTGAAACTTGAAACTGGAGGCTCTTTTTACACCTTGCTCAAATTCTTGATTACTGGGTGTATTTAGGGAATTACTAGGCTGCCGTGAAAGCTTCAAAGTGGCTTAAGAAAAATAAATATGTAGATAAAACTAACAGACAAATCAAAATAAGATTGGTCTAAAAAGATAAAATAAAATGCATCTTATTATCTTTACAAACTGAGAACAATATAACCAATATAAGCAACAATGGGCAATGAATAAAACCCAGTAGCACTTTAAAACCATTGCTGCGTGAGGTGTGTTGCAACAAAATGATCATTACAGAAATAAATTGCAACTTAATTGACTGAGAGTTGTCTTAATAGCAGGGGGGTGCATTATCTGTTGAGCCTAATGACCATTTACACAATCATTTCTGTTTATTGCTTTGTTTAACATCATTCCTTAACTATGTCACCTGAACAGCCATTTGGGGACAGATTGAGCATCTCTTGTTCAGAATTCCAAAATCCCAAACTGACCACAGGGGTGGCTCAGATCATGACAGCTTTGCTTTCCAACTGTTAAACGGACCCAAACTTTGTTTCATGCACATAATTATTTAAAATGTTTTATGCAATTACCTCCAGGCTATGTGCAGAGGTGGCCCTAGATAATTTTCAACGGTAAGCAAACAGTATTTTGGTGCCCCCAACCAATCATTGATATATATCTTCTGTTCATCATGGGAGTTCTGTGTGCCATATTTGGTTCAATTCCACCATTGGTGGAGTTCAGAATGCTCTTTGATTGTAGGTGAACTATACATCCCAGTAATTACAACTCGCATATGTCAAGGTCTATTTTCCCCCAAGAGCACCTCAAGAGCACCCCTGGGCAAAATCAACTATACTGCGAATGCTTAACGGTTGAGCCGCCCCTGGCTATGTGTATAAGTTATATATAGAACATAATCATTATATGTCTTTTTAATTTATTTATTTATTATTCACAGTATTTATATTTCACCCTTCTCACCCCACAGGGGACTCAGGGCAGATTACAATGCATATATACATGGCAAACATTCAATGCCATTTAGACATACAACATATGTAGACAGACACAGAGGCAATTTAACATTCCAGCTTTTCTGGCCTCATGAGGGTATGCTCAATTCCAGCCATGGGGGGAGCTGTTGCTTCACCACCCACTTGTGACACTGAGTCCTTTGATGGAGTACTTTCTCATTCTTCTGCACACTGCTGGAAGGTTTTATGGCATCACAAATTTGTTAAATTAGCCTTCCCACATAAAGTGGTACCTAAATTTCCTGCTTGACAGATGCAACTGTCTTTTGGGCTGCATAGGTCAACAGCAAGCTAGAGTATTGATGGCCGGAACTCACTCCAACCAGGGCTGGCTTCGAACTCATGACTTTTCGTTCAGTAGTGATTTAATGCAGCTGGCTCCTATTATTATTATTATTATTATTATTATTATTATTATTAAACTTTATTTGTACCCGCTAGCATCTCCCGAAGGATTCAATGCGGCTTACACAGGCCGAGGCCTCAACACACAATACAACAATACAATCTAAGCAAATCAAACTAACTAAGACTCCTAACTAGTGAGTCTTCTATCAAACTGTATTAGATGAACAGTGTAGATGGGTTCTAAATATATCCATTTGATGTATTGTCGAAGGCTTTCATGGCTGGAATCACTAGGTTCTTGTGGGTTTTTTTGGGCTATATGGCCATGTTCTAGAGGCATTTTCTCCTGACGTTTCGCCTGCATCTATGGCAAGCATCCTCAGAGGTAGTGAGGTCTGTTGGAATTAGGAAAATGGGTTCATATATCTGTGGAATGACTGGGGTGGGGCAAAGAGCTCTTCTCTGCTGGAGCTAGGTGTGAATGTTTCAACTGACCACCTTCATTAGCATTTGAAGGCCTGGCCGAGCCTGGGGGAATCTTTTGTTGAGAGGTGTTAAGATGTGCCTGGTTGTTTCCTCTCTGCTGTTTTGCTGTTGTAATTTTAGAGTTTTTTAATACTGGTAGCCAGATTCTGTTCATTTTCATGGTCTCCTCCTTTCTGTTGAAATTATCTACATGCTTGTGGATTTCAATGGCTTCTCTGTGTAGTCTGACATGGTGGTTGTTGGAGTGGTCCAGCATTTCTGTGTTCTCAAATAAAATGCTGTGTCCAGGCTGGTTCATCAGGTGCTCTGCTATGGCTGACTTCTCTGGTTGAGTTAGTCTGCAGTGCCTTTCATGTTCCTTGATTCGTGTTTGGGCGCTGTGTTTGGTGGTCCCTATGTAGACTTGTCCACAGCTGCATGGTATACGGTATATCCATTTGGTTTTCTAGGTCAGAAGCAGGATGACTGTAGAAAATATCAAGATTGCCCCTGTTTAAGTACAATTGCAAAATATCCAATGAGGACACTCAGGAAAGAGCAGAATAATTTTGGAAAAAAAATGAGCTCCTTTTTTCCATTTTATAAATTACATTGTACCCTCTTACAATCCTTTTTCCTCTCTAATGCAGTGCTAGAGATGTTGTTCATAGTAACTGGCACAATCCCATGTTTTGATATGTCCCAAAGTCTCCTTGCTTTCCATCCAGAGGGCAGCCAGCAAGAGGATCATTCCCCCCAATCCTTGTAAAATGTAAAACATTGAACAGGTAAACTGCTCAACGGGTCTTAGATCTCCTTTTGAAAGTGAGTTAGGGCAGAAATGGCCAGTGGGTTAAACTGCAGAAATAGCAGAAGTGAGAAGCTGAAATTAAGGCTGCTGCCGCCGTCTTAAATATATATTTTTTCCTGGGGCCCTTTTCTTTTCCCAGGTTGTAATTTCTTCTAAGGGACTGACTCTGCTGGTCCTCAATCCTAGGTGAGAAAGCGCACCTTTGTAGATCCAGATCACATATTTTGTGAAGCAAAAAGGTGAGAGATGGTGGGCTTCCTGCAAGGATTTGCAGAAAGCCGTGCCAGAGATGTCTTTGTTGTGTCCCAGCATGGCTCTTTTCCTGCTCTTCTAATATACAGGTCTCATCTTTGAGTACAAACCATCAGTGCCAGCTTTGCACATTACAGAGAAGGACGGTATTTCGTCTCATATATATTCCTACTAATCTGGTTTATATTCAAGCACCGTGGATGAGACAGGGGGAGTATTTTATGTTTAAAAATTATAGTTTTACTTCAGCTTTTCACAGAGGTATGAGAATTCCTGCTGAGACATTGACTTTGAAATGGGGAGGCATTGCGTCTTGCCTAGTTTCTTCCTTGCGTGCATGCTGATCCTTTGCCCTACACACAGCACATTTCACTGTAATTAGAAGCAGCAAACTTCTAATGAAAGTGTTGTGCTGAATGGAAGAAAGTTCACTTTCAAATGTATAGATTCTCAGTGCATATGTTCATATACATTCTATGAAATGTATACATTCCCAGTTCACATAGTACAAATTCTTGGTTTAAGTTGTTTCCAGTTAAGTGTGTGCTTGCGTATGAGAGATTGTCTATTCAGTGCTGTTTTACTACCATGTGCTGGGGAAGGCATGCCAATAATCAATGTATTAGAACAGCATATCTCTACCTGGGGGTCAAGACCCCTTGGGGGGTCACAAGGGGGTTTCAGAGGGGTTGCCAAAGACCATCAGAAATCACAGTATCTCTGATGGTCTTAGGAACCCCTTTGGCAGAGAAGGCTGAAGATCTCTCCACCTGTCCTTCCTTTTTGGAAAAAAGACGGCAAATCCTCCCACCAAAAGCCTTTCTCCTGCTGTGATTGGCTGGCCTCTCAGCCAGCCTCTCAGTCAATGGGAGGGCTGTTTCTGAAACTCCAAATGGGGAGGGGAGAGCAGGCATGCTTGGCACATGCTTGGTGCATGTGACGCTGGAGGGAGGCTTGAGGCAGCGAGTCCCATCAAGGCATGGGGATTCTGTGTAGAAAGTCTGGCCCAATTCTATTGCTGGTGGGGTCTAGAATGCTCTTTGATTATAGGTGAACTATAAATCTCAGCAACTATAACTTCATATTGTCAAACTCTATTTTCCCCAAACTCCACCAGTGTTCACATTTGGGTATATTGAGTGCCAAGTTTGGTCCAGATCTATCATTGTTTTACCCCACAGTGCTCTCTGGATGTATTATTTATTTATTTATTTATTTATTTACAGAATTTATATTCCGCCCTTCTCACCCCGCAGGGGACTCAGAGCGGATTACAGTGTACACATATATGGCAAACATTCAATGCCAATTTTTGACATACAACGTATACAGACATACACAGAGGCTATTTAACTTTTTCTGGCCGCCAGGGGAGCTATTGCTTTCATTGTCCATCTGTGACACTGATGAAGTACTTCTGCATTCCCCGCATGCTTTTTTTGCTGTAGTGCTTTGCTGGAGTCTTTTTTATGGCCTCATAAATTAGTTAATTTAGCCTCCCCACACAAGGTAGTACCTAATTTTCCTACTTGACAGATGCAACTGTCTTTCGGGTTGCAAAGGTCGACAACAGGCTACACAATTGGTTGGAAACCCACTCCAACCCGGGCTGGCTTCGAACTCATGACCTTTTGGTCAGAGTGATCTTAATGCAGCTGACACTCAGCCAGCTGCGCCACAATCCCGGTGGAGATGTAGGTGAACTACAACTCCAAAACTCAAGCTCAATGCCCACCAAACCCTCCCAGTATTTTCTGTTGGTCATGGGAGTTCTGTGCACCAAATTTGGTTCAATTTCTTTGTGGAGCTCGGAATTCTATTTCATTGAAGGTTAACTATAGGAAGGTTGAGAAACACTGTGTTAGAAGCAGGATGCATTCAAAGTGGAAAGCTAGTCTGCTCTCAATTAACTTAGCAGGGAAGATGAGACATTTGCCTTCCCAATAGCTTCAGTCAAAAGCAAACTGCTGCAGCCTATTCTAGCTTATATATCATTCCTCATGAATAACTTTTGCCATCCTGACCCCATTCTGGTGTTCTTTGCTATGGAATCCTTTGCAATTGTAGTTTTGTTTTCTCTGACAAAGAGTGCTGGTGCGTCACCTAACTATTCCTCCCAGGCATCCATAGCACTGGAAAAATGTCAGTTCAAGTGGTGTCAAGCTGTCTTAATTCTACAATGCAGATAAATCCTTGGAAACTCTCTTCTTCATTTCTCCACCTTTCTGCTTCTTTCCCCATCTATGTCTTGCCAGATACTGATGGATCACTCTTGCCAGATACTGAACTGGTCTCTTGCAAAAGCCTTTGAAATTTAGGCCAAGGGCTGCATGTAATTAGGCCAAGGTTGCCCATCTTTTCAGGAAAGAGATTTTTTTTTGTTCCAGGCTATTTAAAAAACCTGATACCAACAACGATCAGTTCCTTTTTTAAATAAAAAAAACCCAAGCTCACAAACTCCCCACACAATTTACGTTTAGAAGAGAACTGTGATTGAGATGAGTGTCATGTCTCTCCTAGGTGGTAGGTATTTGGGTGGGATGTGTTGTTGCCGTTGTTACATTCCAGTTAACACATCTTCCTCATTTCCTAGAAGGGTTACTGTGAAACTGCATGCAATCAATCAGACTACAGATGGGAAGAGAATAAGTCTCAGACGGTGGGTGGAATCGTCCTGGTGCACTAGGCAAGTGTAACTATGCCAACGTAGGTGATGGAATAAACAGGGAAAAGGTCACAGAAATAGTGAAAGACATGTAGCTTTGGAGAAATGAGCTGCTTGCAATTGGTGGATTTTGGACTTTACTGCATGAAACTGCTATCCTGCAGCATTCACATGACCAGGGACAGTGGCAAATTACCAGTATGATCACCGTCATTATCTCACATCTCTGAGCATTGCTCCAACATGATGCTTTGCAGATCTGAGGCTGCACTTCTGTGTAGCAGCAGAATTCTTTATTATTTTATTTAAAGCAACTTCAGAATTGTAGCAAAGTTTAGGATAAAAATAAATTAAAATACATTTAATGGAATCAATTACAGTAAAGAGACTGAGGAAGAAGCGCAATCCTATCCCCATTACATCAGTTCTGTGCAGGCAATTTGCAACATCGTGGCACAATCAGGAGCTATTGGTGGGATTTACTTGTCAGTATCAGAGGATTTGTGTGTGTGAGAGAGGAGGTGGCAGACCAGCAATGGGTTGCACATGTTATCATGTGATAGGAACGATATCTCAGAGTCTTAGTGCACCACAAGCTGAACATGAGTCAACTGTGTGATGGATCAGCATAAAAAACCAGAGCAATTCTGGGTTGCATCAATAGGAGTATAGTATCTAGATAAGTGGTTTCCAACCTGTGGTCAATTTCCAACCTGTAATCTGCAAGAACTAAAATATGCTCTGCGGCCTCATCGTTACTACACCATTGCAATGAGAGCAACTGATCTCTTGAAACCTTATAGTGCCGAGACTTTTAAAATATGTTTTTCTGTTGTTACTACTGGATGACATATGTTCTGTATCAAAAACTAGAGCTGATGTGGTCTACTCAATGCAATTTTCTGAATCAGCACCCCATATAACCAAACCAAATCTAAAGTTGACCAAAAACTGATTCGTAACCCGTTTGGTACTAATGTTGGAGGAGAGTGGTCCCTGGTCAAAAAAGATTGGGAAACACTGGTCTAGATTAAAGGAAGTCATAGTCCCACTCTACCTTGCTTTAGTCACACCCCACCTGGAAGAATCCTGTGTCCAGTTCTGGGCACCATAATTCAAGAAGGATATGGACAGATGGAAGATATCCAGAGAAGTGCGATCATGATGGTCAAAGGTCTAAAAGCCAAGTGAGATTAGAAGCATTTGAGGGAGCTAAGGATGCTTGGCTTGGAAAAAAGAAGGCTGAGAGAAGAGGAAATGAGTGCTGTATTTAAATATTTGTCACATTGAAGAGGGGGCAAAATTGTGTTCTGCTGCTCTGGAGACTGATTCAAATTGGAGGAAACGAGATTCCACCCAAACATTGGGAAAAAACTTCCAGATGGTAAGAACTGTTTGGCAGTGGAGTGTGCTGCCTCGAGGCAGTGGAGTCTCTGTCTCTGAAGGTATTTAAGAAGAGGCTGGATAGCCATCTACTAGGGGTGCTTTGATTGTGTGTTCTGGCCTGACAGGGAGTTGGACTGGATGGCTCTTTTAACCTCTTCCAACTCTATGATGATTCTATGTCCATTATGCAATATTTTGTTATTTATTTTACTTCTTAATAAAGAATATACTTTATTTATATTCTGCTTCATCTCCCCGGGGGAGCTTGGAGTAGATTACGGAATACATATATGGCAAGCATTCAATGCCATTATACAATTAACAACTAAGACAGACAATACATAGACAGAAGCAAGCCTTTCCTCTTTTTTATTTCTGGCACCTGGAGGCTTTGCTTGACTCTACCATGGGTAGGTGCTATTGTTCCATTTTTCCACTCTGAGGAGCCTGTTGTACATGGATGCCTCCCTGATCAAATTGCCGGCATGTATTTCTGTGATGCCTTTTACCTCCCAGTGAAGACAGTACCTATTTATCTACTCACATTGCTGTTTTCAAACTGCTAGGTAAGCAAAAGCTAGGGCTGACATCAGGAGCTCACCCTAACCCACAGTTTGAACTGCCAAGCAAGATTTTCTGTAGCTGGTGGTTTAACTTGCAGTGCTAGCCATGGGTTAAATGTATGTTCATCTATAAGAACTCACCCTCTGGTATTTTCCTGCCTCCAAATAAATGCTATTCAAATGTCTTATTATGCTGAAATAGCAGGTAGCAAAAGCAATTTAGCAGGTAACAGCAAATATTATTTTTCAGTAGAAATGTTTTCATTCACTTTCAGGTTTGAATTTGTGGTCATCTGGTGCAGGAAAAAGAACGCGGCAATTTTGCTCATTTCACGGGCCCTCTTTATCCAATCAATGAGAAGTAACCTCGCTAGCAAATCCCTTGTGATTTAAACTCTCCTTACCTGAGCCTACATGATTCAGGATATTTGTTGAAAATGTTTTTCATTTCAAATGTCAGAGCATATATTGAATGAATTAAACTACTGCAGTGCAACCCTGCATTGAAAGGAAAGTAGAGAGGAACATCCCTGAGTTCACATTTAGGAACTACAGGAGCACCCTCCAGTGGTAATGGACAAGGTTTGGAAGTATATTTTCTTGCATCCTCCGTGCTGATAGTAAATAGTTTTTTTAAAAAAACCTTATAGGAGCAGGTCTGTAGTTCAGTACTAAAGGGCATAGTTTATGTGCTAAAGGTCTTACATTAAGTTGCTGGCATCTATGATTAGAACAAGGGTGGAAATCCATAACGCCCCAGGTGTTGGACTGCAGTTCCCAGCATTCCTTGCCATTGGTTGTACCGGCTATGACTCTTGGGACACTGAAGCAAACTTCTAATCATGGTTGTCAGCAAGATGGAATGATAACGTGATAGAAAAGATCTCTACAAAGCAACTGCCAATCAGAATTGACAGTATTCAAGATAGACACATAATGTCACTTGAAGTAATATAGCTTCCTGTTGAAGGTAACAATCAATACAGAAGGAAATACTGTTTTTTGAAAGAGAATAATTGCCCAACTAAGGCTGGATCTACACTGCCATATAATATCAAAGCAGATAATCCAGATTTTTTTTACGAATAATAATAATAATAATAATAATAATAATTGTATATTCCATTCTATCTCCCCAAGGGGACTCAGGGCAGATCACAGTTCACATAGACGGCATACATTCAGTGCCATTTTGGATAAGCAATACAGAGACAGGCAGAACAGAAAGGAGGTATGTTGTGTCTAAGTCCAGCTTTTTGGCACCTTGGAAGGTTATGCTCATATCCAGCCACAGGGGGTGCTGTCGCTCCATCCTCTATGACGAAGGATGGACGAAGTGGGCATTTTATGAAAATCTTCTTTATGGTGTTGTAAAAAAAAGAGTATGAGTCCACACTGACATATAATCCAGTTCAAAGCAGAAAATCTGAATTTTATATGGCAGCGTAGAAGGGGCCTAAAGATGAAATACTGAATGTCCCTTACTAGGAAGTATGTCCCACTGTACTGGAATTTAATTTTAACTAAGCATTCCCAGGATTCTGTTGCAGATAAAAAATGTATTCCATTATTTTTTTCCCTTTGCTGGTCTGCTATTCCAGTGTTATTTGGCATAGAAATTAGCTTTCTCGGGTTTTGAACTAACACCCCCCCCTCTCCCCTTTTAATGTATGTATTTCTATAATTATGGGTGTGAAAATATGTTCCATGGTGACAATTTAGGAACAGTAATATCTCAAAAGCCTGCCTGGTTACAGAGTAAGACTTTCCCATCTCCACAAAATTAAATAATATGCCATTGTTTGCAAACGTGGTTATTTTTGCATAATGTAAATCTCTTGGAATCTGGCTCTATCTTAGTGTAGAATTTGGGTCCCTGGAGTGCAAAAGGGAACATAAGGCAGAACAAAAAGCAAAAATATAGCAGATGACGGGTGTATACTAAGCGGAAACAAGCAAGGTTTTGTTTCTTTTGTATTAGCAATGTTAATGTCATTTATACATTCATCATCCCAATTATGTGAAAATTAGTCCACATATTATGCAATATATTATGTATATGATGCACATATTATGCAGTGGGTTAAACCCGTGTGCAGGCAGGACTGCGGACCAAAAGGTCAATGGTTTGAATCCAGAGAGTGCGGTCGGCTGCTGTCTGTCAGCTCCAGTTTCTTATGCAGAAAAGCCTTCCATAGGATGGTAAAACATCCAGGCGTCCCTTAGGCAACATCCTTGCAGATGGCCAATTCTCTCACACCAGAAGTGACATGCAGTTTCTCAAGTGGCTCCTAACACAAAAAAATTGCATATATAGAAATGCTGAGAGAGTTATCCTTTTAATGGATTGTGAAGATCTCCCACCCTCTGTTCATGTCAAGATGTTTGTTTTGGTTTTGGTTTCAATTGTCCTTCCACTGCAGAGAGAAATGATATATATCTTGGAATGCTGCCAGGTTTACTTAGGTCTGGAGGACATTGTGAAAAACTAGTTATCTTTTTCTCCCCTGAGAATGCAGGGGTGTGAATGGTTGTGATGCCTACAAAACCTAGACAAAACGCCCTTGACATCTTTAGAGGAAGACATTTCTTGTGCATTTTCCTCTCCCAGCCCTTGAGTATTTGTTTCCATCAACACCAAATAAAACCAAATCCTGACATATGTCAAGTGCTGTCATCACTACAGTCTTTGTGGTTATTTCTGAAGCAAGGAAAATAATTTTGTGCAATTAAACATGAAAGCGCATAGAGCCCAGTGAAAGTATTTAACTGCATACTATTAAAAACCTTAAAGTTGCTCTCTTTGCTCCCAAAGATATTCTGACTTTGATTTCCATTTCTGAATAATACTAATGGGGTTTTGGCTGCTGTTCTGACATCTCTTTGGGGCAAGAGGCTGCCTCGTGTTGCTGGAAGGATCCCACAGTGGATTCTGGTCATCCAGAAAAAAAAAATATATTTCTTATCTGGAATTTCCACAAACACCTTGAGATTTATTGCAAAGCAATCCAGGCTTAACTGGTAGGTCATAAGAGCTGTTTTTTTAATCTAGCCTCTTTTCTTAGATTTTCCAAAATGAGAAATCGGGGGTGTTACTTGCTCATATCCTCTGGAAGCTTGCATATAAATACCAAATGTGCCAAATTAAAATTATGCCAGTTCAACGAAGCCTGGCCAGCTACAAATCAGAAAGACTTCAGGGCAATTTGTATGTTATTTAGATACACATTCTGGTTTGTCACATAATATAGTCACCCCTGAGAAAGTGGTAAAAACATGAATAAAGGAACATATTACTTTAACACAGTGGTATCAACCTTTTTTTTTTTAACCAGGGACTACTTGACCAGGGACCACTCTCCAACATTAGTACCAAAAAGATTACAAATCAGTTTTTGGTCAACTTTAGATTCAGTTTGGTTATTTTGGGTGCTGATTCAGAAAATTGCATTGGATAGACCACATCACCTCTAATTTCTGGTACAGAATATATGCCATCCAGTTGTCACCATCTTCTCACCCACAGAAAACCATATTTACTAAGCCTCACTAAGAGGGTTTTGCAAGACCAGTCATTCTCATTGCAAAGGTGTAGTAACAGTGAGGCCGTGGACCATATTTTAGTTCTTGCAGACCACTGGTGGTTCACAAACCACAGGTTGGGAACCACTGCTATAGAATCATGGGAGGCGGTCTAGTAGGAGGCTAAAGAACTTGGAAAGCTACAACTCCCATGAATCCATAGCACTGGGCCGTGTCAGTTAAAGTAGTGACATATTGCACTGATGCGACAGTGTAGATGTACCCTCAGAGGAAGGCAATGGCAAACCCCATGGTTCAGCACTACAGAACAATGGTTACCAACCTTTTTTTGACCAGGGACCACTTGACCAGAGACCACTTTCAGCAGGGACCACTTTGACCAGGGACCACTTTCAAACATTAGTACCAAAAGGGTTATGAATCAGTTTTTGGTCAACTTTAGATTTGGTTTGGTTATGTAGGGTGCTGATTCAGAAAATTGCATTGGGTAGACCACATCAGCTCTAATTTCTTATACAGGACATATTCCATCCAGTAGTCACCATCTGCTTTCTCACAGAAAACCAAACTGATGTGGTCTATGCAATGCCATTTTTTGAATCAGCACCCCAAATAACTCCAGGAACAAGCCTAAAAATGAAGACACCAAGAAAAAAAATCTTTTTGGTTGGTCTGTGCTATTATTTGTAGATTTTGTTAATGCTCACATAAAAAAAGAGAAGGGGGGGGGGCTGAGGTTGAAAAAAAATACACAAAGCAGAGCACGAGATCCAAGAAACTGCCCCTAACAGCTTTCCCTTGCCTCCTCACCAGGGGCGTTTGGCCAGGAGGTGTAGCAATGGTGAGGCCACAGATCATATTTTAGTTCTTGTGGATCATTGCTTGAACTTGAGAAAATATCTCTCTAGGAATCTCTAGGTCAGTGGTTCTCAAACTGTGGGTCCCCACAGGTTTTGGCCTACAGCTCTCAGAAATCCCAGCCACTTTACCAGCTGATAGGATTTCTGGGAGTTGAAGGCCAAAACATCTGGGGACCCACAGGCTGAGAACCAATGGACATCTAGCAAAAATGCCCCAGATTGATTGTATGACTGCAAGGACTAGAGATACCCAGAGAGACTGTATTAATCACATGCATGAATAATCAATCTGCAAAAGTTAAACCAGCCAACGTGGAGAGTCCTTCTAAAAGTGAAACATGCATTTATGGTGGTTTGGCTTTTATGATAAACAGTTGTAGAAGTCTACAGATTTTCACTGGTTTTGCTTAACGGTTCAGAATTTGTAACCATTATTCTCACTCTGTGGTTGCAACCCATGCCTCACCGATGAAATGTGCTTGGATACGGCTGTTTCCCCCACTTTTGCGTTTTGTGCCTGTTCCCATTCTTGATTTATGAAGCCAAGTCAATTTTACTGGATTATAAGTTTAGTAAGACCATTTCCCTTTTAAAAAGTGAATGCTTTATTAAGCTCCAGCTAGGAAAACAGGAAGCATTTTTAGATCCATCCAGCTGCTAGCTAGCAGAATTCAATCTGCTCCTTCTGGGTTTTAATTTTTATGCAATAAACAAGGTGCTAGCTGCTACCACGTTGCCAAGCTCTGAATTAAATAGAGGCATAAATTTGTCCAGTGAAAAGATTCAGAAAAAGATCTATTCTGTTTCCATGCTCAGGCACTGCGTAATGTAATCATGACAATTCAAGAGGCTTTATTTTCCTTCTTCCCATTCTGGCAATTCTTGCACACAAGAAGGCTCAGCATTACCTTCTGCATTCAGAATTGGCTGATAATTAAATAACAAGGTATCAGGCAAATGTCATGCCAAATTTTGCCATAAGGTTATATCACTTATGTCACTTGCAATTTAGTATTGTCCAATTTATTTACTATCGTTGTGTTTTATTGAATATCTTATCTAATTGAGTTGAGTTTTATCTTCAGCAAGTGTTGTTTTTGCTTTGATATTGTGCTGTTACTAATATTGATATATTTTACTTGTATTTTATATGGTACAGGGCAAATATGGTGCTGTTTTTTAAGCTGCCCTGAGTCCCTTTGGGAGAAGGTGGGATATAAATAAAGTTGTTGATGGGTTGCTGTAAGATTTTCGAACTATATGGCCATGTTCCAGAAGCATTCCCTCCTGATATTTCTCTTGCATCTGTGGCAGGCATCCTTAGAGGTTGTGAGGTCTGTTGGAAACTAGGAAAATGGGGTTTATATATCTGTGGAATATCCAGGGTAGGAGAATGAACTCTTGTCTATTAGAGGTAGGTGTGAATGTTTTAATTGGCCACCTTGATTAGCATTTAATGGCCGTGCAGTTTTCAAGGTCTGGCTTCTTACTGCCTGGGGGAATCCTTTATTGAGAGGTGATTCGCTGTCCCTGATTGTATCTTGTCTGGAGCTCCCTTGTCTTTATTTACTGTTATGATTTTAGAGTTTTTTAACACTGGTAGCCAGATTTTGTTCATTTTCATGGTTTCTTCCTTTCTGTTGAAATTGTCCACATTGTTGTTGTTTTTGTTAGGTTTCTTTCTCATTCTCAAAATCAGAATTTCTCCAATCACCTCAGATTTATTATGCAAGCTCTGCTTTGCCATTATCATCCAAAATTTGCTGCCTTTTGTGTGCCTTACACATTTTTTGTTCTATATAAAATCATATCGAAAGAACTCCTGTAAAAGTTCACTAGCAAGCCATTCATATCTGCATTTTGATCTTCAATTCATTCTTTCTCTCTTTCATGCTTGCAGCTCATTCTTTTCCCCTTCCTTTTATGGTCTCTTGCCTTGAAGACAAATTAATTTTTTATCCTGAATTATATATTTCATTCCTTTCTAATTATGCTAGATTTTTGGGCTGGCAGATGTAATCATGTATATCCAGACATCATTTGGTTTTATGTTGTTCAGGCAACATCCACTCTCTTCCTTGCCAAAAGCATACGCAGGATGAGTTTTCACAAAAATAATTCCTGATAGTTTACCATCCCAATCTATCCCTTACCTGAGCTTTGTAATCTACACAGTTTGGAGGAATTTTGAACCCTTATGCCAATTGCAAAGAAAACACGTTGAAAATACAAGAACAATGGAAGTCATTAATCATACATCTTTCAAAATCAAAATCAAAATAAATTTAACTTCACTATTTATTATTGCTTGTGGTTCAGATTAGATGCCAGGTTTTTTTTATGGAGGAGACAGAGCAAGGGGGAGCACTGAAGCATAGTTTGGAGGATCAATGCTCATGCGTCCTCCAATTCTATTCGCATCCCTCTCTTCTCTTTCTTGCTTACCATGCAGAATAAAAAGATTGGCTCACATAGATTTGAGAATATTTTGAGGAACGTTGGGGCAAAGTAACCATTCATCACCACAACAACATCTTCTCAGGGTCATCTGTCACATTTTATTTAGGTGGTTCATACAGCCTTTTCAAATCTAGTTCCGGAGGTAGATGTTGTAAGACCTCCAAAAAGCATGCAGTGATGCAGTTGGAAAACACTTTGACAATAGAGGCAGCTCTCTCCACCATGCCCTGCATATTTTAATCAATGCAATGTGAGGTATGAGGTTATCCACACTGATATCTGGTCAAGTTTCAGTTCCTGTTGTCCAGTGATTCCCAAACTTTTTTTAACTAGGGACCACCTGACCAGAGACCACTTTGACCAGGGATCACTCTCCAATATTAGTACCAAAGAGGTTATGAATACGTTTTTGGTTAACTTTAGATTCGTTTTGGTTATTTGTGGTGCTCATTCAGAAAACTGCATTGGATAGACCACATCAGCTCTAGTTCCTGATACAGAACAAATGCCACCCAGTAGTCATGATCAGCTTACCCACAGAAAACCATATTTAATAAGCCTCTGCACTATAAGAGGTTTGGGAAACACTGCTGTAGTCTGAGGATAAGGGCAAATTGTTTGGTTGAATCTGGCCAAACATTCCTATGCTTGATCCTTGCTTTTTGTTAGGAAAACATGATCTGAAGAAACTTTTCATAGTTACCTTGGCTGACATTCTTTTTCTGGACAATACCATTGAGACAGTGGTAGACAATCAGTTCCAAACACTGTTAGACAAAATTGATTTTTAAATTCAGCCTACTAGAGGATACATGCCCCCTGGTGGCATAGCAGGTTGAACTGCTGAGCTACTGAACTTGCTGACCAACTTGCTGGCAGTTTGAATCTGGGTAGCAGGGTGAGCTCCTGCTGTTAGCCACAACTTCTGAAAACTAGCAGTTTGAAAACATGAAAATGTGAGTAAATCAATAGGTACAACTTCAGCAGGAAGGTAACAGTGCTCCATGCAGTCATGCTGGCCCCATGACCTTGGAGGCATCTACGGGCAATGCCAGCTCTTCGACTTAGAAATGGAGATGAGCATCAACCCCAGAGTTGGACATGACTAGACTTAATTTCAAGGGAAACCTTTACCTTTACCTTCCTTCCAGATGGCCTATTTGAATAAAAGAAGTAGAAGTAGTGTGATTCTGAACTTCTCAGTACAATGCTGTACCACTATATCCTTCTCGGTCCTTTTTTAAAGTTTAATTTGGGCAGTCGTTCTTCTCTAATTTGTCATTTCCAGGCATTATTTCTTAAACGCTTGGCAACCACACTTTGGAGTTCTGCAGGAGGCCATTACTTTTTCCTCTCTTGTTTAAGATCTGGAACTATTTAATCTGTGGTGTCACCACTATGGAAATGATACTGAACTTGATCTCAAATGTTCCCTTGACTCTGGGAAAGCTTTGACCCTCTTGAACCAGGACTTGAACTTGGTAACGGACTCGATGGTTTCTAAAAATTGAGACTGACTCCATGTAAGGTGGAAAGTACTGAGTACTAACAAATCTAAAAGATTCCCACTGTTCTAAGTGGGGGGCTTCATAATACTTCAGGTTGTATTCTGAGGGTCCTTAGATATCCAGCAGATGTCAAGTCCATACAACATTTTCTCAGTCTTTCAATAGCCTTTTATTTCTGTTAATTGATGTAAGGTAACAATAGAGGGAAAGCTTGCAGGATAGCAGGGGCATCCTTATAGGTCAGGTGCAGATATGAGCAGATTTCCCCATTCTTTCCCTTCATAGAGTATTAGAAGATCGCATCCTGGGAAATCAGCCTTTGCCTAAACTCTGGCCGTTTGAATCTAAAACGTAAGCAATAGCCAATGGTTATAATTCTGTAATAGCTGCTGGCTGCTTCTGTACTTCCTCAGAAACATTCAGTTCTTGGCAGTGCCTGAGATAAGAAATCTGAGGTCGATGAACCATTGGTCTGAATTACTATGGCGAGTCCCAATCACTAATTAAATGATTAACATGCATCCAGTTCCAGATGAGCCATCCACTCTCAGTGCACTCTTGGGCAATGAATTGGCCTCAGAACTGCACATGAAAAAATATATTTGGGCAAGAGACAACAAAGAAGGATCCTAGATACCCATAGTTCTGCCTTCTCCTTGCTTTGCTTTTGTCAAAAGATTATCACGGTGTAATAGGTAATGCAATATTGGACTAGGTCACTGGGAACCAGGGTTTGGATCTCCACTTGGTGATGGGAAAACCCTAGTGATCTTGCATGAGCCACACTCTCTTTGCCTCGGAGGAAGGCAAGGGCAACCACCTTCTCAACAAGCTCTACTAAGAAACCTCCATGAAAGATTTGGCTTAGAGTTGCCATAAGTCAGAAATGAGTTAAAAGCATGCAGCAGCAATTGTGAATGTTGTGGCTGATTTAAGTTACAGGAAAATGAAACCCTTCCCCTGCAAGATTTTGTTCTCAGATCGCTGTGCATTTTTATGAGTGTTTTGTGGAAGGCTGAGAAATTGGTTTCCATGTGCGAGGATACAAAGACTGGTTTTATGATGGCGGTGTTACCTTACAAAGTTTCATTCTTAGCACTCCTTTTCAAAGCATGCTTAGCTCATTCATTCATCAAAAGAGCATTATATCGCTCATTTGTAGATGGGGCATTCAAAGCACTGGTTTTGACATTCAAAATCTCAAAAGAGCTTCAGCCAAGAATATTTGAAAGACTTATTCCTTCCATAATGTGAGATGCTCAGTAAAGCACCAGGCGCATGTCTGCCAATCTCAAGATACAAAATGGGGCCTGGCTCGAGAGCAGTACGTGTGAAAAAGATCTTGGAGTCCTCGTGGACAACAAGTTAAACATGAGCCAACAATGTGATGTGGCGGCAAAAAAAGCCAATGGGATTTTGGCCTGCATCAATAGGAGCATAGTGTCTAGATCTAGGGAAGTCATGCTACCCCTCTATTCCGCTTTGGTTAGACCACACCTGGAACATTGTGTCCAATTCTGGGCACCACAATTCAAGAGATATATTGACAAGTTGGAATGTGTCCAGAGGGGGGCAACTAAAATGATCAAGGGTCTGGAGAACAAGCCCTATGAGGAGCGGCTTAAGGAGCTGGGCATGTTTAGCCTGAAGAAGAGAAGGCTGAGTGGGGATATGATAGCCATGTATAAATATGTGAGAGGAAGCCACAGGGAGGAGGGAGCAAGCTTGTTTTCTGCTTCCTTGGAGACTAGGATGTGGAACAATGGCTTCAAACTACAAGAGATGAGATTCCATCTGAACACGAGGAAGAACTTCCTGACTGTGAGAGCCGTTCAGCAGTGGAACTCTCTGCCCCAGAGAGTGGTGGAGGCTCCTTCTTTGGAAGCTTTTAAACAGAGGCTGGATGGCCATCTGTCAGGGGTGATTTGAATGCAACATTCCTGCTTCTTGGCAGGGGGTTGGACTGGATGGCCCATGAGGTCTCTTCCAACTATTTGATTCTATGATTCTAAGTGTTAAGTTGGTTGCGAAAGTTACAGTGCTCAGGCTGATTGGAGAGTTCTCCAGGTTGCAATGCAAGATGTTTTTATAAGAACGGATTTAGCATATGGTTGACTGTAAAGGAAAATTCACATTTGGTGCTTTAAATTCCCACAGTTCCTGCAATGCAAAGTACAAGAGCCTGCAATTTCTCCTGCCTTTGTCCTATGCAATGGAGAAGAATAATATGATAGTTTCTACCTCGTAGAATAGGCACATGTTAGTATGAATGGACCTTCAAACAAAGTGTTGTGGGGAGTGCTAAACTTAGCAAAGGAAGTCTTCTATTATAATAAATAAAACAGTTATTTATATCCCGCGCTATCTCCCCTGGGGACTCAGGGTAGTTTCCAACTAAAACAGACAAACATTCAATGCTGTAATAATTAACTAAACAAAAACAAATAGACAACCCAACCAAAACCCAGAAATAAGTCCACATCTATAACAAAGTAATAACAGATCATAACATAATCATCTGCTATTACACATCTGACATTAAAATGAAAAACAAATCTAATCAGATTTAAAATACATTAAAATTATTTTTAAAAATTTAAGCAGCCAACAAACCCAGGGTGTAATGCCATTTCCAATCTCAGATAACTATGCATAGTATTCTAATCCTCCTCCTCCCTATACGCTAGAGAACATAAATGCATTTCAGCTGCATTTTCAAGGAGAGTAGGGAGGGGGGCATTTTTATTTTTTTTAGGCAGGGGTTCTCAACCTGTGGGTTCCCAAGTGTTTGGGCCTGCTGTTAGGATTTCTGGGAGTTGAAGGTCAAAGCATCTGGGGATGGACCCACAGGTTGAGAACCACTACTTTAGGGAGAGAGCTCCAGAGGCAGGGGGAAATCACAAAGAAGGCCCCTCTTTTGTTCCCACCAGCTGTGCTTGAGACTGTGATGGGACCAAGAGCAGGGTCTCCTCCACTGACCATAGTGCCCAAGCATGTTTGTATGTGGAGATGCAGTTTACCAAATAGTCTGGGCCCAAATAATTTAGGGCTTTGAACATAAGAACCAGCACTTTGTATCTATCCCGGAAGCAGACTCACAGCCAGTGGAGCAGCCGCAACATGAGAGTTGTTCTCTCCCTTTAGTAATCTTAGTAATTACTCCATTTAGTAATCTGGCTTCCCATCTCTGGACCAGTTGAAGCTTCTGACCTATCTTCAAAGGCAACCCCACATAGAGATAATTGCAGAAGTCCAAACGGGATGTAACTAAGGCATGGACTACCATGGCCAGTTCTGGCATCTCAAAGTACGGGCACAGCTGGCACACAAGTTTTAATTGTGCAAATGCACTCCTGGTCAGGTTCCAGGGTCAGTGATAAAAGGATCACCCCAAGCTGTGAACCTGTGTCTTCAGGGGGAATGTAACCCCATCCAATTCCCCTATCGCCTGATCTGCCTTCCGACTGACCAGGGGTTCCTGTGTTTTGTCTGGATTTAATCTCAACTTGTTAGCCCGCATCCAGTCCATTACTGATGACAGGTACTGGTTCAGGACCAGAACAAAATCCTTGGCATTAGGTGGAAAGGAGTAATAGAGTTGGGTGTCATCTGCATATATTTGACACCAAACTCCAAAACTCCAGATGATTTCACTCAGTGGTTTCATGTAGATGAGGGTTCTATTGAGGGTTCCAACCAAGGAACCATGAACTAGTTGTGATGCATTCTGTAATTAGCCATCTTCTCTCATGCTCAATTTTTCACCAGCTTCCCAAACTAGCAAATAGTATTCAATGGCCCCATGTACACTGCCTTTGAAACAACACCATATGGTTAATTTAGACCAGTGTTTCCCAACCTGTGGTCTATGGTCCACAAGAATGAAAATATGGTCTGCAACCTCACCATTACTACACTGCTGCCTCGAAATTACATGGCAACAAGAATGAATAGTTTCACAAAACCCACTTATCGTGCCAAGGCAACAGAGATGTTGGGAGGGTAGAGGCTAACTATCCACAAAAGATTCCTACTACCACATCAGCTCTAGATTATTAAATATGGTTTTCTGTGGGAGAGCAAATGGTGACTACATGACGGCATATGTTCTGTCTCAGAAACTAGAACTGATGTGGTCTATCCAATGCAGTTTCCTGAATCAGCACCCAAAATAACAAAAACAAATCTAAAGTTGCCAAAAACTGATTTGTAACCCTTTTGGTACTAATGTTGGAGAGTTGTCCCTGGTCAAAGTGGTCCCTGGTAAAAAAAAAAGTTGGAAACCACTTGTGTAGGCTCATATAATGCAGTTGGACTACCTTGTATGAGTCTGTTATGACCATATTATGCTGTTTCAAATTGCATTTTATGACAGTGTAGATGGGCCCTGTGCACTCCATTAAGTGTACTTCACTCCTATTGAGGCTGTTCTTTACTGGCTGTTAGTTTCTTCTTCTTGTTTTACCTCCTTCAGTGTCTTCTAAAATGTTTTCTCTTTCTGCCCATCTCCGATTGCCTAGTGATCAAGGTGATACTTTCTTACAGTTTTTTGGTGTCCCCATTCCTGTCACCACTATGTAAAAGTTTGCTTTTTGATGAAGCAATCGTATATAGAAGGTCTTCCCTTGTGCAGACAAAATTTAAGCTGCAGTGAGATGTGAACAATAGATGCAGTCTGTGTTGAAATGCCATAAAACGTTTGCGTATTTTTGAAATGTGAAACCCCACTGCTTGATTTGAGTACCTTTCCAGTATAGTCAGTTCTCCCCATTAGTGAGTTTGACTTTTGCAGATTTTGCTTCTTCTGATGCCTGTAAAGCTCAGCTCTTTTACCGAAATGTATCATTTTAATGGTTTGACTTTCATATTTGTATTCCACTGAGATTCTGTGGTTTTTGGTATTTCCTTTAGGGATTTTCCACCAACACCCACATGTCTACAGATAAAAAAAAATTCTAGCATTATCTTTATTGAATGATCGTTTTGTTTCTTGATATTGCCATCCCGTCCCATGCCAGCCAGTTAGTTCAAAATGAGATTCTGGCACTTACCGTTTTGCTTCTTAGAATCTTGCCAAGACATTCATCACAGAATTATTGTTTTTAATGAAGGGAATGACAAAAATTCAGCATCAGGTTGGATGCACTCTGTGACACAATGATGAATTAAACTCATGGGTCTACTAGTCTGTGGCAAGTTGCACTGGTTTACGTTTAGGGTTTTTTTTCCCCCATGTCTGGAGCGACTTGAGAAACTGCAAGTTGCTTCTGGTGTGAGAGAATTGGTCATCTGTAAGGACATTGCCCAGGGGATGCCCAGATGTTTTGATGTTTTACCAATGGGTTAAACCCTTGTGCCAGAAGGACTGAAGACCACCGACATCTCAGAGGTTCAAATCTGGGGAGAGCATGGATGAGCTCACTCTGTCAGCTCCAGCTCCCCATGTGGGGACATGAGAGAAGTCTCCCACAAGGATAGTAAAACATCAAAACATCCAGGCGTCCCCTGGGCAACGTCCTTGCAGACGGCCAATTCTCTAACACCAGAAGCGACTTGCAGTTTCTGAGGTCGCTCCTGACACGAAAAAAACAAAAAACAAAACCATCCTTGTGGGAGTCTTCTCTCATGTCCCTGCATGACAGCTCATCCGCACTCTCCTCGAATTCAAACCTCTGGCTTGTCGGTCTTCAGTTCTGCTGGCACGAGGGTTTAACCCATTGCGCTACCAGGGGCTCCACATTTAAGTGGCAACCTTGTGATAGGTTGCCTAACTTAATGCATAAAAAAAAAAAACCTGTTTTATTCCCAAGAGTCATGGGTTCACTTTCTTGCTGTCTCTCAATTAAATGCCAGGGTCTGACTATTGAAGATCAAAATCAAGACTCCGTTCTTTCAACTCCAGGCAGGACAGATGCGAGGCCTTCCTACAAACTGAGATCCCTGCTTTCATCTAAATGTTATGACTTTCCAGCATTGGCTTTGAAGACTTCAGGAGATGAAAGCTCTTTGGGGCGCAGAGAGAGGAAATGCGGTGCTATTAGGCCACTGTTTTATTTTGGTTGGCTTTGTTTGGATAGAAGGTATCTTCTGTCAACTGGCAAATAAAATATAGATGGCATGAACAACTGAAAAAATACCAAGTTTTCAAGTAGGCTGTTCTCATTTCCAAAGTTGGAAATCTGTATTTATTGCTTATGTTAATTCCTGCATATCTAGGAGCCTTTTCAAGGTGAAATTGAATAGTGAAATAATAGCTGTTTCTCTCCTACCTCCTCCATACATACAGCATGAGGGTTGAGATGACTTGATGATCATCCCACGTCCGCTTCCTTTCCTCATCTGCTTTTTTGGTTATTGTTGCTGACATCTTTCCTGATGAAGAGACTTCCTAAATCACTAATGTTTGTACATTTTTGGGAAATGCCTTTATGGTTGTCCACAGTATACATACATTCTGGAATTTGTCCAATAGGATAATCCCTGTGTTTTGTATGTTGTTTGCAAAGAAAGACACAATTTAGGCAGAGGGAGGTAAGACTAGTCTCCTCTTCACTCGAATCAGAATTTAATGACAATGAAGACATTTCTCAGAGAAGGGGGAAGAAACCAGGGCTGTGTAAACACAACAAGGATCCAAGTGGCCATGAGGAAATGTAATCTTTACAATCTGTTGTTGTTGTTGTTGCTGCTGCTGCTGCTTTGTACCTTCAAGTACAAAGGTAATGTCATAATGGGGTTTTCTTGGCAATTATTTGTTCAGAGGGCTTTGTCTTCCTCTGAGGCCAAGTGTGTGACTTATCCAAGTTTACCCTAGGGTTTCCCTGGACATGTGGGAATCTAAATCCCAGTTTCCCTGTGCCATAGTCCAATACTCAAACCACTGCAGCAAACTGAATTGTTGCTATCGTTTACCCTCGAGTTGTTTTCAACTTATGGCAACCTCAAGCTGGACCTATCATAAAGTTTTCTTGGTAAAAATAGTTCAGAGGGGATTTCTTGTGAAGCTGAGAGAGTGCGACTTACACAAGGACATTCCATGGCTGAGTGGGGATTCAAAAGCTGGCTTCCCGGTGTCTTCGTCCAGTGCTCCAACTGCTATGCCATAGAATCATAGAGTTGGAAGACACCTCATGGGCCATCCAGTCCAACCCCCTGCCAAGAAGGAGGTTGGACATTCCCTCACTAGCTTATTGCTGTTGTGTACTTTCAAGTTGTTTGTGACTTATTGCAACCCTATCACTGGGTTTTCAAGAACTGAGATGTGTGCCTTGCCCAAAGCCACTCAGTTGGTCTTCATGGTTGAGTGAAGATTTGAACTCTGTTCTCCAGAAGCATCTACTGGGCCATGTTGGCTCAAGGAGAGAAACTTCAAGAGAAAGGACAGGGTGGAAAGGTCCTCCCACATCAAGAGGGAGGGTTCATCTTGTTGATAAGGGAACCCGACTACTTGAGGGCTTCTAGCTTATCTTCTGTGTCTCCTTCTCCCCCCAAGTCCTGAGTCTATCACTGAAGTCTATGCTACTATAGCGAGCAAGCCTTGAGTGAGCTCCATAGGAGCGGGGGGGGGGGGGGGGGAGGGGGCGGTCTCCTGGGTGAGTAGATCCTCTTAACTATTCCATCCTTCCTCTCCTTCCCCATTTCCTTCCTCCTTTTGTTGGAGAAGCAGCTCAGCTTTCTTCTTTGGGTCCTTCCTCCCTTCCTTCCCTTCTAACCTTCCTTCCCTCTTTCCTCCTTCCTTCCCTTCTTCTCCTCCCTCCTCCCTCCCCTCCCTGCTTTCTCTTCCCCCCTTCCTTCCTTCCTTCCTTCCTTCCTTCCTTCCTCCTTCCCTTCCTTCCTTCCTTCCTTCCTCTCCTCCCCCTCTTTCTTCCTTTCTTCTTCCTCTATCCTCCCTCCCTTCCCTTCCCCCTTCCTTCCTTATCCCTCCTTCCTCCCTTCCCTTCCTTTCTCCCTCCCTCCTTCCTTTCCTCCCTTCCTCTTCCCTTCCCTTCTTCCTTCCTTCCTTCCTTCCTTCCTTCCTCCATCCTTCTTCCCTTCCCTTCCCTTCCCTTCCCTTCCCTTCCCTTCTTCCTTCCTTCCTTTCTCCCTCCCTCCCTCCCTCCCTCCCTCCCTCCTTCCTTCCTTCCTTCCTTCCGTCCTTCTCTTCCCTCCTTCCCTCCCTCTCTCCTTCCTTCCCTTCCTTCCCCTTCCCCCCTTCCTTCCTTCCCTTCCTTTCTCCCTTCCTCCTTCCTTCCCTTCCTTCCTTCGGGGGGAAAACAATGCGCGCTGGTCTCCACGGAGGGGCGCTGGAGCACGTTTTAATGCAGCAAAGAAAAAGGAAGAGAGAATGAAATGATCGAGGAGTCCCTTTGGGCTGATGAAAGGAGCGAGCGGCGTGTGTGTGTGTGTATGGAGGGGAGGAAGGAAGGAAGGGGAGAGAAACCGCGGGGGATGAAACGAGGGGCGCCCTCAAAGCCTCCGTCCTGAAGGGCCCGGGAAATGGGCAGCCCCGTCCTTCCGTTTGCTTGGGATGCAGGCAGGAGGCCGGAGGCGCCCTCGGCTGCTCGGAGGAGGGAACGTCGCCCCTTTTCCCTCTCTGGGGAGGGGTCTCTGGAAGCCCCAGCTCTGTCTCCCTTCCCTTGAGGGCTGGCGCTCCCCCCCCCCTTCCTCCTCCATCGCCTCCCCTTCCTCGGTGCCAAGTTCGGCAAATGCGGATAAAGGAGCCCCGAATCCTCTTTGCCCCGGAGGGGGGTCCCTCCACGCCGCCCCCCTCCCTCTGGAGCCCGCAACGTGCTTGGAATGAGGCTCCACCGCCGGCCTTTCTCTCTCTCTGGCTCTGCCTCCTCCTCCTCCTTTCCTTCCTTCCTTCTCGCAGCACACAAATCAGACTTGGGAAAGCAACCCGCCTCCCAAACAGGCAGACAGACACACGCCTCTTTCTCCCCCCGTCTCTCTCTGTCTCTCTCTCTCTCTGCTCGTAAACTGCTGGCATGAGACTCGGGTCGGCCCAGCGACGGAGCCAAGCCCCCTTCTTGCCGATATCTAGGGACAGCCTTCTCGGAGGAAGAGGAGGAAGATCAGAGAGAGATTGAGAGAGAAAGAGGGGGACATTGGGAAGCGCCGGCTGGCTTGGGGCTCCGGCCACATTCCTGCGCGCGTCCCTGCTCGCTCGGGGTTGAGGCTCTCTCTGCCTGCCTTCCTGGCCCCCTCCCCGATCTGATCTCCTCGAGGGAGGCTCTGTGGGGCGCTTCAGCACCAGGCACAGGCGGACAGAGGCAGAGGAGGGAGAGCCTCCGACAGAGACGCGACCCCAGCTGCCTCCTCCTTCCTTCCCTCCATGGCTTCCTTGTACCAGAGGCTCGGGGGAAAGATCAACACCTCGCGCTCCTTCCCGGCCACCCCCGAGGCCAGCCACCTCCTGGGACCCCCGTGCGGGGACGAGGACGGAGGGGCCAAAGCCAACGCCAACCCCAACGCCGCCAACGCCAACGCCGCCTTGCGCCCCGACAGCCCCGCCAGAGCCCCGCGCTTCCAGTACAACACCCGGAGGAGCGACTGCGAGGAGGAAGATGTAAGCGGGCCTCTGCCCCCCCTTCCCCCTTGGCCCTTCCTTCCTTCCCCCCTTGCCTTGCGCCTGGGTCCCCCGGCTTCTTTCCCCTCTTTCCTTTGACTCATCTTCCCCTCTGGAGCAAAAGCCAGGCGTGGGATGGAGATGATGCCTCAGACTTGTTTGGCTCTGGGTCTGTCTCTGAGGAAGGGAAGCCAGGGTCTCCTTCCCTGGGAAGGGGGTTTCTCTTTTGGTTCAGACCAGGCATGGGCAAACTTCGGCCCTCCAGGTGTTTTGGGTTTCAACTCCCACCGTTCCTGGCCTCAGGACCCTTCCTTTCCTCCCTTAGCTGCCTAAGCTGCGTTGCATGGGGAAACTTTGACCCTCCTCCAGGTGTTTTGGACTTCAACTCCCACCATTCCTGGCCTCAAGCCCTTTCCTTTTCCCACTCAGCCATGCTTTGGACTTTAATTCCTACCTTTCCTGACCTCAGACTCTTTCCTTTCCCCACTCATCCTCTTAAGCGCATTGCATGGTCAAACTTCAGCCCTCCAAGTGTTTTGGACTTCAACTCCCACCATTCCTGGCCTCCAGCCCTTTCCTTTCCCTCCTCAGCTGTGTTTTGGACTTTAATTCCCACCTTTCCTGGCCTCAGACCCTTTCCTTTCCCCCCTCAACCTCTTAAGCGCTTTGCATGGTCAAACTTCAGCCCTTTAGATGTTTTGGACTTCAACTCCCACCTTTCCTGGCCTCAGACCTCTCCCTTTCCCCCCTCAGTCTCTTAAGCAACTTTGCATGGTCAAACTTCAGCCCTCCAGGAGTTTTGGGCTTCAATTCCCACCATTCCTGGCCTCCAGCCTCTTCCTTTCCCTCCTCAGCCATGATTTGTACTCCCACCATTCCTGGCCTCCAGCCCTTTCCTTTCCCTCCTCAGCTGTGTCTTGGACTTCAACTCCCACCATTCCTGGCCTCAAGCCCTTTCCTTTCCCTCCTCAGCCGTTCTTTGGACTTTAATTCCCACCTTTCCTGGCCTCAGACCCTTTCCTTTCCCCACTCAACCTCTTAAGCTGATTTGCATGGTCAAACTTCAGTCCTCCAGGTGTTTTGGATTTCAAATCCCACCTTTCCTGGCCTCAGACCCCTTCCTTTTCCCCCTCAGTCTCTTAAGCAGCTTTGCATAGTCAAACTTCAGCCCTCCAGGTGTTTTAGACTTCAGTTCCCACCATTCCTGGCCTCCAGCCCATTCCTTTCCCTCCTCAGCCATGTCTTGTACTTCAATTCCCATCATTCTTGGCCTCAGGCCCTTTCCTTTTCCACTCAGCCGTACTTTGGAGTTCAGCACCTTCCTTTCCTGGCCTGACCCTTTTTCCCCTCTGCCTCTTAAGCATCTTTGCATGGTCAAACTTCAGCCCTCCAGGTGTTTTGGACTTTAACTACCACCATTCCTGCCCTCAGACCCTTTCCTTTCCCCTCTCAGCTGTGTCTTGGACATCAACTCCCACCATTCTTGGCCTCCAGCCCTTTCCTTTCCCTCCTCAGCCATGTTTTGGACTTCAACTCCCACCACTTTTGGCCTCCAGCCCTTTCCTTTCTCTCCTCAGCCATGATTTGGACTTCAACTCCCACCATTTCTGGCCTCCAGCCCCTTCCTTTCCCCCCTCAGATGCTTAAGCAGCTGAGGAGGAAATGGAAAGGACCCGAGGACAGGAATGGTGGGAGTTGAAGTCCAAAACACCTGGAGGGTCATAGTTTGCTCATGCCTGGTCTAGACTCTTGATCAATCCCACCTTGCTCCTCCTCCCTTTCAAGGCCAAGTTGTTGTTGCTGTTGCTGTTGTTGTTGTTGTTGTGTCTGCTGCATCCCTTGTCCCTCTCTCTCTTCTCATGTGAAGACCTCCAGGTGTCTTTGCTCCCCAGCTCCAGTCTTAGGACTCTGGTTGGAAGAAATGCCACTTTTTCCATCACAAAGAGTAGGACCCCCTGGTTCCTTGCATGCCCAAACCAACCACCTTCTGCCCTGCAGGAAGACCCAGTCAAAGCCCTCCCGACAGATAGCCATTCTGATTCAAAACCCTCCAGAGAAGGAGACCCCATCATTTCCAGTTTGGGAGTGTGTCCCATTGAGTCCGGTTGCAGTTGTTTATGGGGTCTGGGGAAGATCCCTTTTCTAGTGGAAGCCCTCCAGAGAAAGAGACTCCATCCTTCACAGTTTGGGAGTTTGTCCTACTAATTTCAGTTGCAGTTGTTTATGTGGTCTGGGGATAATCTCTTTTTTTTCCTCTTGGAAACTCTCCAGAGAAAGAGACCCCATTCTTCCCAGTTTGGGAGTTTGTCCCACTGAGTCCAGTTGCAGTTGTTTATGGTGTCTCAGGAAGATCCCTTTTTTTTCTCTCTTGGAAGCCCTCACTTTAAAACCCTCCAGAGAAGGAGACTCCATCCTTCCCAGTTTGGGAGTTTGTCCCACTGGGTCTGGTTGCAGTTGTCTATGAGGTCTGGGGAAGATCACTTTTCTCTTGGAAGCCCCCCCCCCCCTTCCTTCTTCCCATCCTCACCCTTTTCTATTTTTATCGAATTGTTCTGTTAAAGCACCCAGAAGGTGACAAAAAAGTGTAAATTAGGACCAATGTGCATTTTTCTTTCTTTCCCTTTCTCAATTCCTCCCTTTCTTCTGCCAGGAGAGACTTCAAAGAGAGTTTTGCATATCGCCTTAGTAACCAATGACTCATCCAGGGCACTTGCGGGATGTTGGGACTGAGGGTGGCTTGCAGGGAGGGAAGAAGTTGACATCCTCTTGGCTTGACCATTGGCCACAAAGGGCAGGAGCATGATGATCCCGGATGATCCCCCAGGGATTGCTGCCTTGCGCCCGCATTCCCTCCTGTTCAAAAAGCACCTGTTGAACTGGTTTGTCCTGTTCAGTAGTCCTTTCCTGGGCTTTCCTTGTATATGTTGGGTTCACTGTTGGTAAATGTGTAAGTTATAAAAGTTGGGAAAGGAGAGAGAGAGAAAATCCCAGTAGTTCCATGTCTATGGCTGGCACTACACTTTAGAATTGAATGCAGCTGGATACAATTTTCTGTCCTAACTCAATGCTAACTGTTGTAGTTTGCAGCACTTTTGCGCAGAGAAGGCCAATGATCTTGTAAAACTACAACTCCCAGGACTCTGCACCCTTGAGGCATGGCAGTTCAAGTGGTGTCAAACTGCATTCCTTTATAGATCAGGCATGGGCCTGAGGCTGTTAGGAATGGTGGGAGTTGAAGTCCAAAACATCTGGAGGGCCAAAGTTGGCCCATGCCTTGTATAGATGCATCTTTGTTTGTTCCTTCCATACCGGATACTTCTCCCTAAGCCACTTAAGTTTCCACGAGCTCTGCAGCTTGTTTAACTTTTAATTATTAGTAACTGTCACAAACTGGGGACTGTTTGGATCAGGAAAACAACAATTCCTTTCTGATTCACCCATTTCTGATCCCTGTTGAGGGGAGCTCTTAGCAAGGAAGTTGTAGGATTTTCTTTTGTCCCTGTTTATTTCTTGGATGCCAAAACCTTTTGTGGGACTTAGTTTGAGGAGTTGGTTCCTCCCCCTGTTCAACAAGAAGAGGAGAACCAAAATCCTGGAAATTGAGGCTACAGGTTATATTTTAACACCTCCCTATTGCAGTACACAAATAAGACGAGAGAATTCTCAGATTAAATATATTTAAAAATCTATTTTTAGGTACCATTGGAAGACCTAGTGTGTAAAGGGGGATGGTATCAAAGATAAGTATGAAACTTACATTGGTAACCTATAGATCTTTTTCAAGCAAAGAAACAAACCATAATGATATCATTCTTCTGATAGTGTTGTCTGTTGTCTCTGTCGTATCCCACCACTGCCCACTAGATGGCAGTGTAATAAAGCAAAGGATTTTTGGAGGGAAACAAGAAAAAAAAGCTTCCTCTCCTTTCTTAATATTCAGCTTGATGCATTGCTTACATCTCACTCCCCCCTCTGCCCAGCTTTCAATAAGACAGATGTCTTTCTGATAATCTAAAGCATTGAGCAGCAAAACAAATAAGAGAGCGTAACATGTGCAAGTGATTTATGCTGGCATGGGTTGCATCTACCACAGTTAGGAACATTAGGAGCATAGAGGAGAATGTCATCAGCTTCCTCCTTTTCCAGGGAAAGTGACAAAGGCACAAGGGGGAAAGGCTGATTCGGCCCATTCCTTCCCAGTGACAGTCTGCTGAATTCAAAGAACATTGTTTTATAGTTTCGAGCAGGCATGGGCAAACTTGGGCCCTCCAGTTGTCTTGGACTTCAACTCTCACAATGCCTAACAGCCTACCACCTGTTAGGAATTGTGGGAGTTAAAGTCCAAAACACCTGGAGGACCCAAGTTTGCCCATGCTTGGTTTAGATAGTTTGATAGTTTATAGAAATGATATTAGAGAGATTAAAACATAAATTGTGAAGGGATTATAAAATAAAGCATGTAACTCCCCTTCTGTATTCCCATAACATCTATGTACACCACTTTAACTGCCATGGCTCGGTGCAATGGAATTCTGGGAGTGAGCGCCATCCAGCAGTGGAACTCTCTGCCCCGGAGTGTGGTGGAGGCTCCTTCTTTGGAAGCTTTTAAACAGAGGCTGGATGGCCATCTATCAGGGGTGATTTGAATGCAATATTCCTGCTTCTTGGCAGAATGGGGTTGGACTGGATAGCCCATGAGGTCTCTTCCAACTCTTTGATTCTATGATTCTATGAGTCACAGTTTGTTAGGCACCAACACTCTGTAGCCAAGGACCTTGTCAAACTACAATTCCCAGAATTCCATAGCATTGAGCCATGGCAGTGAAAGTGGTATCGAACGGCATTAATTCAACAATGTAGAGCAATAGATCCCAACATTTTTTTGACCAGGGACCACACTCCAACATAAATACCAAAAGGGTTACAAATCAGTTTTTGGTCAACTTTAGATTCACTTTGATTATTTGTGGTCCTGATTCAGAAAATTGCATTGGATAGATGACACCAGCTCTAGTTTCTGATACAGAACACATGCCATCCAGTATAGTGTTGCCTTGCTACTTTGCGGTTTGCTTTTTGCGGACTTACCATTTCGCATTTTTTCAATAAATACAGTAATGTATATATTTACACTGGAGCTGCACCTCATCTTGTCACATGCATCGTGGGAGATGCCAGCCTGGGAAGCCACCTCCTACAGACTCCCCACTCACCCAGCTCCTCCTCTTCACCTGCTTCCTCCTCCTCCTCTTCCTCACTCTTTCCTGCAGATGGGAGTCCTTCCAAGTTGAAAATGGGAGAGGGAAGGGAAGGAAGGAAGGGAAAGATGATCGACAGGTTTAGAGGGAGAGTGGCAGGTGGGTCAGGAGGGAGGGAGTGGGAGTCGCGTGACATCACAAGACTAACCCGCTGCAGGGAAAGAAATGCAGGAGAAGGATCAAGCTCCCTAAAAAGAAAAGGGTGTCAAGATATGCTCAGCAAATGAATACACACCAAAAACAAAAGTAGGATTTGCGCAGCAGCCACTTGAGATGCTACTTACCAACATGAGATTGTGTATATGTGATATATATATAATATATATATATATCACATATACACAATCTCATCATCCCTACTTCGTGGATTTTCACTTTTCACGGGTGGCCCTGGAATGTAACACCCACGATAAGTGAGGAAACACTGTAGTCAACATCTTCTTGCCCACAGAAAACCATATTTAATAACCCTTGGCACTATGAAAGGGTTTTATGAGACCAGTCACTCTAGCTGAAACAGTATAGTAATGATGAGACCGCAGACCATATTTTAGTTCTTGCAGACCACATGTTGGAATCCACTGGTGTACAGGCACCCTTGGAAATCAATATTTTGGGAAAATGGGGAGAGAAGCATCAAGATCTTACATCCTGATTTTGATAACCAGACATTTGGATCAAGCGGGAAAAAGTATTGGAATAAAGTATTGCAATACTTTCTCCCACTTGATCAAAACTTCTGGTTATCTAAATTTATGCGAGAGGGTCAAGGTGAATTTGCAGCAGCGGGGAGGATTTTGAGATGCACACAGGCTGTTCCTTTGCCAAGAGACAGCATTGCAAATCTTGGGTCTTCTTCTTATTTTTTTCTTTCCTGCCTTTCTTCTGAAGAGCGCGGCTGTCTTTGAGAGCTGTCTCAGGTGCTGACGCCTTTAAAGCTCCGCCACTCAGCTTTCTTTTCTTGCTGGCAGACTTTTGCATTGAGTTATTTGAAGGGAGCTGGCGGCTTTAATGGCCTTCTGGAGCTTGCTGTCACCTAGAGAAGAGAGCTCAGCTTGTGTGCCAAGACAGGATTTCTGACCTTGGCAACCGAGGGGGAAAAAAGATCACAGAGAAACAAATAATACAGTCTCTTCCTTCCTCCTTGAAAGTGGTGCTTAGAAGTGAGACTGTAGGCAGGACTTCTAAATGTAGGTTTAATATACATTCTTGTAGCTTTCGCCTTATAGTCCATTCTGAGGGAAGGTGATGCCCAAGGACAAATGTGGCTAAATGAAATGCAGGGACGTGTGAATTTTGACAGCTTTCTACCGAATCCACTTTGCACAGTCGCTAGCAATCCCGGGTGCTGGAAATTCGGCTAAATCCTACTACAGCTATATGCAATTATGTTTGATAACTGGCTGCTAGGCGAGTGATTGCATTATAAACCCCTATCTGGGAGGATTAGGCATCTAATATAAATTTCATATTAAAGGCTAAAACTGAGTAAAGAAGCGCTTGGCGTTAATTTATTTATTTATTTATTTATTTATTTATTTAGAAGATTTATATACCGGCCTTCTCCACCTCGATGAGGGACTCAGGTCGGTTATGGCATCCCCATAAAAGTAGCTGAGCAAATGGCCTGAAGGTTCAGGCTTTGGAGCTTCTAAGTAAAAGATCTCAGGATTGAGATTCAAGGCTGAAAATACCTAGGAAATGATAGCATGTCCTGCTCATTGAGGTGGGGATAGATCAGTTACTGAGGCTTTCTTTATTCCATTCCCATCGATAATTTGGTCCCATAACCATGGGTTTGGTACAATTGGATACTTCCTTAACAATAATTAGACTAGACTTTTAAAAGCCTGACTAGCTGGTAGACCAATTAGATTGGTTGTCAAGTGTCTCTAGTTGGAATGATGATGATGATGATAATGATGGCCAATTACACTGGCCAATACTAGGCATGGGCAATTAATTGTAAATGGTTCTAAAGTACTTACAAAACTAGTTCTTTGCTTCTAAAGTGTTGCTAAAGTTCTGGTGGTGAAAATTTCAGAACTTTAACAAAACTTTAAAAATTCATTATTATTTCGTTATTGGTGATTTTTATGACAGAACCAATTAGGAACTGCCATTTATAACAAATGATGATGGTGGGTTGTTGTAGGTTTTTTTTGGGCTATATGGCCATGGTCTAGAGGCATTCTCTCCTGACGTTTTGCCTGCATCTATGGCAAGCATCCTCAGAGATAGTGAGGTCTGTTGGAACTAGGAAAAGGGGTTTATATATCTGTGGAATGTCCAGGGTGAGACAAAGGACTCCTGTCTGCTGGAGCTAGGTGTGAATGTTTCAACTGACCACCTTGATTAGCATATAATGGCCTGACAGTGCCTAGAGCAAACTTTTGTTGGGAGGTGATTAGATGTCCTTGTTTGTTTCCTCTCTTTTGTTGTGCTGTTGTAATATTAGAGTTTTTTTTAATACTGGTAGCCAGATTTTGTTCATTTTCATGGTTTCCTCCTTTCTGTTGAAATTGTCCACATGCTTGTGTATTTCAGTGGATTTTCTGTGTAGTCTGACATGGTGGTTGTGAGAGTGGTCCAGCAAATGATGATGGTGATGATCATGACTTTAGTGTGTTGGAGACCCATGTGAATGAATGGGTTTTGCCTTGAGGTTTAGCTTTTTTTGGTTCGCCTCAATAGGAGGGCAAGACAGTATAGTGGTTACATCTGACAAGAATGAAACTACTGATACTAATTACATCTTAATCATGTCTCTTTTCCAAAGTGATTTGAGAAGTGGTCGCACCAGAACTCTTCAGCCCCTTTCACATTGCCTCATTTTTGTCCTTAATCAGTGAGCTTTAATGCAAGCATGATTCTAGGCTGGCATTCTGACATTGTCAAAGTTTTATGAGGTCCTTTTGTATAAAATACAAGAACTTGATAATAGTGAGTAAAAGGCAGGAAAAGGAAGGAGAAATGGAACAGTGACCTCAAAGAAAAATAAGCCACCCACCCAGGCTGATTTAAAGGTTTTGTAGTAGGAATACATTGTTTATTGTACTCCATACTATCCCCAACAGAGAAACAATAAAAGAGGCCTTTAAGAATACATGGAATTTATAGTAGGGGAATACTATAAGAAGTCCCTTTCTTTGAAGCTGATATGAACAGTTTTGCTGCCTAGAAAGCTATAGAGATGACAGAAGCTCGAGACTGGGGATCAATTCCCTGCTTAGACATGAAATGTCATATTCTCAACTCCAGAAAACCCCATGATATGGTCTTTTAGGGTCACCAAAACAATAACAAAGGAAAACCACTCTATGAGAAATGTGTGGTCCAGGCTCACTTGAATCCCATAGGCAAACTCCCATCTTCTCAGTCTTTACTCTAATCCCCCACTAGTAATATGGAGAGAATATTAGTCCAAATTCAAGGGTTTGTGTAGCACATACAGAGATATTCAATAAACTCGACTCACTGACACAGCATACATTTTAAGCCTTGTTTAGTATCGAACATGAGTTTAATATAGAACATACGTTTGCAAGAGAAACTGATTTTAAAACTATGAACTCATATTAACTATGTCATGGTATTTATGGATTATGTTCTTGTAGACCTGCCTGCTTGGATTAATTGTTACAGATGCAGTTTCTGGGGAAGGAACCAAAGTAACTACAGAAAATTATAACAGGAGCATGTTCATTTATAATTTTTGTCATCGCACTCGTATTTTTCCTGTTGAGATTAATGTTTTCCATACAGACTAATGGGTATTTTTTCTATGGCAGCCCTATCCCATAAAATAAAACTTTCCTCCCTGTTTCCTTCTCCAGCTTACTTTTCCTTGCAGTCAGAGTGATTAACGAGCTTAATTTCTGCCGGCAACTGCCAAAGGTGCTGAGTAAGATGTACAGGCTGATTGTGTATAACCCTGTTCCTTTTAATTACTGTGATGATAATAATGCATTAATCAAGTGCATAAGAAATTCAGCACTTCTGACTAATGCAAAATATCGATTAATTTCATAGGACATTGAGAGAAAAAGTGATCATCACCGTAATCCTTTTAAAATTAAATTAATGATGCTAGGTTATTTCTTTTGAAGGGGATTGACTATTAGTGGTCAGGTCTTTAAAGTTAGACGAATGCTCCAGGGTTTCCTTTTCCTCCTTTGTTCATCACAAGTATATATATTTGGCATTGCCTGGGTTTACATTTTGTTTGTGGGTCTTTCTTTTCTTCCTCCCTTTCCCTTGTACACATTGTCCCCTTCTCTCTCTTTCTTTCTTTCCTTTCCTTTTGTTTTCCCTCATACACCCCCATCATGATGTCAGGGCTCAGCCAGTATTCAGGCAGAGGTGAATCAAACAAACACCCAGTTTGTATCAAACAGTTTAATTAAAGCAGCACTTATTTTCTGGCTGTTTTAATAGTCCAAAATATAAAACATAAAGGTAGCACTCAATCACAGAATATAAAACAGAAACTGATAGCAAACACTACACCGTAGCCAAAGGGTCCAGTCCAGTGGTCAAATGCCAAGAGTTCAATGAGCAAAGTCCAGGGATCAAGAGTCTATACTATAGTTAAAAGCCAGTCCAAAGATTTAAGGTTCCAGGGTTCCAAGAGTTCAGGAGACAGGTCAGGACACGAAAAATCCAGAAACCTAGGGGAAAACCATCAGCATCTGCCACCAAGATAAGACAAATACTTTTCTCCCAAAGATCAGCCCCAAGGTTAGCTCCTTAAATCGAGTAACACCCAGCTGCAACCTATCCCTTACATGCCTCCACCCTTAATTGCTTTTACCTGTAAACGGTTACTTACAAATTACTCAGCCCTTTAGAACTAAGACTTACATTGACCCTTCCATCATCAACTGCTAAGTCTGCCATCACCAACCACCATCAACTGCAGGACATGATACATGACACCCCCTCTTCATTCATTCATCCATTGATTCATTCCTTTCTCTTTCTTCCTTCTGTTCTTTTTCTTTCTGCACCCTCCCTTCCTTTATACCAGTGGTTCTCAACCTGTGGGTCCCCAGATGTTTTGGCCTTCAATTCCCAGAAATCCTAATAGTTGGTAAACTGATTGGGACTTTTGAGAGTTGTAGGCCAAAACACCCAGGGGACCCACAAGTTGAGAAACACTGCTTTATACACATGGCATCTAGTAGCAGCCAATCTGCTTCAAATCCCCAAGATTAAGTCTATGAGAAGCATAAATTAAATGAGTCCCTCCAGAACTGCAAGCACTATCTCAAGCAAATTTTGACAATTTATTCACACTGTAATTACTTTCAGCAATAGCTAATATAGTGGAAGCAACCAGGTTGGCTCACCCATAACTTTCAGGCAAAGCCGAAGGTATTGGTGTGTGTGTGTGTGTGTTTGAAGGCCCTCATGAAGGCAACCAAACTTGGTGGGGGTGGTTGACAGGGTCAGAGCTGCAGGTTATTTAAGGCTGCTCTGCCCCACTGATGTGTTCTTTGCTTCAGCATGAGGTAGGAGGCAGGTTCCTAATGGGGAATTAGGCCTTTCCCTCCTTGCTCCCCATTCCCCTTTTACAGATAGGAGAGTTCCCATTGCTATAGCAATATATAGGTCATTTTTAACTCTTAAATGTTTGAAAACATGCATAAGAAGCACAATGGGGCAAGAAAGACGGACTGGACTTGCACTCTTGAGTGTCCACAGAAGTTTCTCAATGGAGCCTGATTTCTGTCAAAGTGTATTGACACAGTTTTCAAGTGTTTCCAACAGAGGTTGCAGTATTCTTTTGTAACTATAAATTACCAATTAACAATCATTTTCAGTTATTTTAAGACTTGAAACTTTGTAACTGAAATAGGAAATTGATTTAATTAAGTCTATATAAAATATAGAATGGACCATGCTATTTAAATTATTTTATGTTATGGAACTACTCTTCATGAATTTTGTTTTTTAAAGTTGGATAATGATGGGTATAAGTGCCAAATCTGATCCAGATTTATCAAATCACACAAAGCCTTTTCAAATGCATTGAATCAAAGACAAAACATATGGCAGTCATTATATACGTTTGCAAGTACTTGCCTTACTTGGCGAGAGGAAAGATCAAAACTATTGGCTTGATCGTACAGCATTGACTATAAGAAGAACCAATAACAGTAGCAGGCATCATGTCTATTGCCCAGAATGGGCAAGGGGTCAAACAAGATTTCCCCCAACACCATTTTCTGGGTCTGTTTCTCCAAAGAGGAATGGATTTTTTTAAAACAGTGTCTGTAAGTCTTACCTGGAAGAAGACTATGTACTATGTTAATAGTACTGAAAACTGCCAAGAGACCCAGCAAAACCAACAGGGAAATACTCCTCCATCCAGTGTTCTGTGTAGGCATTGACTGAATGCTGCTGCCCTCATTTCTTTCAGGGCTGAAAACTGGCATTTCTGCTTCTGCAGAACGTACTAATAATAATGAGATTCTTGGTGATGGTGTGCATCTCCCAAAACGTATCTGGGCAACTCTAATTTTAAAGAGCACACATATACTGCACATAAGCTATACATAATACGAGAAGCTGTCTTGTCTACTCTGTGGTTGCATAGCATAAGTAGGTATTGGGTCCTCAGTTAAATAAAATCCTGCACATTGATTGTTTCTTGGTCTGGCAGGAGAATGGAGGGAAGGCTGAAGCATGGCAGAAGCAAATCGCAATATTCTCTGAAATGCAGATTTCAGCAAAACAAGCAATTGACATTGATTATGGACAGCGAATGTGTTAACATTCAAGGCTGGGAGAGCGATGGTTGAGGAAAACGCAAGAAAGTGCAGGTTTTATGGGGAGCAATAAAAAAGATCCCACTGAGTAGCAAATTGCTGCAATAAACATTGATATTTAGGGCAAGAGAAGGATGATCAAGAATAACAAATACATGGAGAATCTGTAACATTTGCATTGGCGGGTTTCAGTGGTGCTGATGCAACAGCTTTGCAAAGAGCATCAGGACTTTTTCTCTTGTATTTTCACCAGATGGCAATGGGAAGCAAATAAATCGTTGAAGATTGAGGTATTGTCATAAATGTGGATGTCACAACAGTCATCTACAGGCATTTTGTCAGGCTGCTGAGCAGTTAGTTTGTCACTTGAATTTTTGGGTGAAAAATATATTTCTGGGGGAAAAGGCATGCTTTCCTTGGTTTTAGGTGATGCAGCCACCTGAGGCACAAGAACAGGCATGGGCAAACTTTGGCCCTCCAGGTGTTTTGTATGTCAACTCCCACAATCCCTAACAGCCTCAGGCCCTTTGCTTTTCTTAAGCAGCTGAGGGGGAAAAGTAAAGGGCCTGAGGCTGTTAGGGATTGTGGGAGTTGATGTCCAAAACACCTGGAGGCATGCCCCTTACAATGCAACTCTGAATGCATCTTCTTACAGGTATTCTATTGAGTGAGTTCTGGCAATTTTTATAAACATTTTTATTTTGGAAAAACCCTCAAAAATCTACTAGCAAATGAATCAGGTGGCTTTTTTAGGTGGTTTGATAATTAAATCAATTATGTCGAAGATAAGCACAATACACAACATATGAATAAAGCTTTTCCATATACACCATAACTTCCTCGAATTATTATTATGTTTTGTTTCTAGATCCAGTTTCTCCAGCTGCTTAAAATAAGAAGTTGAATTTCTACAGCAAGTTGTGGTTGTCATTGTTGTTTTGTGGCTTCAAGTTGTGTCCAACTTATGGTAAACTAAGGCAAGCCAACACTGAATTCTACTGGCAAGATTTTACAGAGGGGTTTGCCTTCCTCGGAGGACACATCTACACTGTATAACCATTGCAGTATGTCACCACTTTAACTGACATGGCCCAGTGCTATGGATTCATGGGAGTTGTAGCTTTCCAAGTTATTTAGCTTATTCATTCCATGATTCTATAGCAGTGGTTCCCAACCTGTGGTCTATGAACCACCAGTGGTCTGTAAAAACTAAAATATAGTCCGCAGCTTCACCGTTACAACACTGTTGCAACGAGAGTGACTAGTCTCGTGAAACCCTCTTATAGTGTCAAGGCTTATTAAATATGGTTTTCTATGAGCGAGCAGATGGCAACTACTGGATGGCATATATTCAGAAACTAGAGCTGATGTGGTCTATTCAATGCAGTTTTCTGAATCAGCACCCCAAGTAACCAAACCAAATCTAAAGTTGACCAAAAACTGATTTGTAACCCTTTTGGTACTAATGTTGGAGAGTGGTCTCTGGTCGAAGTGGTCCCTGGTCAAGGAGTCCCTGGTCAAGTGGCCCCTAGTAAAAAAAAGTTTGGAAACCACTGTTCTATAGCATTGAGCCATGGCAGTTAAAGTGGTATCAAACTACATTACTTCCAAAGTGTAGATGCACCTTGAGGTAGAAAGAACCCAATGAGTTTCCACTGGCTGCGATCAACCAGTGGATTTATATGAGGCATGGGCAAAATTAGGCCCTCCTAGTATTTTGGACTTCAACTCTGGTAGGCTTTTAGGAATGGTGGGAGTTGAAGTCCAAAACACCTGGAGGGCTGAAGTTTGCCCATGCTTGATTTATATGGTCAAGCAGAGACTATTGCCTCTAGTCTACAGAATCATAGTCCAACACTCAAAACACGTTGCTGCACTGGCTCAGAGCAGTTTGTTGTTGTTCATTCGTTCAGTCGTCCCCGACTCCTCGTGACCTCATGGACCAGCCCACGCCAGAGCTCCCTGTCGGCCGTCACCACCCCCAGCTCCCTCAAGGTCAGTCCAGTCACTTCAAGGATGCCATCCATCCATCTTGCCCTTGGTCGGCCCCTCTTCCTTTTGCCTTCCACTTTCCCCAGCATAATTGTCCTCTCTAGGCTCTCCTGTCTCCTCATGATGTGGCCAAAGTACTTCAACTTTGTCTCTAGTATCTTTCCCTCCAGTGAGCTGTCGGGCTTTATTTCCTGGAGGATGGACTGGTTGGATCTTCTCGCAGAAGCAGAGCAGAGCAGAGCAGTTTACATGAGATTAAAAAAGCCTCTCTGGCTTACAATCTAATTTATATTTACACTGTTTATATCCCATCCAATTAACACTGTCTACATGGTAGCTAGAACTAGAAGCTAAAAATATTAAGCTTTCTAAACAAACACAGCAGAAAATAAATAGCATGAAAGAAGGTACACAAATCCTATCTTAATGCCACAGAGCTTAAAAGCAACAACCACAACCTTCAAAATCCTAAATTTCCTGGGATTCAGGGCATTATAACTGAATAAAATAATAGCCTAGTTATGCTATTCTTTCAAGAAGGACAGTCCACAATCAAGGTGGAATGCAAAATAAGCTTTCCACTTTTAATAACCCACCAACTTTTTTTGGGAGGTGGAGTGCAAGAAATTCCTGATATGGAATTTTGGAGAAGAATGTAGGGTTTAAAGGAGGAGATTTCTTCTTAGGTCACCTTTGAGTTGGGCCTGAAAGTAGCATGGTGAAATTGAGGAAATGATGGGATACAGATGGGAAAAAAGAATCCGAGGCACACTAATTGAAGTTGCAAAGTTCTTATAATAACTGGCTAAAAACAAAAGTACTTTAGATCAGAAAAGATGTCCACATGATACAATGATCCCAAGGAATTATAGGAACTCCTTGTATGATCAATTGTATGTCTGATAAACAAGCAGTATAGAAAATACTATACAAGTTAGCTGACACTGCCCCCCCCTCCCCATGAGTGATGGGAAATTGCTGTCAACTACGAGAGAAATAAGGTTCAACACTGTGAAAGCCACTCACTGTATAGCTACCAGCCTCCTCTCAGTAGACTTAAAGCAAGAGAAAGCTTCATGAGAACCACCACTCCTCTTAATGTTTCTCCAGCAACAGCAAGAAGATCCCTGTGGGCAGCAAAATCAGGCAAATCCAATTGGATGGCCCACTACGAGGGTGCCCAGGGGTAAACCAAGAATGGGCAACTTGGAAGCCCCTGAACAGACTCAAAAGTGGAGTGGGCAGATCAAAAGACAACCTGGCAAAATGACACTACCTAAAAATTCCTTCATCTTGTGCAACTGTAGAGCAGAATAAACAACTGAGCATCTGTATGCTTGCCAACAATGCCCTGCCTCATGCACTGAGGAAGAACTGCTGAAATCTACAGACAGTGCCGTCACTGTTGCCTGTTTTTGATCTAAAACTATCCAGTTGTGGTCCCTTTATTTCATCAGTTTTAAACTTATTACAAATCTACCTAGCTATTTTTCCATTATGAATTTCAATCTTTAAGCAGTACTTAAGAGGAGTATTAAATTTTAATTTTGCTTTTTGGACAATGCTGTGCTCTTGACCGTGAAGCCCAAGTGACAATAACAGTAGCTATCTTCAGATAGATACAAGGTAACCGATAATGGCAAAAAAAACCTGTCACTTCCTGAGGTAAGAGGTGTGTTCAGAGAACCATTAGATGATACTCTTTATAATAATTTCATTCATAATGGTAATCACTATCCTTTCACAAGACAGAGAATCAGTGACTAAAAAACTAGTCTATTAGGGAAAATAACATAAAGAGTCTAAAATGAGTCCAGGGTCCATACAATCTAACATTATCCTTATTGCTGCCTCTATGCATGGAGAGTATCGCTGTATTGTGATCATGATTAATAGTTATTGACAGACTTGTCTTCATTGAATTTGTCTAATCCCCTTTTAAAAGCCTTCTAAGCTACTGACCATTACTAGTGGTGAAATGTGACATGACATACACCTTCAGTGGCCAGGAATATAGAAGGTGATAGGATCAGGTACATCTTATAGTGGAAATATATTAATGAGGGACAACTTAGAGAAAGAGAGAAAAACATGGAAATTGGTTTGAGTTAAGATTCTCAGCCATGGCAACCCTTTAAGACCCCATCTACACTGCCATAAACCCATATTATCTTCTTTGAGCTGGATTGTATGACAGTGTAGGCTCATATAATTCAGTTCAAAGCAGAAAAACTGGAATATCTGCTTTGATATTCTATGGCAGTGTAGATATTATATGGCAGTGTGGATCAAACCTGAGTGGATCAGTGTGGATCACACGCTCTCAGCCTAAGAGGAAGGCAATGGCAACCCTGTTCTGAATAAATCTTACTGAAATATTTGCATAGGGTTGACAGAGTAGCGTGAAGGCATATAGCAACAGCAGCAATGTGTTTATGAAGATATTAAAGAGTTGAAGTGTCTTCTTGGTAAACTGGGATGTGTAGAATTATGTGTCTATATTGTGCCATTGGATCCATGCTGTGTAGCTGGTGGAAGCAGGAAAAAATAAGCTGTGGATACAGCATTTATTATGGAAATAGGGCACTGGGGAAATAGGCTCCAATAACTATTAGATTTTGCCCACCTGCCCTTAACAGTGCTATCTAGCATTGGAAAAAGTGCATACTGTACCAGTAGGTTTCTGGAAACATATATTGATCAATTGCTTGTGCTGTGTTGATGTTATCTTCTGACCTGAATTAACACTGGTGATCAACTCTTGACTTGTTTGTAGGACCAGTAATGTTCTTCCATGATATATTTATTCCTTGGTATGCGGTTTGGAATTGACTTCTAATAAAGCCATCTATTTCCTAACACCATACACACATGGCACAAATGCAGTCCTTCCTGATCCATGCAAACCCTTTATCTGTTGATAATAGCAACCATCTTCAAGTCTCTACCAGTTATTTGTTTGTATATTATTCAAATTGCTCACTGTATTGCATATTTGTATATTGATATGCAGTTTTTTCTTAACTCTATGTTGTGGGAGGGGCTGCAGACCATGTGATCAGATCTGGGATTGTTCAGGACTCAGACTCCATTTTAGAAACAGTATGCTTTCAGATGCCTAAACAGTACAGTTTAGAAGTCAGTAGAAACAGAATGCTTTAGAGAACTGACTCCATGAGACTCCATTACACTCTCAGAACAGAGAGATGCTTTGGACTTTGGACTATTGATTATCAAAAAGATGCCCTGTGTTACCTACACTGAGAATCTACTTCAAATCCTATCTATCACTGGATTGATATGCAATGTACCTGTATGATAAATATATGATGTTTTGTGAGTAAACCAACTATGTTATTTTAAAGAAGTCTGCTTTCCAGAGTTATCTAGCTGCCCAACCCAAAAAATCTCCCTTACTAAATTTTGTTACCCTTCTACACTGCCATATAATCCAAAGCAGATAATCTGGATTTAATATGGCAGTGTAGAGGGGGTCTCAGATTAATTCTTTGTATTGTCGAAGGCTTTCATGGCTGGAATCACTGGGTTGTTGTAGGTTTTTTTTGGGGCTGTATGGCCATGGTCTAGAGGCATTCTCTCCTGACGTTTCGCCTGCATCTGTGGCAAGCATCCTCAGAGGTAGTGAGGTCTGTTCCAACCTCACTGAGGATGCTTGCCATAGATGCAGGCAAAACATCAGGAGAGAATGCCTCTAGACCATGGCCATACAGCCCGAAAAAACCTACAACAACCCAATTCTTTGTATGCTTTTTTATTCTCACAACAGCAACAACAACAACAATTGCAAATTGGCTGTAGATTCTTGAATTTTTGGTGCAAAATGGTACACCAAAATATGTACACATTAACTTTATAAATCGTCTAGTTTTGTTCTTCAGTGAATGGGTGAAAGTTCTCATTTGTTACAATATCTCTGTTAAGCTGAGAATTAATAATTGGCCTAAATACATGCTTTTAAAAACTTAACAAGAGCTAATAAGCATCTGCTGTTTGCAAAATGTCAGACGGAGCCAGAGTGCATGCAATTAGATAAAGATAATGTGGCAATAGGAAGGATGTGCATGGTGGTGCTTTCTTCCCTCCTTGGCTTTTTGGCTGCAAAAGTGCTGTTAAAGAAGAACGTGGCTTTTTGGTTTTCAAGCACAGAGTTGGAGATTGTCAGAGATGGAAACAGGAGCTAATGTGATGAAATGAGAAGGTTAGACTGTGAGGAACACGCAAACAGATGGAGAGCTGCCCAGACGACAAGTCAGATATTTATAGGGTTAGAGAAAGCCAAAGAGGAATGAAATGGGAGAAGAGCGAGAAGACATGTCTGGCAGCGTAGATTTCCTTTTTACCAAGCTATACTCGTAAATGAGATGTTTGGAATTGTAGTACTACCACTTTTTTGGCATTGCTCTCTCTTGAGTCACCTGAAAGTTATTTTACTGAAAATGTTTTTCTTACTATATTGTCACCTTTATTATGCCTTGAAAGGACCTATGGCATTGATCTTTTCAAGAAATGTCAATGCCAACTTCAATATGCATTGCTGGGGAGCATTGCTAACGCACATTTCCAGTGGATTTCACTTTTTATGTTGCTGATGTTTGATTGTGTTTACTATAGAGTTAGGGACAAATTAGAGGCGACATTAATGAATGCAATTAAAATGCATGAGTTGTTTCATTGGGAGGAGTCTTAGTCCCATGGAGAGTGAGGCCCCTTCTACACTCCCATATAAAACCCAGACGATCTGATTTGAACTGGATTATAAGGCAGTGTAGACTCATATAATCCAGTTTAAAGCAGATAATGTGGATTATCTGCTTTGATAATTGGATTATATGGCAGTGTAGAAGGGGGCTGAGACAGTAGAATTTAACTCTTTCTGTTCCCACAGAGGTACAGTGTAGGCTTTCCCCATCTTTTTCCATTTCTGGAATCTGGAGACTGTGCTCGACGCCAGCCACAGGGAGGTGCTGTCACTCCATCTTCCCTGCCGAGGAGCTTTTTATTGTCCGTAGATGATCCCCGTATTGAATTGTTGGCATATCCTAATGGGCGCCTTTTATTACCTTCCTGCTTAAAGTGTTATCTACTCACATTGCTGTTTTCGATCTGCTAGGTGAGCAGAAGCTGGGTTGACAGCCGGGAGGCTCCCCCTGACCTGGGCCTGAACTGTCAACCTTTCGATTGGCAAGGTTTTCTGCAGCTGGCAGTTAACCCGCTGTGCTATTACCCAGAATATCAAGGCAGAAAACCTACAATATCTGCTTTGAACTGGATTATTCCAGTTAAAAGCAGAAAATGTGGGATTTATTCAGCTGTGTGGAAGAAGTCTGAGAATGATTGAACCTTTAGATCTTTCTTTTTGTGCCTCTTTTCTCCATCTCTTTCCCTCTTTATCTCCCAGTCATACTTGTGAAACAACATTTATGATGATTTCTGCCATTTAGATGGTTAATACATGTATTTCAGGTTGGGTATCCTTTAACCAGAAGTGGATTGCTATTTTGATTTTTTTAAATTTTGAAATATTTGCATATGCATGAAATATCTTAAAGACGGGGCCCGAGTCTCAACATAAAATTCATGTATGTTGCATGTCCACCTTAAATATATAGTCTTGTGCTAATGCTGTACACAATATTTTAAATACGTTTGTAGATGAATCTAAGTTTGTATACATTGAATATGAAGAAAGCAACATGGTTACTGTTTTAGCCACCGAAGTGTACAATTTTGGATTTGGAAGTATTGCAGATTTCAGATTTCCTTGTAATGGATACTCTGGGCCCTTCAACACAGCCATATAACCCAGAATATCAAGGCAGACGGCATGAGCTTCCACTGTCAGCCCCAGCTTCTGCCAACCTAACAGTTTGAAAACATGCAAATGTGAGTAGATTAATAGGTACCTCTCTGGCGGGAAGGTAACAGCACTTCATGCAGTCATGCCGGCCACATGACCTTGGAGGTGTCTATGGACAATGCCGGCTCTTCGACTTAGAAATGGAGATGAGCACCACACCCCAGAGTCAGACACGACTGGAAACCTTTAACTATCAAGGTACAAAAGCCCACAATATCTGCTTTGAACTGGGTTATCTGAGTCCACACTGCCATATATTCCAGTTCAAAGTGGGATTTTATTCTGCTGTGTGGATGGGGACTTAGCCTGTATTTGTCAAAATCTCTCCAGCTTAGACCTCAATCTCCCCTTGTTCCTACAGTCTCTTTTTTACCTATGGTGAACATTTTAGAGGGGAAGGTAGTATTCTAGAGGCTATGAGCTATACGAAATGGCTAGTGACCGTTCCTAGTCCTGTGGTTTACTGTACATTATATATACATAGTACCACTCTGTGTATCTGCTATGTGGAGTCTGCTGCAAGATTTCCCCCAAGGATCCTTTTTTTCTTACAGAAAGCTCAATGTGCCTTTCTAACCTAAGAAAACCCTAATTTAATTTAAATCTCATTATTTTGCATTTACTTCATTTGATCTGCCAACTGGCAAACAGTAAAAAATCTCTTTACTCTACTGGAGGTCAATAGGAGACAATTTCTTTAACTTCATAACAGGATTGATTAAAAGGATTCCAAGTGTATATTATTAGCAATTTTTCCAAGAGAGAGAGAGCGAGAACAAGAGTTTGCCCACTAGGCTTTCAATAACAAAAGAGGTTTTAAAAATGTATGGCGAAGTGGGTTAAACTGCAGAGCTGCTGATCTTGCTGACCGAAAGGTTGGCAGTTCAAATCTGGGGAGCAGGGTGAGCGCCCACTGCTAGACCCAGCTTCTGCCAACCTAGCAATTCAAAAACATGCAAATGTGAGTATTTATTGATTTATTTTGAATACCTTTACCCCGCCCTTCTCAACCCCTGAGGGGGGCTCAGGGCAACTTCAAATCTGGCAACAATTCGATGCCGCATAATTAATTACAAAACAGCAATAATTATAATAGTTAGAAGCAAAAAAACATTAAACATAAAACATTAAAACAATCTACTTACAGTCCACTAAGCTATTACCAGTCTGGTGGCCATTTATCTAGCTGTATACTTTGATTGAGAACTCCGTTTAACTTATCCATAATCCATTTCCAAGCCATTGTCAACATTGTCCATTGTCATTTCTGTAGATCAATAGGTACCACTTCTGCGGGAAGGTAATGGCACTCCATGTAGTCATGCTGGCCACATGTCCTTGGAGGTTGGTTTTTTTCCCCCCGTGTCAGGAGTGACTTGAGAAACTGCAAGTCGCTTCTGGTGTGAGAGAATTGGTCGTCTGCAAGGACGTTGCCCACGGGATGCCCGGATGATTTGATGTTTTTATCATCCTTGTGGGAGGCTTCCTTCATGTCCCCGCATGAGGAGCTGGAGTTGATAGAGGGAGCTCATCCGCCTCTCCCCGGATTCGAAACTGCGACCTGTCGGTCTTCAGTCCTGCCAGCACAGGGTTTTAACCCACTGCGCCATCGGGGGCTCCCACCTTGGAGGTGTCTATGGACAACGCCGGCACTTTGGCTTAGAAATGGAGATGAGCACCACCCCCCAGAGTTGGACATGACTAGACTTAATGTCAGGGGAAACTTTTATCTTTACTATGCACAATTAACAAATTAAGACAATGTAGAGTATATTATTATATTTGCCATTTTTCTCAAGTTTGTCCTGTTGAAGGAGGGAAAGGAAGGGAATGACCCTGCATAAGTCTAAGTGCATGAATTACAAGATGCATGCTAAACAATTAACTTGTGCATGGTGCAGTTTGACTTGCAACTTGTTGAACCTGCAAATAGTGCATGCAAGATAACAATTACATGATACTAACCAGGAATGCATTTTGCATGTTCACTAATATCTGCATGCCTCTTTAGTACTACTCTGCCTACTTTCCTTTTTATTACTAACATCTCTCCTGGTCTACTCTATACTTCAAATGTTTCCTGGCTCATATAAACCATTTCTTTTGCAAAGCCATGCTCTTCATCCTGTAGATGCCTAAAATCTTCTTAAAGAGACATTAACACTTAGTATCATCATGCCGGCCACATGACCTTGGAGGTGTCTACGGACAACGCTGGCTCTTCGGCTTAGAAATGGAGATGAGCACCACACCCCAGAGTCAGACATGACTGGACTTAATGTCAGGGGCTACCTTTACCTTTTTATCATCATGCCTGCCCTGCCTTTTAGGCTGCAGCAGAGGCAAAGCTGGTTCAAATATTGCACAGGGCAGCTTTCATGACTTCTTGTGGTGTTTGCCATCTGCATGAGCAAAGTCAAGTGTGGTCTCTGAGGCTAAAGAGCTCCTTGTGGCCGTTGATGCTCCAGAAGGTCTTGTGCATGTGGTTGGCTGAGAAAGTTAACTGTTGGTCTTCCCTACTGCATCGCTTCTTGACCTTTTGGCTAAGATCAAGTATGTGTTCTGCGCTATTGCATCAGTGAGACTCCCATTAGTATAACGAGACCTCCACATTAGCTGGAGTTAGGGACACAGGACCTCCATGAAAGTGGGAAAAGGCAAATTAAAAGCTACTTTTTAACCTGAAAGAACACTTCTCTAGCAATCTCTAGACCACTGGCTCTCAACCTGTGGGTCCCCAGATGGTTTGGCCTCCAACTCCCAGAAATCAGCTGGTAAACTTGCTGGGATTGAACGAAAACATACCTCCTCCCAGTACTATATAATGATTCCACCATTTTCCATAGTTAGTGCTTATTCTTTCTCCTTTTGAAGACAGTGTTGCTGGTGGATTTGACGGCATACATTTCCTCTTTTGATAAAGATGATTTTCCATTTTACTATATTCATAAAGTGAATAAGGCACAGTCTAAATAATTCAAACTGTTGAAGCTTTATAATAAATATCTGTAAAAACACAAGTGGAAAAAATTATCTTTACTCCAACCTGGGGGGGAAAGTCCCCTATATTTAGTCTGTATAAGAATTGGGTTTTTGGGTGCCGTTGAAATGTTTTATTTCTTCCACAAAGGCAAGATCTTATGCATTTGGAAAAAGAAATCCTGTTGCAACAAATCAAGAGCACAGGGGTCACTTTGAGGAGGGAAATGAGATGGGTGAATTTGAAAAACATCATTTGCACATGAAAATGGCAGTGCCGTGTTCATTACTTTTGTATGAGGAAAGTGAAAATCTGGCTGAAAGAGTATAATCTTATTTATTATGTCTGATTAAGGCGTTCAGAAACGGAATATACAAAGACCCCCTAAGCATTCTAAATAGCTGTCATTTGCAATGATTTCATTGCAATCTAAATGCAAATATAGGGCACAGAATCACAGAATTAGAGGCGGCATTAATGCCATTCCGCCAGCAGAGGGCAGAGTTTGCTGTGCAGAAAATCACTCCTGGTCTTGGAAAGAAAGTTGCAGCATGCAAAAGTGGAATTGTTTGCTGTAGGCAATATAAGTGGTTCATAAAATTCCTCCTTTTGAAAAAAGATCTGCTTCCTTTTTCTGCATTTTAGGCTGAATACCATCCTACATTGTGATTTTTAGTATAGCAATATTAGAAATATGTGTGAAACCAACAGGAAGGAGGTACATATGGTTGGGTTGAGGATTGATCATAAATATGCATCAGTTTTCTATCTTTGTCTTGCTTCTTTCTGTTCCTTTTCTAATTTTTTTTTAAAAAGGAGAATAGATGCCTTGCAGTTTAAATATATACTGGGGGATTTTCTTTTGAGAAGATAGGGTTTAAATAGAGCCCCCCCCCCTTTAAAAAAAATAATCCCATCCCTGCTATAGAATCATAAAATCATAGAATCAAAGAGTTGGAAGAGACCTCATGGACCATCCAGTCCAACCCCCTGCCAAGAAGCAGGAATATTGCATTCAAATCACCCCTGACAGATGGCCATCCAGCCTCTGTTTAAAAGCTTCCAAAGAAGGAGCCTCCATCACACTCCGGGGCAGAGAGTTCCACTGCTGAACGACTCTTGCAGTCAGGAAGTTTTTATTAATGTTCAAATGGAATCTCCTTTCTTGTAATTTGAAGCCATTGTTCCGTGTCCTAATCTCCAGGGCAGCAGAAAACAAGCTAGCTCCCTCCTCCCTGTGGCTTCCTCTCACATATTTATACATGGCGATCATATCTCCTCTCAGCCTTCTCTTCTTCAGGCTAAACATGCCCAGCTCCTTAAGCCTCTCCTCATAGGGCTTGTTTTCCAGACCCTTGATCATTTTAGTCGCCCTCCTCTGGACACATTCCAGCTTGTCAATATCTCTCTTGAATTGTGGTGTCCAGAATTGGACACAGTATTCCAGGTGTATGTATCTGAAATGAGAACGACGACCCCAATAAGGTGACATGTCTCACTAGATATGGGCTGAAGAACTTTGTGCTGAGACTTATACCTCTTTATATTACTTTTAATATACTAAAGGCGACACTTTTAAAGGGCAATGTAAGAACTGGTCATTTAGGAGAACCAAAGAGTAATTTTCTGTATTTTCATCAAGGCCTTGGTGATAATATTGGATTAAGGAAAGGAATGAAGCAATTTCCCTTGATGACATGGAGTAACAGTGATGCCTTGCTGAGGTGCAAAAGGAGAGTGTGGTGTAATACATTCATTGGGAAAAAATATCCCAGACTCTGGGTCTAATTAAAGGACAATTGAACTTTCTCCTTGCAAAGGCCGGTGGACTTCAGAGGAGCTTTGTATCTCCTTGTTCTGAGAAACAACTGTGGCCAAGATCTTTTTCAATTCTGGTGTAGCAAAGTGTTAAATATCAGCAACCAGAGGCTGATGGTTTAACTGATGATTTAGAGAGGATTGTGACACAAAGTGATGGGCTCTCAAGTCTGGGAAATAATAGTTCTCTCTGTGAGTAAACCGGCTTGGAAAGTACAGGGCCTCAAGGGCATTCAGGGGAGTCAAAAGTAGCAACAGCAGATGAAGGATTGAGTGAAGAGCTGAATGATAAGAAGGAAGCTATCTGTAACTACGGAGATCAACAAAAGTCTTCATTTACAAATCAGAGCCAAAAATAGATTGTGTCGTTCAGAGAGATTAAGTGGGAAATTTGTGAAGGCAATTCATGGGAAACACAATGATTTCATGAGTGTCTATTAAACAGCAAGTTGTTTTACTTTAAGGTTAGTTAAGGAAACACTGTGTTAGAGTAAGAAACTAAGCCTGAGTTCTCTTGTTCCTGGTTCAGATCAAGCTTTGATTTTGGATTGAATACATCCTGGAAGTTTTCTATGTTCTTGTTCAAGTGTTTAGTCATACTTTCTGGATTGTGAACTTATGCTGTATCCGTGATTCCTAGATGTTCCTGGACTTTGTCATCTTTGGAACTTTATGAAACATTTGGATTATATATCTTCCTTTCTTATTCTTGATTTTATATGCTTTTTATATGCTTTTACAATAAGCCGTTTGCTTATATACCTGGACTCTTTTGTGGTGGGGTGATCATAGGTGTTTCCATGCCTGGAATACAACAGTGTTTTTATGCAGAATTGCTCAACTAGAATCTATGCCAGCTCTTTCATTGCAGGTTTTTTTTCACTTCCTGGCTCTGGCTTTTCCAAGCCATCTCTTGCATAGTACCTTTGAGCCATGCATTAGACAAATAGGTGGCTCTAAATATACCCATTTTCTGTCACCAGATGACCAGTTCTTCCTTTGGTTGTGATTTCCAAATGCATTGAGTGATAGGCACTGCCTGCTATTTATCATCATTGTGATCTTCTGCTTGTGCAAGGAGGTCTTGGATACCTCCTGATGCAAGCACGGAGGTTGTCAATTGTTCAATTTATTTGATATAGTATCATCCTGGCTTGTACTTCCTGCTTGAGTAAGACTACCTGTTTAGTGAATAACTTTCCCATTGCAGAGACAGAGTAATATATCATGGGCAACAGAAGCTGAATTCTACCACTACTGCTGAATAAAAATTAAATTTAGCTGTGAATAGATACCTGATTGAATTTTCCCAGTACAAGTGCAAACAACAAGACTTGGATGAAAATGATGGATGCTGATCATTACTTTGTCCTGTGTATTGCTTGGGAAGGAAAAAAAATCCCTAAATTTCATGGATAATTATGATAGACATCATTGTTCAACTACTTAATTGTAAAATGAGTTTGTTGGTATCATTTTTTTAAAAAAAATCTCTATGTCACAAAAAGATTAATAAGTCATTGTCCTGAGGGTGGGTGACCGGGACAGAATAGGGATTCTGTTAGTGTACCGTCCACCTCGCTGCACTACAGTCTCCCTACCTGAGCTAGCGGGGGTGGTCTCGAGCCTGGCGGTGGAGTCCCAACGGCTTCTTGTGCTGGGGGACTTCAACATCCATGCCGAGGCAACCCTCACAGGAGCAGCTCAGGACTTCATGTCCGCCATGGCAACCATGGGGCTGTCCCAACGAATAACTGGCCCCACCCACTGCGCTGGACACACATTGGACTTGGTCTTCTGCCAGGGATGGGAGCAGGGTGGCGGTGTGGAGGAGTTGTCTATCTCTCCGTTGCCATGGACCGACCACTTCCTGATCAGATTTAGGCTCACTGCGCCCCCTAACCTCCGCAAGGGTGGAGGACCCATTAAGATGGTCCGCCCCAGGAGGCTTATGGATCCGAATGGATTCCTGACGGCTCTTGGGGATTTTCCCGCCACCTCGGTAGGTGACCATGTCGAGGCCTTGGTCGCTCTCTGGAATGGGGAGATGACCAGGGCAATTGACAGGATCGCTCCGGAACGTCCCCTCTCAAGTAACCGAGCTAAACCAGCTCCTTGGTTTACTGAGGAGCTGGCAGCGATGAAGCGAAGGAAGAGGGTACTAGAGAGCGTGTGGCGCTCGGACCCAAGTGAGCCAAATCGAACACGGTTTGTGTCCTTTCTAAGGGCATATGCCGCGGCAATAAAAGCCGCAAAGAAAACTTTCTTTGCGGCTACTATTGCGTCTGCAAAAAACCGTCCGGCGGAGTTGTTTCGGATTGTCAGAGGTCTTTTAACTCCCCCTATCTCAGGTGGGAGCCCTGACAATTCGGCCACGTGCTGTGAAGCATTTGCTCGGTTCTTTGCAGACAAAGTCGCTTTGATCCGCTCTGGGCTGGACGCCACATTAAATGCAGTCTCCGTGGATGTGACACAAGCACCTGCTTGTCCTATTTTGTTGGATTCTTTTCAGTTTGTGAAACCCGAGGATGTGGACAAGATACTTGGAGGAATGAGGCCCACCACGTCCATCCTAGACCCCTGCCCATCCTGGCTTCTGAAGGAGGCCAGAGGGGGATTGGCCGAGTGGGTAACGGTGGTGGTGAATGCCTCCCTTCGGGAAGGCAAGATTCCAGCGAGCCTAAAACAGGCTATTATAAAGCCGCTGTTGAAGAAACCATCATTGGACCCCACCAAATTCGACAACTTTCGGCCTGTTTCCAATCTTCCCTTTTTGGGCAAAGTCATGGAAAGCGTGGTGGCCTCACAACTCCAGGTATTCTTGAGAGACACGGATTATCTGGATCTGGCACAGTCTGGTTTCAGACCGGGACATGGTACTGAGACGGTCTTAGTTGCCTTAGTCGATGATCTGCGCCGGGAGCTAGACAGGGGGAGTGTGTCCCTGTTGGTGCTCCTGGACCTCTCAGCGGCCTTCGATACCATCGACCACGGTATTCTTCTGGGGCGCCTTGCAGGGATGGGTCTTGGGGGCACTGCTTTGCAGTGGCTCCGGTCATTTCTGGAGGGTCGCACCCAGAAGGTGTTATTGGGGGACTCCTGTTCAACACCACAGCCTTTGACCTGTGGGGTTCCTCAGGGTTCCATCCTGTCCCCCATGCTGTTTAACATCTACATGAAGCCGCTGGGTGAGATCATCCGGAGTTTCGGGGTGCGGTGTCATCTGTACGCAGATGATGTCCAACTCTGTCACTCCTTCCCACCTGCTACTAAGGAGGCCGTCGAAGTCCTGAACCGGTGCCTGGCCGCTGTAATGGTCTGGATGAGGGCGAACAAACTGAAATTAAATCCAGACAAGACAGAGGTACTCCTGGTCAGTCGCAAGGCCGAGCAGGGTATAGGGTTACAGCCAGTGCTGGACGGGGTCGCACTCCCCTTGAAGGCGCAGGTTCGCAGCTTGGGTGTGACCCTGGACTCGTCGCTGAGCCTGGATCCCCAGGTTTCAGCGGTGACCAGGGGAGCATTTGCACAGCTTAGGCTTGTGCGCCAGCTGCGCCCGTATCTTGGGAAGTCTGACTTGGCCACGGTGGTACACGCTTTGGTCACATCCCGCCTCGACTACTGCAACGCTCTCTACGTGGGGCTGCCCTTGAAGACTGCCCGGAAGCTTCAGCTAGTCCAGCGCGCGGCAGCCATGTTGTTAACAGGAGCAGGGCGTAGGGAGCATACAACGCCCCTGCTGTCCCAGCTCCACTGGCTGCCGATCTGCTACCGGGCCCAATTTAAGGTGCTGGTGTTATCCTACAAAGCCCTAAACGGTTCCGGCCCAAAATACCTTGTAGACCGCATCTCGGCCTACGAGCCCACGAGGACCTTGAGATCATCTGGGGAGGCCCTTCTCTCGGTCCCGCCTGCCTCACAGGCACGTCTGGCGGGGACGAGAGAGCGGGCCTTCTCGGTGGTGGCCCCCCGGCTGTGGAACGCCCTCCCTGCTGAAGTTAGACAGGCGCCCTCCCTTATGGCCTTTCGTAAGAGCCTGAAAACATGGCTTTTCGAGTTGGCCTTCAACTGAGTGCTATATCATTGGAAATGATGACCGGAATGGACTACGACTATGAGACTGATTATGACCCCATGATATGACGAAGCGGATTTTTAGTATAAGTATATGTTATGTAGTAGTAGAATGTTGTGTACTGTTTTGATTTATTGTAAGCTGTCTTTTCTATGTTGTTGTTCACCGCCACGAGTCGCCCTAGGGCTGAGAGTGGCGGTCAATAAGTGCAAGTAATAAATAAATAAATAAATAAATAAATAATAAATTGTTAGGTGATAAGATTGCACAAACACAATTCTATATTATAATAAATTGTTGTTGGATATATACTGATAAATTACATTAATTCCCGTCCCCTTCCAAATTGCTGTTTTAATTATCTTTGATCAGTGCATGTAAAAGAAATTGAGGAAATTTGTACTGTTAAGTAGGCTTGTGCACATATTTGGTTTGGTCGGTTTGCTTCAGCCAATCTGACTTGTTTGGTTTGTTCGGATGGCTGTAACAGTAAGGGCTCAGCCACTTTGGTTTTTTTGGCTTCAACAGACAAAACAGCAGCCTGTCACGGCTCGCACGGGGTTTCCCTGTGAGCCCTGCCTGTTGAGCCAATCAGAATAGAAGAACACAGAGACATGTCTTATCCAAGCTGTGTCTATGTAATTGGGCGAGTACCTCCATTGTTCTCAGTTGCATCCTGGCTCTAGAGAGGTGCTTCAGTCCAGTTGTCTTGCCATTTGCTCTAAGCTTTAATTTTTTGGCTTGGTCTCAAGCATTGAATCTTTTGTATTTTCCCTTATTTGTTTTTAGTGGTACTGGGAATTGGGAAAGTGTGGGACAGGTGGGTGGGGTGTGCACACACTTTTGGGAACTTGAGAGAAAGAAAGAGCATCTCTTTACTCTTGGCGTGCTTTTCTTTAAAAATATTTGGGTGGCTCTGAGAGCCTTGAGTCACCCTTTAGCTTCTTTTTCTCCTCCTCACCTTTTCAGAAAATATTTTTTAAATTATTATTATTATTATTATTATTGTTAACAATAATCCAACAACTAACTGAAAAGTCTCGTTCTCAGAAAACTACTACTTAATTATCTACCTACCTATAATTTTATTCCTTTGCAAAGAAATTCTTTCTGTTTATAGTTATCTCTGTGCCCTAAAAAGAAAATAAATTCTATGCTGTCGCTGCCTGGGGGCTATAGAAACATGGACGTGACATCTTTTCCCCAGGGGATTGCTTCTTGCCTTCCTTTAGAGAACTGGAACTCTCAAGGATCAAGACACCATAGATAACTCGGAATAGGCTTTATTGTTCACAAAAGTCATCTTTTCAAGGCATTAAACTTGATGTTCCAAAAGGGGTAAAGAAAATATACACTACAGTCTCTGGAGTCTTGGGTCCAAGGAGATTTCCAGCTGATAAGCTTTCCAAGTTCACTCTTTCTCAATGGCTATGAAGTCAGAACATTCCCAACCCGAGTCCAATGACCTATATTGAAGGCACAAAGTCTTCCTCTTGATGCCAAAGGACTGGTTTGAAGGTGCTTAAAATTCCTCAATGTTGACCAGGTGAGCTGGGCATGAAGTATGAATCTTAAGAGTACAAACTTAAGCATTGGTGGTAAGAGATGACTTGACTAAGGGCTTAGAGCCAAGCCTTTCTCATGGCCATCTGTTGAGTTGTTTGATGGTGGAATGAAAAAGAAAGCACTGCCCTCCTCCCTAGGGGTGGGGTGGAGCCAAAACAATTGAGCTGGGGGAGCAATTCAGTCGATGCAAAACAACATTGATAGAAAGCTGTAGATAACCAAACAATTCAACTATATATTTACATACAAGTGGCACCAGATGCGCCGTCACAAATTCTTAAAAATCAGGGGATTACCCATACATTATGAAACTTAGTGGAATAACAATGGTAGATGTGTCATTTCATTGTTGTAACTTTCATCCGAAGAGCCATAAAATAATGGGATGGGGAGCCCACGGAGCCCCTCATTGCCGCCAGTGGGTTGGAACTAGCTGCATTTTTGACTGCAGACCAAAAATGACTATTTTGCTACAAGGCACGTGAAAACGGATCCAATGGTCCCCCAAAAGTTGACCGGCAGAAACGGATCGAGATTCAGTCAAAATGTACAAGACGACTATTAAGCTAAATAACTTCCTATGCTAATAACAGATGGACTTCCTTGCTATGCCTTCATGTCCATCTTCTATTAAAGTTCCTGCAGATCTAGACAATTGCCACCAGTCCTTTAAAGAATGAATTATTGTCTGCACTGCAGAAGGTTCAACTGGAGGATAGTAATTACACCATATATAATATTAGCAACACACAAGTATTGCTTATGTGAAAATGCCAATATTTCCTTTTTTACTTAAGTACTTTAGTCTATTTATTGGGCAGAATAGTGAGACAGCCACAGGAAATGGCAATTGTCACAATACAAACATGTAATACTAATAAGATCATCTACCTAGTGCCCCTTATATGAGGTTAGCAAATCACCAGTGCTGCTAATATGAAAAGCATCATTTTTTTTGCTTTGTGCACTTAAGAAACAGGAGAAAATGTAATGAAATACCTGCAGAAACTGGTACTAATCAACATTTACAAATGTAACTCTAATTAAGGTCAACTACCCGCTGAATCATATGTTCTGTCAGAAAATCAACAGCATTTAAATAGAAACTGGGTGGCTTTTGAGGTTCGGCTTACCAGTCGGAGGCATTTTGGAATCATAGAGCTATAAGAGATCACAAGAGCCATCTAGTCTAACCTTTTACCATGCAGGAACACACAATCAAAGCATTTCTGACAGATGGCCATACAGTCTCTGCTTAAAAACCTCCAAAAAAGGATTCTCCATCTTGCTCTGAGGCAGTATATTCCACTATTGAACAGCTGTAACCATCAAGAGGTTCTACCTAATGTTTACATGGAATCTCTTTTCCTGCAATTTGAATCCATTGCACCATTATGTACCAGAAAACAAGTTTGCCGCATCCTTAATGTGACATCCTTTTAAACACTTGAACATGGCTCTCATTTCCCCTCTCAGCCTTTTTTCTCCAAGCTAAATATGGAGCGTTATGGCTCTCCATAGTCTTGGAGAGAATAAATACAGCCGTACTTCCAACAGGGCTACTTTTACACAACCAAGTAATCTAAGTAAGAATGTGGATGAAAGAAATCCGATTCACTGTGGAGTGCCTATACAGGCACCCCAGAAACCAGTCCAATCCAATCCAAGAGTTATTTTTCTCCTATTTCCTTCAGCAAGAAACACTGGTAATAAACAGCAGAGGAGCCAATCTGTGTTTGTGGTTTCTTTATCTAACTGCTTCAGCGTTAGCCCTATCCTCACAACGCTCTGCATGGTAGATCAGGATGCCTGCTCTGCATGATTTATAAGGCTTTAGTGGATGTTATGGTTTGATTCAGAATTTCTGTTGAGTTTTTTAACAGCTGCTCTTTCCAGATGAATATGGGTTACAACTCGCATTGGAGATGCACATTTTGTAGATATCCCGACCTCAAACCAGGTTCAAGTTGGATTTTAGTGCCTTTGTGGAAGCGCAAGATTTTTTAAAATGATAAGATAAGGGGAAATGTGCATGAGATGGATTTGGAGGTAGAAATAGAAGAATACTTACAGATAAGAGATTATACCTAAATTTTTGGAGAAATTTCCTGATGGCAAGAGCTGTCCAACATTGGAACAAGCAGCCTGGGACTCTGAGTCTCCTTCCCTGGAGTTTTCTAAGCAGAAACTGGATGGCCATCTGTCAGGAGGGCTAGGACTGTGTGTTCCTGCATAGCAGAGGGTTGTACTTGATGTCCCTTGAGGTCTCTTCTAGCTCTATGATTCTATTAAATAGACTAGACAGATATGCTGATCCTTAGTGATATCACACCACATTTTTTCCTGTTTTCACCTGGTTCTTGTGGAAAATTTAGGGCATTATGTAACAAGATTTTGTTTAGCGGCAGTGCCTATCTCTTTCCTAATCTCTAGTCCCAACCTAAAGGCTAGATTAAATTGGACATTTTGTTATGGGCATCAGAGTCATGCTGTTCTGCAGTCTGTTGAATATTTAAAGAAGTGTCAGAAAAGAAAGTTCTGTGTACAGTATAAATTAGGTCTCTCTCTCTCTCTTTTTCTCTTGGGATTAAAAAGCTATATTGGACTTCTTTCCCCCAAAGTGGCAAGGCTACTATGGAAGAATAATGAGTAATTGCCATGGCAACCTTGCTTTCCACATATTGCTCACATATGGCATGCTCATAAAAGAAGAATGGGTATCAAAGCAGGGATTATACCTGAGCTTATGATTTAGGGGTTTCTTCCTTCGCATCTTTGTCTCCAAAACATTTGGTCAGGAACAAAAAAGAATCCCAAAACAATTATTGACATAAACATTAATAAGGGTTTCTTGCCCCAAGTTTTTTTCCTTGAAAGAAAGACCGAGGAGATTAGCAAAGAAAGGCAGAAGCTCGTTCATACACTAAATGAAAGCAAAATACTTCAGACTAGCAAACTGAACTGCCAGATTTCTCTAAATCCCTGATACCAGAATGACACTTTCCTTCTAAGTGTTTGGCATCCGTTTGCATATTTCATATTATCAGATACCAACTTGTGCTGTATAGCTAGGTTAAAGCTTACAGGAGATGGATGGTATGCTGCTTCATTTCAAAATGCTCCATCCAATTTATTTTGCTGACATATATCCTGAATGTATGTCTAAAAAGTCAGTGGATTTATTTATCACATATTAACCACTGTTTGCTGTTATGTGCCTTCAAGTTGGCTCCAAGATTTATAACTGAGGCAGCATCTACACTATAGAATTAATGCAGTTTGGCACCACTTTAGCTGCCATGACTCAATGGTATAGAACCCTGATGTTTGTGGTTTGGTGAGGCACCAGGACTCTTTAATAGAGAATGCCAAAGAGTTTAAAAACTAGAGCCCCCTGTTTTCATAGCCTTGAGCTATGACAGTCTCACTCTGCATGCATTCAATAGTGTAGATCAGGTATGGACAAAACCAGGCCTGGGGGTTGGATGCGGCCTCTTGAGCTCTTTTCTCAGGCCCTCCTCTCTCTCACCATCCTATCCTAACTTTCTGCTACTCTAGAGACCAGGGTACAAGGGATTAATGGTTTCAAATGGCAGGGAAAGAGATTCGACTGAAAAGATTAGGAAGAACTTCCTGAGAGCAAGAGCTATTGGAGAGTGGCAAAGGCTGCCTCAGATTGTGGTGAAGTCTCCTTCCCTGCTGGAGGCTTTTCCGCAGAGGCTGTCTATCGGGAGTGCTTTGATTGTGCCTTCTTGCACAGCAAGGGGTTGGACTGGATGGCCCTTGGAGGTCTCTTCCATCTGTAGGATTCTAGGATTATTTATCAGGAGTAGCCAATACAGGATCTAATGGATACACTTTTTCTCTCCCATCCACCATCTCATCCTCATGAAGGCTAACCCTTTTGGGATCCAAACATTTCCTGTCTTTCCTTCACTTTCTACCTTTCTACTTCTGAAAGATAAGAGGAAGGGGCAGGGAAGAGTCTTAGGGAGAACCCCCTCTCTCTCAGCCCACCCACCCCATTCCGGCCCACCATGCAGCCCACAAGTTAAAAGGTTTGCTCATGTCTGGTGTAGATGTGTGCTTAGGCTGAGAGAGTGACATGCCTAAGTTCCCTTGGGAAGTTTCTATGGCTGAGTGCAGGTTCAAACCCTAGTCTCCCAGAATCATATCTGATGCTCAATATAATATGCCCCATCCAGGCATCAGGTCACACGCTTTGATGCTCCAGGGTCATCTTTTGTTGAAGGACAAAGAGGCATTTTGGTGAGCACCACCCCAAATTTCAGTCATTCTTCCTATATAGGGATTGTTTCAGCAAACAAAAGCAGTCAGGACAAAATATGTCCCAGGAATTATATTGATTTTATGCCATTGGCATTATTTCATGTCTGATAGAATACTTCATGTTGGCACAAGCAAACTTTTATTTTGTTGAAGTGATGCAGAGAAGCAGACATGATGCACTCTTATAGTCAGTTGGTTGATTCTGTTGCACTGAATGTGACAAGAATATGTTCAATGCGTTCTCTCTCTCTCTCTCTCTCTCTCTCTCTCTCTCTCTAATATGCATAAAGGTTGAGTTCATTAACCAAACTGGGATTTGGAATTGAGTTTTCCAGATTTAGGCACAACACACATAGCTTTGAGGTACATTGCTTTGAGGCGAGTGTTGCTGCTTTAGATGTAGACAGAAACATGCAGAGAACAGCTTCCCAAGGGTCAGTGACTACACAAGTATGTGGGAAGAAAACAAATTGTAGGCTTCAAAATATTTCTGCATTTACTGGCAAAATTGGTCATCTTGATGATGCAGACATTGCAACCACTGTGTTATTAGCATATGAGAACAATACAATAATATGGGACAATTGTCCATTCAGTTATCAAAGAATGAGCAGAATGGATGAACTATTCTATCTAAATTGGTCTTGTATAAGCAGAAAGGCAGGGCGAATGAAAGAATCAATCAATCAATGGTTTACTTTGAAACAGGACTGAAATCTTTCTGTTTCCTTTCTCTTTGCTGTCCAAAGAATCAGAAGACTTGAGATCTGGAATGCCAAGCATGGAAGGAATAGATATGATTCTCAAGTACATTTCTGATTTCCATGTATGGTTAGAAAGCTGGACAGTGAAGAATGCTTAAAAGAGGAAAATCAATTCATTTGAAATGTGGCGCTGGAAGAAAATGCTACCATGAACTGCGGAAAAGGGCCAATGAGACTTGAACACTTTCTAAAAGCCAATATGACAAAACTGAAGCTGTTGTACTTTGGACATATCATGAGATAGCATGACTATTTGGAAAAGAGGGTATTGGGAAGGAGTAGGAAGAGAGGAAGACTGGCTTAAGAGGGATCGATTCAAAAAAGGAAGCCAGAGTCCTGCATTCACCAAGCCAATTTATGACCAGGGATGCTGGATTTCTATCATTCACGTGGTCACCATAAATTAAAGTTGACTGCACATAACAGCAACAGCAACAATGGGAAGAAAACATGCAGAAAGAAATCTTGTTTAGCTATAAATCTCAACAGGTGACCTTCTCTTCTTGTACTTGCAAGCATTCAAATAACAAAAGCTGCCATGTATGCCGTTCCCGAGTTCCTTGGAGGAACATGTGATAAATAAGGACCAAAATAATATTAATTCTGTTCAAGTTTAAGCCTCAGCACCTGTCAGTTTTTCAGAATTAATCAGTGATAACCTGCCACACTGAACTTCCCTCCATGTCTACCTTTCACACCCCACAGTTTTACTATTCTGTTTATGGAATCTGTCATCCAATGTAGATGCTATTAAATATTTAAAGCAAAAAAACACCCAGGAGGACCTGACTTTAAAATTCACAAAAGCAATATTAATAGATGAGGCCAGAGCCACTTTGAGACTCGTATTAAAATTGTTCAGTATTTTCCTTCTCGGTGAGCTATTTAGTGTCATGCTGCTTTGCTTGAGAAAATGTCACTTAATGCCAAATGCTAATTATGAGTGGGAATGTGTTTTTCAATTGCCTCAGGTTGTTGCCAAGAATGACAACTCTGGATGTTAACAAATAAAGTAGCATACTATTTCTCCTGGGGCAGTGTTGTGCATACCACAGATAATGAAAAATATTTTTAAGGTCATTCCTGTACAAATAACCCCACTGGATGCTTGGAAACCAAATGCATCTATTGATTTGTGAGTGGGAATATATTCTTCTTCATCATCTCTCTCTCTCTTTTTGGATAAGTGATTCATAGTCACTTGAACATTGCAATTCAATTTGTGGTGCGTGTGTTTGTGTGTGTACACATTTATTCTAGCAAATGAATTCCCATCTCTGCAGAAATTAAACTTGCAGTATAACATGTAAGGGGAGCTTCTCTAACTTATATTGCATGCCTTATGAAGAAGAGGAAACGAAGGCAGCTGTTGAAAAATTAAATCTAAGCACAGAGTACTATCTAAAATTGGAATAGGAAAAGTATGACCAGGGACTGAGTGTACACCCCATAGCTCTTTTTGTAGTCCTCTCCCCACTCCCCTTTCTCTGGCAAAAAATAAAATAAAATGTTGGTTCATCTGTCTTGGAAATGATTTATAACTTTAAGGACGTTGGCGTTGGTACCATTGTCCTCAGCATTATATCCTTGGGTGAACTCAGAATCTGCAGTAAATGTCCACTTCTGATATTCATAGAACATTGGCACCCAGCCTGTAGTCCGTGGCCCAGCGATGATCCGCAAGACTTAAAATATGGTACGCAGCCACATCATTACTACACCATTGCAACGAGAGCAGCTGGTCTTGTGAAACCCTCTTATAGTGCTGAGGCTTATTAAATATGGTTTCTGTGGGCAGGCATATGGTGACTACTGGATGGCATATGTTCTATATCAGAAACTAGAGCTGATGTGGTCTATCCAATGCAGTTTTCTAAATCAGCATCCCAAATAACCAAGCTGAATCAAAAGTTGACCAAAAACTGATTTGTAACCTTTTTGATATTAATGTTGGAGAGTGGTCCTTGGCCAAATGGTCCCTGGTCAAAAAAAGGTTGGGAACCACTGCCATAGAATCATAGCATTGGAAGAGACCACATGGGCCATCCAGCAATCTCTGCCATGTAGGAAAGCACAATCAAAGCATTCAAGACAGATGGCCATTAGCCTCTGTTTAAAAGTCTCCAAAGGAGAAGCTTCCACCATCCTCCGTAAGCTCTTCTTAAAGTCAGGAAGTTCTTCCTAATGTTCAGGTGGAATCTCCTTTCCTGTAATTTGAACCCATTGCTCAGAGTCGGAGTCTCAATAGCAGCAGAAAGGAAGCCTGCTTCCTCTTCCTTCTGACACCCTTTCAAATATGTCTCTTCTCAACCTTGTTGTGTGCCTTCAAGTCATTTCTGACTTATAATGACACTATCACAGGGTTGTCTTGGCAAGATTTGTTCAGAGGTGGCTTGCCTCTGCTGGAGAGGCCAAGAGAGTGACTTCCGCAAGGTAGAGGCTAGCCATGGCTAAATGGGAATTTGTGCTCTTATCTACATAGTCCTAGGCCAATGCTCAGATGTCTACACCGCATAATATCTGGAAGGATCTAGCATCTTCTATAATCAAACAGACAAACAAACCATTCAACTCAATGGAAGCTCAAGTGAAAGCAGCCAAGTCACCAGGACTGGGACATCAGATTGACCTTTGTTGTCCTCAACCTACAAATTGTTTACACATAGTCTCCAACACACCTATTTCACAATGGTAGCCTAAATGTAGTCTCGTGAACCAAAATGTACTCTTGTGTGGCTGTGATATGCTGGGACCAGACGTTCACTAGTATCCAAGTTTAATGTAACTGCAGACTAGTCAGTAACACATTCCCTGCATCTATGGGGGCCTTGATGTAATTACACCATTATCCCCCTTGGTTGGCATGCTTCAAGTTCCTGATCTGAACTAAAGGTCCAGTTGATGCAACTCAACTGCTTCTCATCAGGAGTCATTCCTTTAACAAATAAATCTTCCATGGCCGTAGAAGCAACTTAGGGGGAATGGGAAGTTAGGAAACTGGGTAAAATCTTCTGAAGGAAATGCAAATGGCGGAATGGCTAGCATTTTTGAGTTAATGTAAAGTTATCAACCATAATATTTAGTTGTACAAAAGTGCTTCCTCCTCAAGGCAATCTTAATGGGACATTGCTTTTAGTAGGGCTCCTTTGTACCGCTTTTGGTGTATTCCTGATCATTTCTTTGAATCTTGAGCCACAGATAGCTTCCCCTCCCTGTCCTTCTTCTTCAAAGTTTCCGCTTCTGTCCTTGCTTGTTCTGTGCAGGGAGTAAAGAAACCCTTTGAGCAAAGGAATCTTTGAAACCCCTCACAGAGGCAGTGTAATGAGCATTTGCTAAAAAAATATCCTCCAAAGACTGCTGGCTTGTTTGGAGTAATGCTGGCTTATCCTGTAATTATTTGAAATAAATATTATATAATTTTTACATGTGTGCAGTTAGCGAAGATGCTGGTCATCCTGCCATTTGCAGTCTCTGAAGCAGAGAGTTACCAATTTCCCAACTTCTCATGTCCCTCGGTTGCTTCAGTGGCCATGGAGGATTTCTTTGCTGAAGGGATAGCTTCCAGTATAGACCAGGTAAGGACCACTCTCTGCGCTTTTTGTAGGGCTGGGGAATTTGAAGTAAGCTGACCATGGGCAAAAATGGATAGCAGGCATTCTGATGTGATACAGACAGCATTTGTATCACATCAGAAATTGAGCCTTTCTTCAATTCATGCTTTCTTGCTTTCAATCTCACCTTGAAGCTTTTGCCACCTTACACTCTTTCCTTCCATCCCATTTGCAACATTATTCTTGAACTGGGATTCCCAAGAGTGCTCCTTCTTCCTCCATTACAATGCTCCACAAAAATAATGGGCTGCTAATTTAAACGGAGTATCTGAAATTCAATCCTTAATGGAAGCGATGGAAGATATGCTTAGAGTAGCCTAGCATATAGGGTACAATGTATGAGCCTTCTAATAATGCAATCCTTTTCATGTCTACTTAGAAATGAGTCCCATTAAGTTCAGTGGGTATTACTTTACTACACACAGTTGGCAAAAATTGGGGAGGGGGGTGAATTCCTTTTAGCTCACAGAGATAGCGGGATGGGAAAATATCGATGGAGAAAAAGAAAGGGTTGTTGCAGCAGCACGGAGAACAGCGCAATATTTGGTTAGAGAACAATTTTTACAGGCTCTTGTGTATAAAGACCATGCTAGCCTTCAATGAGAAAGTTGTTGTGTGCCTTAAAGTTGTTTTTAACTTAAGGTGACCCTAAGGCAGAGTTTTTCAACCTTCCTAAGGCTGCAAATCCTTAATACAGTTCCTCATGTTGTGGTGACCTCCAACCATCAAATTGTTTTCACTGTTACATCATAACTGTAGTTTTCCTACTGCTATGAATTGTAATGTAAATATCTGATACGTAGGATGCATTTTTATTCACTAGTCCAAATTCAGCACAAATACTTGATACGCCCAAATTGGAATACTGTTAGGGTTGGGAAGAATTGATCTTGTCATTTGGGAGTTGTAGTTGCTGGGATTGATAGTTCACCTACAATCAAAGAGCACTCTGAACTCTACCAGTGATGGAATTGAATCAATCTTGGCACACAGAACTCCCATGACCAACAGAAAATACTGGAAGGCTTTGGTGTATATTGACTTTGAGTTTGGGAGTTGCAGTTCGCCTACATCCAGAGAGGACTGTGGACTCAAACAATGATAGATCTGGACCAAACTTGGCACGAATACTCAATATGCCCAAATGTGAACACTGGTGGAATTTGGGGAAAACAGACCATGACATATGGGAGTTGTAGTTGCTGGGATTTATAGTTTGCCTACAATCAAAGTGCATTCTGAACCCCACCAATGATAGAATTGGGTCAAACTTCCCACACAGAAACCCAATGACCAACAGAAAATACTGTGTTTTCTGATGGTCTTTGGAGACCCCTCTAACACCCCCTTGTGACCCCCCCCAACACCCCCTTGTGACCCCCCCCCCGGGGTCTCGACCCTCAGGTTGAGAAACACTGCCTTAAGATGACCGTATTTTAGGGTTGTCTTGGCAAGATTTGTTGAGAGAGAAGTTTGCTATTGCCTGCCTCTGAAGCTGAGTGAATGTGACTTGTCAAAAGGTCACCCAGTGAGTTTCCAAGTCTAAGAAGGAATTCAAATTCCAGAACTGTAGCTCAAACCAATACATACAATACCAATTCTTACAAAAGAAAGAGACTTGCATGTGGATGTTATTCCTGCAAAATGTTAGAAATGAAATAAGAATCTCACAACTTGTGTTAGGGAGTAATATTTGTGAGCATCTCTTATGCACTTTTGTGTTTATTCTATACAGCAGAATAGTTTTGGTTACATGTAATACCTTAGTGGTTAATAATGTCACAATTAAAATAAATGCATCCACTCTTTCCTCACCTTTGGTGACTCATCTGGGCCACCAAAAGCATATACTAGGAGCCAGAGATAGGCTTTTTGGGTTCAACTATTTTGTATATTTCTGCTCATAAGTTTGGGTCAGGCAGCACTAGGGAAATCATTCAGCAATGTGCTCTGAGAAACTGGTTAAAACCATATTGGTATTTCCAAGGAGTGTGTTTAGAAAGTAATGGGAGAAATATTAATAATGCATAGCCTTCATTTTAAATAATGGATGCATTTTTATAAAACACATTAGGGATTCCATTCTACTGTATTGGTAATGTATGCAGAGTTTTGTTGATGCTTGAATGGCCCTTGAAAGCACCCGCACCATTAGCGCAGAGATTGTCATCCACCTCCTTCCTCGCTCGCTCCTCTTATCAAAGCTGGAATGGTAGAAAACTTGCATCACATCTCTGCCTTCTGCAGTCGAAGGGAATGAAATGTGATTGGGAAAAGCAGAGCAATGCTTGAAAGTTATCTCAGAAAAGTAAAAGTTTAGCAATGATTAAGAGAACTTCAGTAAATCCTCCTCTTTTGGAACACATGAGAATGTTTTCCCTAGAGCTAGACTTGAGGGCTTCCTAACTTCATATTCTTGACATTGGCAATGGTTCTCCTTTTTTTCTCATTAGGAGTGTTTCCAGTCATACCTGGAAATGCTAAGATCTTGTCAATGTAAAATGTGTACAAAGTTGTGGTTGTTTCCAGTGCACTGTTCTATTATTGTCTTGGTTGTGACATTTGTAGAAGTGAAAAAACTAACAACTTTTTGGGTTGCTGTGTTTTCCAGAAACATTCTCTCCTGATGTTTTTTTGCCCACATCTATGGCAGACATCCTCAGAGGTTGTGAGGTCTGTTGGAAACTAGGCAAGTGGGGTTTATATATCTGTGGAATATATAAACCACAAAGATATCCCACAGATATATAAACCCCATTTTCCTAGTTTCCGACAGACCTTACAACCTCTAAGCATGCCTGCTATAGATGTGGGTGAAATGTCAGGAGATAATGCTTCTGGAACATGACCATACAGCCCAGAAAACTCACAGCAACCCAGTGATTCTGGCCATGAAAGCCTTCGACAACACATTAACAACTTTATGTAGAAGAAAGAACTCCTGGTCAGTTGTGGATCATTGAATCAACCGATTCCATATTTGCCATTTTCTTGCAGTTGATTCATTAACTTGTTCCATACTATTTTTGCATCCCTCTTTTTTTTTAAAGGAATATTTGATAAGAATTTGGCAGTGAAAAGTTGGCACTTCCCATGAAGATTGCTCAGAGCTTACAGCTTGTGCAAAATGTAGTGGTACAATTCCTGACTGAAATACAATATGAATGCTAGTCCACAGAGAATTGGCTCCCAGTATGCCCCCAGTCTTAATTTAAGATGCTTGTGAAGATATTTGGAGTCCTAACAGATTGGGACTTTACATTTTGACCTCAATCTTTAGGTATTTATTTATTTATCATGTCATAAGCGAATTGAGAATACAGTTATAATGCGTAGAAAAACCATGAACAAAGTTAAAAACTTGGCAATAGACTAAGTTTCCTTTGACCAGTAGCTGGCCACTTTGAGTGCCTCTGGTGTCGCTGTAAGAAGGTCTTCCATTGTGCATGTGACAGGGCTCAGGCTGCATTGTAGTAAGTGGTCTATGGCTTGCACTTCTTCACGCTCACATGTCGTAGACTCCATTTTGTAGCCCCATTTCTTAAGGTTGGCTCTGCATCTCATGGTGCCAGAGCGCAGTCTGTTCAGTGCCTTCTAAGTCACCCAGTTGAGGATGATTGTCTTCCAGATGTGGTGTCTTGGCGATGGGTCCATAGATAGCTGTGGAGCCCTATTCCTGATCCGCATGTTTTTCTGCAGTGAGGGCATCGGTTTTCAGATGGAAGTCGGTTCCAATCAGTGTTGGCTTGGCACGCCTTCCTCTGGACATGTTTCTCCCTTTTGCCCTCCATTCATGCCTTTTTGAATTCTGCAGCACTGCTGGTCACAGCTGACCTCCAGGTAGAGCGCTCAAGGGCCAGGGCTTCCCACTGGTGAAAGGGCATTCAGACAACATGGCCAGTCCAGTGGAGTTGATGGCGCAGGAGCATCGCTTCAATGTTGGTGGTCTTTGCTTCTTCCAAGACACAGACATTTGTCTGCCTGTCTTCCCAAGAGATTTGCGGGATTTTTCAGAGGCAGCGGTGATGGAATTGTTCCAGGAGTTGCGTATGACATCTGTAGACAGTCCAAGTTTCACAGGTGTATAGCAGGGTTGGGAGGACAATGGATTTATAAACAAGCATCTTGGCATCCCTACAGATGTCCTGGTCCCCAAACACTTTTGGCTTTATTTGGAAGAATGCTGCACTCGCAGAGCTCAGGCGGTGTTGTGTTTCATTGTCAATGTTGACTTTTGTGGAGAGGTGGCTGCCAAGGTAGTGGAAATGGTAAACATGTTCTAATGTTATACCATTAAGTTGCATTTCGGTATTGATTTAAGGCATTGGCATGTTGATCGATATCTGAACAGAGGATGGGCCAGATAATTCATTGCCTTGGTCCTTTCATTACAGGCTGCTACTTCCCTATAGATGTCAGGTGGTGCAATACTGGATAAACAGTATAATTTCTCCAGTGGTGTAGGGCATAGACATCCTGTGGTAATGCAACATGTCTCATTAAGAGCCACATCCACCGTTTTAACATGGTGAGATGTATTCCACACTGGGCATACATATTCAGCAGCAGAGTAGCAAAGCGCAAGGGCAGATGTCTCCGCTATATATAGTTGTGATCCCCAGGTTGAATTCTCAGGTGTCTTCCTAAGTATTGAGGTCTGCTGTTGACCCATCCATTGTGTTTTCTCCAGTGATATCGAAATCAGATGAAATAACAATATCCAGGAAGAGAAAAAGTTCAGTCTGGTGTGTCTTTCTAAAAAATTGACCTGGTTGCAGAGAATTATGTATGTCTATTTTGCTAACATAGGCAACTTTAAAAACTGAATTGTATTTCCTTGCAATTTATCTCTTGAATATTTTTCTCCATCATTGCCTAGTACTGTAACCAGTTTTTCCAACACAGATTTTTTGGTCATTCTTCATGCACAATACATTTCTAGCTGAGCCACTGGATATAGGAATAGTATAAGGAAAATATGTATTGGGTATTAAATGGTGAGTTTTCTTCCTTTACCTACCTTCAAATATTCATGTTTCTTATTTCAGTCTGTAAAGCTGTAGGAGGCATCATTCATCAACTATAGCAGCAGGTTCATCCCGACACACATTGTATTAGAAAGGAAGCTAAGTAATCTAACACGGATTGGTGTTACATTAGCAGTTTTATGTAGTTGGGAAGATCTGAAAGGAGTTCAAACAGGTAGGCTTCTGATAGAAAACACCAGCACGCACAGGTTTGTAATGAAATACAAGTGTCTTTAAGAAGCTTTATTTACATGGTTGAAATAATCTCATTAATTCCCACTGCAGAGGGAATCACATGCTCTCTGTCCAATTTGGAGCTGTGTTCCTGGGGATATGGTTATAGGAAGAACAGTGCAGGACAAGACTTTGCTTTGATGGAGGTATATATCAAGAAGATGGGATTTCGAAATTGCAGAAGTGTTCCTCCTTTGAAGAACTGCTCGCCTCTTACGTTGGGGCTCAGAGTGCTATTAGGGAAGGAATTAATGCTGCTTCCACTTATCTCTCTTCACCTCTGTCAGAGACTGATACAGAAATGTAATAAACCAGTTTCTCGGAAAAAGCAAGGAGGTTCATGGACACATTTTAAAGAGCTTTTTATATAAAGGTTGTAGCCTAGGAATGCTTCCATCCCCTTCTTCTAAAGGCCAAGCTACAACTTGTTCAGGAAATCCATTATTAGATCTTCCAGCTTTTATGAAGAAGGGCTCAGAAGTGGTCATGGTCTAGAGATTTTATTCTAGCTTGTTACAAGGGGAAATATTTCTCATGACAAAACCATATAGAGGCCGAGCTGTACTGTGACATATAATCGTTTCCCTAATGCAGTGTTTCTCAACTTGGGGGTCACAAGGGGGTGTCAAAGGGGTCGCCAAAGACCATCAGAAAACATAGTATTTTCTGTTGGTCATGGGGGTTCTGTGTAGGCAGTTTGGCCTAATTCTATCATTGGTGGGGTTCAGAATGCTCTTTGATTGTAACTATAAATCCCAGCAGATATGACTCCCAAATGTCAAGGTCTGTTTTCTCCAAACTCCACCAATGTTTATATTTGGTCATATTGAGTATTCGTGTCAAGTTTGGTCCAGATCCATCATTGTTTGGGTCCACAGTGCTCTCTGGATGTAGGTGACCTACAACTCCCAAACACAAGGTCAATGTTCACCAAACCCTTCCAGTATTTTCTGTTGGTCAAGGGAGTTCTGTGTGTGCTAAGTTTGGTTCAAGTTCATTGTTGGTGGAGTTCAGAATGCTCTTTGATTGTAGGTTAATTATAAATCCCAGCAACTGCAACTCCCAAATGACAAAATTAATCACTTATTGATTGCCACCATATTAGCTTCGTCTTAGTCCTGCCCCATGAATGAGGGACTTCCAACAATCTGCTATTCACAGTTCTGATCACATTCTTGGAATTCTAGCCTGTGGCTTTCTTGATTGAGTTGTAATGTCTTTCTCTTTTCCTTCTCCCTTCCACTGTATACACATGGATGCCTCTTCTAATGAGTAATGTCATCTCATCATACATCCATACTACAATAGCCTCAGGGCCCTTCCACACAGCCATATAACCCAGAAAATCAAGGCAGAAAACCCCACAATATCTGCTTTGAATTGGGTTCTCAGAGTCCACACTGCCATATATTCCAGTTCAAGGCAGAGAAAAATATCCAACAGATAAGTAGCAAGGAAATATAATTTTATTTAGTGGTGTGGAAGGGGCCTCAGTTTATCATTCTGGCTTCTAAGGAGAATTGGGACTTCATTAATGTTTGTCTTTTCAGCAGTCCGCAACCTGTAGAACTCTCCTCCAGCACCACATTTTAAATGAGATGAGTTAAGCTTTATTAATTGTCCAACAGTCACAACCATACATTGAAACTGGAAACACTATGGCACTTGTGTAGACAGAACAATCATTTTAGAGATAGTACATTTGCTTAGGAAGTTTTACAGAAAACCACAAAGCAGTCCAGTACTAAGGAGGAGGTCCATAAGTGTCTTGAGTTTTGCTGCTCTTGAAGCTTTGGATAATTTGTTTTCTGAGAAATTTATGGAAAAGCTTATCAGTGGTTTGGAAATTGGACATTATAGATTTGTAGCTCAGGAAACTTAAGTTCTCTTTCTTTGGTGCTTTGTCAAAGTCTGGTATGTTGCTCATAAGACAGTCCTTGCATTGGTAATTTCCTCAGATGTGCTCTGATGATTAATAAGTGAAGGCTGATTTTGCTATGATGATGCCCACTAAAGATATCTAGAGTAGGCTATATTCATAAATATTCAACATGTTCCTGTATTCTATTATCCTTGTCGCCTAAACATTATTAATTATCATTGTCACTCCAAGAAGTATCCTTACAGTTCTTGTACAGAAGAATTGTTTTAAGAAGTTTTCTTTGTGTTAGCTAAAAGGAAAGATTATGTAAGATGGAGCCCAATTGATGTTTTAGTATTTATTAGCTTGGATCAGTAGAACTTCCAAGTTGATTCTGAACCTAATGTTTTTTAGTATCTTTATATATGACTTGAATGATAGAATAAAAGTCATATTAAATTTAGGAATGTCACCAAATGACTGTACCAGGATTTGACTATATGAGTCTACACTGCAATATAATCCAGTTCAAAGCAGATAATCTGGATTTTATATGGCAGTGTAGAAGAGGCCTAAGAGTCAATGACAGTTACATTTTGATCCCAGGCTGTGTGGAGATTTGTTTGGTTACCTAGTTATGTAGTTTCAAGCTTCTTCTTCTTTCCCCCAATCACTGTTTAAGAGTGACAAGTCTTAACGTCTCTCGACACATACTGTGATACAGTTTTAAAATATAATAAAGCTCCCTTTCCTTTTGAATGTTCCTTTAGCTTTGCAGTTGTGTCATGGAAATTTTTGAACCCAGTCATAAGAGTCTAATCTCCCAGCATTTAACTGTATGGGAAAAATACCTTATGACAGTTTTTTCATCTATCAAAAGTAATTACTTGTCCCAGTTGACTGAATTGGGTAATATGTGAGCGACTTTGTTAAAAACCCTCTGCTTGAATGATGAGGAATTACAAGATAGTCTAATCAAGCATAATTCTTGTTTTTTAGGGTTACTTCAAAGTATTTGAGTTTCTTATTTTTCTACATTTTTAGCCTGCAGAAGAGAAGGTTGAGAGGAGGCATAACAGCCATTTATAAATATTTGAAAGGCTATCATAAAGAAGAGGGTGCAGGCTTGTTTTCTGCTGCCTTGGAGACTCAGGCTCGGAGCAATGGGTTCAAATTACAGGAAAGGAAATTTCACTTGAACATTAGGAAGAATTTCCTTACTGTGAGGTCTGTTCAACGATCAAACTTCCTGCCTTGGTGTGTAGTGGAAACTCCATCCTTGGAGGATTTTAAACAGAAGGTGGATGGCCATCTGTCGGGGTTATGCCGTCGCACCTGGGGGCTATAACTCTTAGTGAAAGAGACATAGATGTGACATCTTTTCCCTAGGGGATTGCTTCTTGCCTTCCTTTAAAGAACTGGAACTCCCAAGGACCAAAACACTGTAGATAACTCAAAGGAAATATACATTACAGTCTCTGGTTGTCTTGGGTCCAAGGAGATTTCGCAGCTGAGAAGCTTTTCCTGTTCCCTCTTTTCTCAATGGCTATGAAGGTCAGAACAAACACAACCCCCAGTCCAATGGCCTAAGTTGAAGGCACAGAGTCTTCCTTTTGATGCCAAAGGACCAGTTTGAAGGCGCTTGGGACTCCTCAATGTTGTCCAGGGCAATCTGGACATGAAGCATGAGTCCTAAGGGTAAAACCCCTAGAATTGGTGATGAGAGGTAACTTAATTAAGGGCTTTAGAGCCAAGTCTCTTTCTCACGTCTATCTGATAGAAAGTTTGATGGTACAATGGAAAAGGAAAACTCTGCCCTCCTCCAGGAAGAGGTGGAGCCAATTGAGTTGAGGAAGCAATATAACTGGTGCAAACAACATTGATTGACAGCTATAAATAACCAATCAATCCAACTATACATTTACAAACTAGGAAAGTTTGGGCATGTTATACAGTTTAAACCTTTGCACTTTAAAGTTCTACACACAGGTAGCGCCACTCGCACCGTCACAGGGGTGCTTTGATTGTGCTTTTCCTGCATGGTAGGAGGTTGGACTAGATGGCCTATGTGGTATCTTCCAAGTCTATGATTCTATAAACATATGACAGAAAAGAGAGCTCGCTGCAGGATGAGTTGCAAACTTGGGAAAGGGATACATTTGCTTTATTTATTCATTGTATTTGTATACCGCCTTCCTCAGCCCAAAGGCGACTCAAAGTTCCTTGTGTGGCTGCTCTTTCAGTGTGTTAGTATAATATACTTGCTGATTTGTAATTGTTACAATAAGATGAAACAAGAAATGAGTCTGGGGCCACCTTAAAAACAGTTCACTACTATGATATAGATTTTATGGACACTTCTGCAAGATCAATGTTAGAAAATATTACATCTCCATTGTTTGTTGACCATGATTTGTTGTTGCTGCTGTTGTTTGCTACCCTGTACTATTGTGATATCCTAATGTGATCCTATCATGGGTTTCTCTTGGTGAGCTTTATTTAGAGGAGATCTGACTGCCCTTGCATTCTGAGAGCAGCTCAAAGTCACCCAATGAGTTTCCAAGGCCAAGTGGAGATTTGAGCCCTAGTCTCCAAAATCATAGTGCAACACTGAAACCACTACACCATATTTATTGTCTTGGTTATCTTTAATATGTCCCCCTACTGAAACACTGGTTAACATATTAGCCTGATGGAAATGACTAAAGTAAGATGGTTATTCTAATTGAGCTCACAAAGGACATACGTGGGTAACAACAGTCTGATTTTATCTATCTGTCTATCAGTCTATCTATCTATGTCACATTTCCTCAATTGCAGAAAAAGAAATCCAGACCAGGATTAAATATCCATAGCCTTCCCTTATTCATTCATAACTTTTGCCATCTTCATCAAACTCTGATATTGCTGGACCACACATGTCCTGGTTTTCATTGAAGGGCATGGATATCAGTTTAGGAAAACTTGTCTTAGGCTAATGTGAATCTGAAGTGGTAGAGAAGCTCTTGAAAAGAGAACCAAATGTACAAGGGTGTCATATAGCTTTCTTCCATTAAAACAATCAAATAGGCTGAAATCTCCTGAGTCATTCTTATTGAGTCACAGGCCCTTGAGTTATGAATAACGCAATTGAATTTAAAACCTCAAGGGAAATGGAGCATTACATGGGAAGTGAACTCCACTAGGCAAAATTGCCTTTAATAATTCTCTTTAAAGTCTTCTGTATTGGTGCTCCATCAAATAATTACTTGGATTAAATAATAATATCTCCTCTTCTCCCTCGCCTCTTTCCCCCCAGTTTTAACTGCAACCATTTGTGTCTTGCTTGAATTAGCTGGCGCTAGTCTCTCTGTGTTTTCTAAGGTTCCTATTCCTTTCTGTTCTTTAGACCAGGCATAAAAGACAGTACATTGAAAAAAAATCTGCTAACATACATTTGGTTAACAAAAGCATTGAATGATTGGATGAATTTCTGTCTCCAGTTTAGGCTTGTGTAATGGATGGACCTACCTTACAGGGTTGGTGTAAAGGCAGTAAACAGGCCTGACTTGGAAAAGCTAAGGAGTCCAAAGGAATGGAGTGATCAGGCAGCTTCAAACTGGAAGTATAGGCTGATTGGCAGATGAAATTGGAGGGCGTTGCTTAGCAACTGGAGAGAGGTGGAGCCAGAGGGAAAGGAAAGTAAGAGCTAATGCAACCAGAGTCTTATCAGTTTGAAGTTGGGAGTTTGGTGTTTGAAGAAGTTAATTAGAAGTTTTGAAAGGGAAGGAAGGAAGGAATGAAGAGTTTTGGGAACTGCTATATGAAATATACCTCTTTGAGGAAAATGGTAAAAGCCTTCAGGAAGAAGGAGTAAGAAATATTGTAGGCCTCTATAGTGTTAGAGTGCTAGTGTGGAAAGAGGGTTCAAAAGGTTCAAAATAGCCTGTTTGTATTCCTGTGTGTGGAACATTGCTTTTAAGAAACTCAAGTTATAAGACCAATCTCTGTAAAAGTAAAGCCTGACAATTTAGTGAAACCATTACGCATCTTTACTGTTCAAGAACAAAATAAACAACATACTCTTGTTTCATTTCACCTGAAGAGTTTGTGTGTCTTCTTAAACATTCTAGTAAAGGAGGTGGTCTATGAATCAATAGATGGTGGCAGCAAAAGGAACCTTAATAATTAATTGGTGACAGCAAAGAAAAATACTACTGGATAGATTTTGACATCTATGTGGTCACATGTTTCCTGGTTTTCTTCTGTGAGATAGTGGATATTCCTACTCCCATTATACAAAATAGCATTGGTTTTGATTTATGGACCATCTTCTTACATATTTTTGTCCCTCTTTTCCTGAATTTTTCAGATTGGTTCCTTCCTTCACAGTCACAGCCTCTCATAATCTATGATAAAATCGGTTTTCTTTATCTTTGCTAAAAAGGGAATATAAGATCAACCAGCACAGACTTCATGGACTCCAGAGCTAGGTTGGTCTTTCCCATTCACATTCCGGTTATAATTTGTGACTAGATTGGTGGCATTAATGGAACTCATTTGAGCTCCACAAAGTTACTTGAGTTCCTGCCCTCCTCTTCCTCTTTCCACAGCTTAAAAGCAATCACATCATTTTTTTTCTTGTATAATGATGCCACTAGGGAGTAGAGGTATCTTTAGTGAGTATTTCAGGGTGTATTTTCATTTTCACAGCAAACTATATCTGATCCCACACCCAGCATAATGTAGTGCTTTGAACATGGGACTGCAATTCTGGAAACCATGGTTCAATTCTTTGCTCAAGAATGAAAACGTCCCTGGGGTGACCCTGGGTAAATTCTACCCCCTCCACCTCCCAAAACCATGTTACAGGTTCACTTTAAGTCAGAAACAACCTGAAGGCACACAACAGCAACAACAGTTTTAGCCTGCTTTGGATAAGTTATTTTTCTGGCAATACAACTCTCAAATCATATCTAAGAAGTGACATCTAATTCTTGCCTTTAATGGTAGCAGTCTAAGATGACAATGTGAACCAAAGAAATAAAGCATTTGGCAAACAGCCAATGGAACAAAATAAGAGCTTTGAAAGCAAGTGATTTGTTGATTGTTTCAGAGGAGGATAGTGATAAGGATAGTTGCAGCCCAAATCTTGGAGCCTCCGGTGGTGCCTGGGTTAAACCCTTGTGCCGGTAGGCCTGAAGACCGATAGGTCAGAGGTTCGAATCCAGGGAGAGTGTGGATGAGCTCCCTCTATCAGCTCCAGCTCCTCATGTGTGGACATGAGAGAAGCCTCGCACAAGATTGGCCCCCTCATTGATGGTATTCCGGAGGAAAGTGAAAACCTGGTTATTTGAACAGGCATTTGAATAAGCAGTGCAATGAATTTCAGGAAATGGAACTACGACTGACGAGTTTGGATCATGATTCTAGTTATGAGACGCCACTGAATGTTTATTACTGTTAGAATGTTTAATTTGTTTCTGTGTTAACTGTTTTTAAGTACCTTGTTGATGCCGCATTGAATTTTTGCCTTGATTGTTCGCCTTGTTTTTGCTTGTTGTAAACCGCTATGAGTCGCCTTAGGGCTGAGAATGGCGGTATACAAATGAAGTAAATAATAAATAATAAATAAATAAAATGTCAAAACATCCATGCGTCCTCTGGGCAATGACCTCTGAGCCAATTCTCTCAAAGCAGAAGCGACTTGCTGTTTCTCTAGTTGCTCTGACATGAAAAAAGCCCAAATGTTAAATCCTTAAGTAACCCTTTTCTGATTTCTGTCTCCATTAAATACTATTCTTATTGACATTTGCATGCAACTATATGAGCAGCTGCATTGTTTGAAAGAAACATCATATACAGACGTATAGGCCCTAGCTTATTTAATGCTTTCTTTGTGACTTTGGCTTACTTGGCATTCATGAAGAGCAACCCTTATAGATTCTGTTTTTCAATCCATAGCGGAGATGTAATGAGTATACTTTGAGATAACAGGCATCAGTTCTGCTAGCTAGCATATCAGAACCCAATGCTGGAAATATACTATGGGAAATATAATCCAATTATATTTCCCATAAAGGTTGGTTTAAAAAACAGACACAACATGACTCCTCTGTGATCAAATCTTCTTTCATTTCTCAGAGTTCTTTACAGCAATTGTAGGAGGGTCTGATTTTGATTAAAGCAATTTTGTTGGAAGAACACCCCTTTTGTCAACACCATTCTTCAATCTAAAACTCATTCTCAATCTGCTATTAGGGCAGCAGTGGAAAGAAGACAGATACCATTGAATGAGTCACTGTTCAGTATTCATTAAAGATGGGTTAGCTATTCTTACTGGTTATTGAATGTTTCCATTACCAGTTGGAGGCATGTACATGTAATTAAACACTGTACATTCTAGCTTCTATGTGAAACATTACTGTACTTGGTATGTAGAGGTCACATGGAGGTACAAAAAGAGGCCGAAAGGAAGAATCATATCATAGCAAATCCTTGTCAGGACTGCCTTCCATCTGGAAACATATGTCCTCACTGCAAAAGACTATGAGGATCCAGAATAGGTTTCTACAGTCAATTGTGAAAACATTGCCAAGACTCTTCTTCTGGAAGACAACCATACTCAACCACAAGGGACCACCTATGATGACACGTCATGCCCTGCTTAGCAAAGAGAGATTTTCCTATAAGCTACTGTGGACACACCAGGTTGTCCACACTATCTTAAAATAACTATTGAATGGAATGACACAGTTGGACAGGACCTTAGAAGGTCAACTTGGAGAATGTCTTGAAATAGGCTAGGATCCAGAGAAGAGATACAATACTTGAAGCTGGAGTTTTGCGTTTTGGTTTTGTTACAGTGTTTAAAAGTGTCTTATTTATTTGGCAGTGAGAAATATCATGAAAAAATAGTAATCAAAGCTCTGTTCATCTCTGTGGCTATTTTAGTTTGGAACAAAATGACAAACAAATATGTAAAACAACATCAATTCTGTATAGGAAAAAAATTACAGTAGGTAAAAATATCATTTGATTTTTTTTAAGGATGGAACTATGAAGCCGGAAAAAAAAAACTAGGAGGGCATCAGTTTCTCTCCTGGCACATTAGTGGAAGATTCCTTTTAAGTGATGATGAATGACTCTTAGAAAAATGAGCTAATAATTCATGCTTAACTATTGGAATATTATCTAAGCCTGAAAATTGTTATCAGACATTATATAAAACCATTGAAGGACAAATGATTCAGAACACTGAAAATGGAAGGCTTCTTAATTAGAGACTTATTTATAGCTCATCAGGAGAACATATTGCTTTTTGCTAAGCTCCAAGGTAGGATTCCACACTCTGATTACAATTTATTGCTGAGATACGGATAATATAGAAAAGTATTATATAAAGCTTGATTAAGGTTGTTCATATGAGCTGGATCCATGGAGCTGGGGCCGGAATTGTGCCTGCTGTTTTCACAACCCATGCCATGTCCATGTGCCCATGAGTTTGTCCCTGTGGCCCTGTGCTCAGTTTTTGTAATAATGGTCATTCATATCTATATATCTCTATCTATCTATCTATCTCTCTATCTATCTGGAAATTATTACAAAAGCATGAGGGAGCTGTATATATCTATAGCAGCAAAAATAACCAAAAAACACATGCAAATGTATAATGGCACACACTTTTATCAAGCAGATTGCCTTCATCAAATATATAAAGTATTTATTTTGGAAAAGTTATTTGAGTTTGTGACAGCCCACACATGCCGTTGGGAAAACTATATTGTCTGGCTTTACTCAGGGACTCTCTAATATCTTCTGTTAAGATTAAGACCCTTAGCAGACAGAGGCACTTTAGGCAAGCTGAAAAGATAACCAAATGAGTTTACTGAAACAAGATGAATAAAGGGTTAACTCCACCCAGGACTATCATAAGGTAACTTAAAACAATACATTGCCAAAGGAGATTTTGCTGTCTGCACTCATCTCTCTGGGGTCTTTGAAAGTCTCTCTTGCCTCTGATGCAAATTGTTGCTTACATACTGTCTTAATCTTATCTCCTGTGAAGCTTAGGCTGGCCAAAAGCTTCTGCTATCCTTTGGACTATTGGTATAAAAATACTGCTAAATGCAGCAGGTGCTAAGAATGCCTGCTTGGATTTCTTGGTTTAGGATTACCAAACAATATTCAAGCCTCTATTGACTGTAGAAAAGGGAGGAGTCCAGCAAGAGAGCTCTATACAGGGAAATGGAATAGATCAACTAAGACTGGTCTGTTGGGGGATTCTAAGCTCCACCCAAAAACAAATACAAAGGAAGATACTGTTGGGAACGCCTATAGACAGAGGAACTGAAGCAAACGAGAGGAAAAGGCAGAGCCAAGACTTCACAAAGTTCTTGGTGCTTTTTTTAGTTTGGAGTTCTCTGGTGTGTTTTTTTATTATTATTTTTGAGCTCTTTGTTCCTGTTTGATTTAAGTTCTCCTTTGAGTGCTGTCTTTGTGTGCAGAGGAGGAAAAGGCAGCCTCAGCTTTACTAATATTTAACATTTTTGAAAGGAGTTCATGTGGATCAGACATAACTCTTCATGAGATACAACCCCTGAGTTGTGCATGCTGCCGGTAAATGTATTCCTCAAGTTGGAACCGTTCTCTTTGGTGTTAGACAGACATTTAATTAAGCTGAATGGGAATGATGTATTTCATTAACAAACTGGTGGGACATGTAATATTTCACTAACTGGGAATGCATTGGGAGTAATTCAGATGTATTCAGCAAACTAGTTTTATGGATCTTTCTGTATCATTGGGCACAGTTCATCTTATCTTTGATAAGCACAATGTGTATTATGTGATGTTTAGTGACACCCAGCAGTAGCGTTTCTAATGATATTTGAAAATCCTGGTGTTCTTTGGAACTTTACTGGGGTCCTTCAGTCATAAAATCTATAATATCATGGTAGTTTAATTTGAAAGGTGGCCAGTTATCAACTGTCTTTGAAATATAAAGGCAAGATGTGGGTATATATTTCAAATTATTTATTCAATGCAAATAGGGTGAGAACGGACCCTCATAAGCATGGCCATTGAATCCTCTCCTCTTGTGCTTTTCAGCCTCTAAAACAGTGTTTCTCAACCTGGGGGTTGCCCCCCCCTCAGGGGGGGGTATGAGGGAGGTGTCTGAGAGGTTGCCAAAGACCATCAAAAAACACAGAATTATCATGGGGGTTCTGTGTGGAAAGATTGGCCAATTCTATCCTTAGTGGGGTTCAAGGGGCACTTTGATTGTAAGTGAACTATAAACCCAGCAACTATAAATGTCAATGTCTATTTTCCCCAAACTCCACCAGTGTTCACATTTGGGCATATTGAGTATTTATGCCAAGTTTTGTCCAGCTCTACTATCATTGTTTGAGTCTACAGTGCTCTCTGGATGTAGGTGAACTACAACTCCCAAACTCAAGGTCAATGCCCACCAAACCCTTCCAGTATTTTCTGTTGGTCATGGGAGTTCTGTGTCCCAAGATTGGTTCAATTCCATCATTGGTGGAGCTCAGAGCGCTCTTTGATTGTAGGTTAGCTATAAATTTCAACAACTACAACTCCCAAACGTCAAGGTCCGTTTTCCCCTAACTTGGGTCCAGTGAATGAAAATACATCCTGCATATCAGAGATTTACATTATGATTCATAACGATTCATAACAGTGGCAAAATTACAGTTATGAAGTAACAACAAAAATAATTTTATGGATGGGGATAACCACAGCATGAGGAACTGTATTAAGGGGTCGCAACATTAGCAAGTTTGAGAAACACTGCTCTAGAACTTGACATTGGAAACATCTGGAAAGTCAAGGACTAAAATAAACTGTAATGCACTATGATTTTGTGGCAGAAAAGTGAATGGAATGTAGGATGGATTTCATGGATATGCCTGTTTCCCTACAACAGTCTTGTCAAGAACCCTACAAATATTATTAGCTCTCCTGGCCATCTGGATAGATCTCTGCCTCACATCAGCAGCTTGAAGGAATCAGATATGGACTAAGTGGGGATTGAGTTCATTTTAAGAATGGTTGAAAAATAAAATGAATGCCCATTCATTTTACAGTTGGTCTGATGTAAAACAGATTTGTGTACATCTAAATACCCTAAAGACACCAGATCCCAGATCCCATCTGATCTGGGAAGTTAAGCAAGATCAGCTCTGGTTGGTGTTTGGATGGAAGATTTCCAATCAAATGGCAGGTACATATAGACTATATTTCAGAGGAAGGAGCTGCAAAGCCACTTCTGAGAATTCATTTCCTAAGAAAACCCTATTAAATGAATGAGTCATCATAAGTCAATAGGTGACATGACATATGTGCGCGTGCACAGCAGATATGCAGAGACATTTTATTTTTTCTGTATTAACTGCTGGCATTTTCAAGGAATAATTCCCTAAAAGGTAATAGTAGAAACCTGTAACATGTATACCTTTTTTATTTTGGTAGAAAACAAACCATAGTTGTCACCGTGGGTCACTATTGAATCCAGCAGAAAGAATTTGGGATGTCACCCATTCTAATCACATACACAGTAGGAACCCTTTACTGATTTTCCCTGAAATGTGACAGGTGTCATGCTCAGAGTTGTACAGTGTCCATAAATTTGGCAGGTGTCATGCTCTGAGTTGTATAATGCTTTTCGGATGGAAAAGACTAAAGTTACATGCATCTCCTTTGAGAGCAATAGAAGACAAAACTGAACACAGTGAAGGGACAATTCAAGAAATGCGTCTTTGTTCCTTCTTCCAGGAGCATAGTTTGCATTACCTTTTAGTTGCATGGGATAGTGTTGCTACAATCTCAGCTGCACTCTAAAAGTTAACAGCATTAGAGGCTAGAAAGCCAGCCTGCAGCCCCCTTTTGCAGCTATTGGTTCAGAAAGTATCTCTTTTGGGTTTAGAGACCGCCTTTTTTCCTGGGTTGAGATCTCCATTTTGGAATCTCCCCTGCCTCCTTCAGTAGAGAAAGAAAGCTTCAGATGTGCTGTTGGTCAGGCAGGTAACTCTGAAAAAACCATTGTAAGAACAATTGAGATGCTATAGATAAAGAACCTAATTGAGACAGATAGATAGAATAGCAATTGAGTAATTGAGCAATTGAGTTATAGATATTGAGTTATTGAGAAATAGTTATTGAGCATTATTTGCTTCATCTCCAAAACTAACCTTGGGCTGGAATAGGGAAGGCCTACGCTTTCTAAAAGATAGTGGCCCAGGGTTGGGGTAAAAAGATCTCAGGATTTTTTCTACCATTTGGATGAAGGCAGCTCAGTGACTAGAGAAAAAGGAAAGAAAGATCATCTCTGTGGTTTCACCAATTGACTGTTTTGTTCGTAACCTTAACAAGCTGTGCCAAGTCTACAAGGACTTTGAGAAATAAATATTCTGTTTTGATGTTCAAAGCCTGTAGTAGTCTCAGTTGCTGGGAATCTCAAGCTTCTCAAGAAAGACCCCCGCGGTCCGCCCAGACAAAGAAAGAAGCACATCTTAGTTTTATTTTTATAGGGTCTGGGTGTGACGGCACAGTCTTCCTTCAGAAATGGAAAAAACTGGGGCCTCTTCTACACTGCCATCTAAAATCTTGATTATTTGCTTTGAACTGGATTATATGACAATATAGACTCATATAATCCAGTTCAAACAGAGAATGTGGATTATCCGATTTGAAAATCTGGATTATATGGCAGTGCAGAAGGGGCCTGATTGATGGCCATCACTTTTACAAGGTTGTGGAGCAGTGAAGGATTACTTTTCTATATCCATATTCCAGTACTATATCATTTTTAACTTTGAGAAATGTGAATGGGGTTGTTCTTCTCAGTACTTAGTGGGATATCAAATGTATCTCCCTATTGTTTTTAGAAATACAGGAAGATTACAGATGCACACAGTTCTATCCACAGGGAAATTTCAAAGTCAAGGCAATGACAGCATGACCTTTTTTAAAATCTGCATTTTCCTAAGACTTTTTTTTACACACTGACTAAAGGGAAAATGAAGTAGCATGTCCTGAACCCAATTTAATTTAAGGGCAGTAGATTTTGGATGTTGCCTGCGGATAGACATAGAATGTCCTTCTCTGACAGCAGTAGCATTGGCAACTCATTTTGCTTGTATACGTGAAAGCAAGAACATAAGGAGGAGAAAGGTATACATCCTATGAAACTGTGAACATCCATAAGTCACAGCTAGAGCATAACAAACTGCATACATTTCAGGAAGCCTTCAAAATTTATGTTAGATCTAGATATTCTCCAACTTTGAGATAGCCCTTAAAACGTGGCATTTCATAAAGCTGAAAATATGCCCTTTTAAAATGTATTTCCTTGGGATGACTTCTCTTCACTGAAGTCTTCTTTACCTTCAAAACCCTGCCATTTAAATCTAATTTATGCTGGTTGACCTCTATGATTTTGTTGCATTGATCCATATCATTAGATCCAGCATCAAGATACCACCGATCAATTGATGAGGTTCACCGCACCAATCAATTAAAGTGTTTGTAAAATGAAGACATTGTGGACAAAGCAAGACAAGATACCACAACGAAGTAACATGAATATATTTTCAGTGGCTGGATTGTGAAGTTTGGTCATGTTGAGTCCATGAATACACGGAGAAGTTGCTTGGTGATGCTCTCCTTTTGAAATAAAACCTCTCTCCTTCATGTCTTCTATAGCTGGCTTCCTTTAAAATCCTTGAGTGAAAAGTCTTGCTTCCATTAAGCCAAGTTGCCATTATGTCAATAGCAGACAACTCCAGCATAAGATTGAATATCAACTTTGGTAATAAACTAGCACCTGATGGTTTATAACAACAACAATAATACATGTTATTTATAATCTTCTCCCCTGGGGGACTCAGAGTGGATTACAGCATTTACAGCAGACATAAGTAAACATTCAATGCTTTTACAGTTACATATAATGAGACACACAAACACAAACAAAGGCAAAGGCTTCTCCTTTCATTTCCTGCTTATGGAGGCGTTGCTCATCTCTGGCTCTGGGGGAAGTGCTTTTCTCCATTTTCAAGCCAAGGAACCTGCGTTGTCACCTCCTGGTTGTGTGGCCGGCAAGATTGCTTGGAGAGTCTCTTTGTCTTTTCCCGCTGAAGCGGTACCTATTTGTCTACTCACTTTTGCACGTTTTCAAACTGCTAGGTTGGAAAGAGCTAGGACTGACAGACCTAATCTTGAACTGCCAACCTTTACTTCAGCAAAACAAGGGTTTAACCAATTGGGGTTTTACTCTCTATTCTTGGTTAGACCACACCTGGAATGTTGTGTCCAATTCTGGGCACCACAATTGAAGAGAGATATTGACGAGCTGGAATGTGTCCAGAGGAGGGTGACTAAAATGATCAAGGGTCTGGATAACAAGCCCTAGGAGGAGCAGCTTAAAGAGCTGGGCATGTTTAACCTGCAGAAGAGAAGGCTGAGAGGAGGCAAGATAGCCATGTATAAATATGTGAGAGGAAGTCATAGTGAGGAGGGAGCAAACTTGTTTTATGCTGCCCTGGAGACTAGGACGTGTAACAATGGCTTCAAACAACAAGAAAGGAGATTCCATCTGAACATTAGGAAGAACTTCCCTACTGTGAGAGCTGTTCAGCAGTGGAACTCTCTGCCCCAGAGTGTGTTGGAGGCTCCTTCTTTGGAAGCTTTTAAACAGAGGCTGGAAGGCCATCTGTCAGGGGTGCTTTGAATGCAATTTTCCTGCTTCTTGGCAAAATGGGGTTGGACTGGATGGCCCATGAGGTATCTTCCAACTCTTTGATTCTATGTTTCTGATTGTACCACCGCAGCCCTTTATGAAGTCATAGATGAATATGGCCCCTGAAGAGCATATTTCTAAAACTGTGTAAATATAAAAATGTGTATTTTTCCCACAGTTTACCTTTGTATTTGTTAATATATTGGTGGTAGGGGTTCAAAGATATATTTACTCTAATCATAATGCAACTCAATATAATAACCAAAATTCTCAATCCATTCTAACATACAACTTCCAACTTGCTCTTGGTTTTCTATTTAACTGTTGGCTAATATCCTGCTTTCCTGGCTTGTACAAAGTTTCCTTGGAAGGAGAATCTAGTATTATCCAAGTGGATTTTTTTTCAAGTGGACTTCAATAAAAATATATTCGTTGACCTTTTAAAGGAATATTTCAATACCTTATATGATGTAAATAGCCTTCTCCCTACACTGCATAATGTAGCAAAATGCCCTTTATAAAATGTCTAGCACTATAATGGTCACTTAGCAGCAATGTTCAAAAACTATTCTTAGAGTGAGGGCTATTAACAAGCTAATTTCTCTAATAACTCATTACTACAATGATATCCAGACTATACTAAACATGGATGAAAGTGATTGGGTGGGTATGGGTTTAATGCATGCCAGAGATTACAAAACAAACAAACAACAAATCCTTTTACACCAGATTGACTCATTGCAAGGAAAGCATGTGATCTAATAGCAAATTGAGTTCATATTATAATGGTTTATAATGGATGTAAATGGCATTAATAGGTATCAAACTGGTACAGGATACTTTGCAGTGAATCTAGGAATTTAGCCCATATCTAGACATTTTAAAAGCAGCTGAAGAATGGGATAACAGGATTGATAGGGACTGTTTCTGCCAAACTGATACAGTTGGGGGATATGCTAATGCATACATGAGGATTTTCCATCTTGTTTTATTTGTTTTATGGCTTTTACCCAACCATATGACTTCTTGGAGAACACTGCACTTTACAAAGTAATAGAATTACTACGGTAACATTCATTATTAAGGGCAATGCTTCAGGGATGCATTTAAAACTCCACCCAGTACATGTTTCACATTATATTGTGTTGTTCTTCTATGGAAGGAAAGTAATTTTAGAAGGATTCTGAGGACATACAGTGATTACAGCTGAGCGTCTCGGTATTAACTGCCAGCAAACCTTTACCAACTGCACCTGAGCTGTAGAAGAAAAGCTTTAGTGCAAAATGTCTAAGTGCTAAAAATCACACCAAGTTCAGCGACTTCCATCTTATATTATGCACGGGATTTGTCAAAAATGCTAAAACTATGTAGGCTTTTGCATAATACATGTTTCTGAAACATGCCTGCTCAACCCAGATTTGTCTAAGCTGATACATTATGCTTTCTTTAAGCCACATAACTCTTGTTTATTAAACAGACACATGGAAAAAATGATGTGCCTCTACCTATCTACGTGCTTCTATGTTATTTTTGTAACATCATCAAAGTTGCTTGAGTTTATCTTTCAGCAGTATCTTTTTTTTGGGGGGGGGGGGGGCTTTGGGATGAATGCTATTTGGATAGATATAGCCTATAAACCTGAATTGTGGTCATTGGGCTTAATCCTTAGTAGATATGGGTAGCTTCTTTGTTCCACATCAATCCATTGATCCATATGGCTCACAATTCTACTGATACAAGAGGGAACATCAGGATTTCAGGCAGGAGGTTTGCAGCTGTACCTGAAAGGGTAAGAGATCCAACCCTAGACCTTTGATAAGCACAGTAGATTCTCTATCATTGAGTTGTGGCTCCACCCTATCTGTATGAGATTGTGCATTATTATTATTAGTATTATTATTTAGATGAGTCCACAGCAGACACTACTGGCTGTTGTATGGATCACAGGTCAGACACTTCCCAAGTGTCTAGGACTGTGTGATGTATTGTCTAATAATAATAATTATTATTATTATTATTATTATTTATTTATTTATTTGTAACCTGCTCTATCTCTCCAAGGGGACTCATCCATGCTAAATTCTTTAATTCCAGTTCATACAAATTAGATTTTGCTATTTGGAATTTATTACTTACATATATGAAGATTTGAGCTGCCAGAACGGAAATTCTGGGGAGTAAGAGTTGCAGAAACAATTGGTTGTAGAAATTCATGGCTTGCAAATACTGAGGGAGTACTGGTTCTAGGAGAACAGGTAAAGGTAAAGGTTTCCCCTTGACATTAAGTCTAGTCATGTCCAACTCTGGAGGTTGGTGCTCATTTCCATTTCTAAGCCAAAGAGCCAGTGTTGTCTGTAGATGTCTGTTGCCTGTTGCCTTCAAGGTCATGTGGCTGGCATGACTGCATGGAGCAGCATTACCTTCCTGCTGAAGCAGTACCTATTGATCTACTAACATTTGCATGTTTTCGAACTGCTAGGTTGGCAGAAGCTGGGGCTAACAGTGGGAGCTCATCCCCGTCCTGCAGATCTGAACCACCAGCCTTCTGGTCAACAAGTTTAGCAGCTTAGCAGTTTAACCCGCTGCTCCACCACAGAGAATATATAGGTTGAACTTTCAGTTTCAAAAATGGAATATGGATCAATGGAAATCAGTCACTATGCTGTGTTAGTGAGTCTCATAGTGTCATACAGCCACAGGTAGTGTCTTTAGGAATATGTAGCATTATTTCCTTGGGCTTTCAAAGGGTGTATCTACTAGCTTTTGTTGTGTAAATGGTGTGTGTGTGTTTGTAACATTTTCCTTTCCTCCCATGGAGTGGAATGCAAGCTACTTTTCCTTTTGAACTCGGGCTTCATCTAGACTGCCACATAAAATCCAGATTATCTGCTTTGAATAATTATTATATGAGTGTATACCAGGCACGGGCAAACTTTGGCACTCCAGGTGTTTTGGACTTCAATTCCCACAATTCGTAACAGCTGGTAGGATTGTGGGAGTTGAAGTTCAAAACACTTGGAGGGCCAAAGTTTGCCCGTGCCTGGTATATACACTCATATAATTAAGTTCAAAGAAGATCATATCTATCATTTGCTTTGAAAATCTGGACTATATGGCAGTGTAGAAGGTGCCTCAGTGCTGCTTCTAAACCAGAATTCAAGCCAGAATCAAGGAGAGGCTTGCTATTAATAACATGTCTTCATATTGTAAGTAAATATCAGAGTTTAAGCCCACAAACAGAGCGGCTTTTCATCAAAGTCTGTTGTGCAGGTCTTTGCACTGAGATTTAAATTTGCCCTAAGAACACACAAGGTAAGAATTGCTTCCAATTCTGACCCAAACATTCTGTTTTCTTGAAAAAATAATTAGCCCCACTTGCTTCTTCTCAGCTCTTCTGTTGGTAGGTGTTTAGCCCATTTTGCTTGCCTGGAGTGTGGGATTATATTTATACCTACTAGTATTCTCCAATTTAATCGACAACTCTGAAATAATGGGGCCCCCAGCTTGAAGCACATGAATATTCAATACAAACCATGCCTGCAAAATGAAACAAGCACAGTTTGGAGGCTGAAGGATATCAAATTGGGAACATGCCACTGGACTCCAAGCAATAGGAGAATTTATGGTCTTTGCCAGGAAGGTGAAAAAAGGCTACAGGAGGAAAACCCCCAGTCTTCCTGCCAATTTGCCATCTTGAAATAGTCATTCCTTTCAAAATTTAAGCATGTAGAAAGTAAAATAGAGGTAGGATTTTTAATGAGGTTTAATGCCATGTGTAGGTAGCTGTATGTGATCTGCGGCTAAATTGAACGCGAAATCCTGGGCTGTAGTTGGACCTGCACAGCTTGCCTTTTTGCCTCTTCTAACATTGAGATTGAACTACTGAAGGGAACTGAACCTGGGAAGGTGAGGGTTATTTGTATTATTTTTACCCTTTGTTCTTTCCTGCTTAACATTTTGTCAATGTGCCAGAGATTCGTCTTCCCAGCAAAACTGTATTTGCTCTAGGAATGCTTTTAACATTTGGATGTCACTGCAACCTAGCCAGCTTAAACATGTGTATTTAGAAGAATGGCCATTTCAATTAGATCGAGGAAAATGTGATCCATGCAGATCCAAAGACTAAAAAAATGTGCTCTCCTTTTTCATGTCCTTCTGGTGACATTAAGTCATCCAACTATGTAAAAACAAAAAAATCATATGAGCGAAGGTCTTGTGGATGCCAAGAGAAAAAAAAATAGCTGTATAGATACTTTTAGGGAAATCTTAAAAAATTAACTAGAAGTAGTCCTGCCCATGACACTCTGTTTTGAAGTTTGTGTACATAGCACAATTGTATTACTTGTTGTCACTGTTGTTTTGCACTATAGAGTGCAAAACAAAAGCAAAGAGGTACAGCCATAATGGACGGGTTAAACCTCTGATCTGCTGTACTTGTTGACCGAAAGGATGGCAGATTCAAATCTGGGGAGTGGGGTGAGCTCCCACTGTTAGGCTGAGCTTCTGTCAACCTAGCAGTTAGAAAACATGCAAATGTGAGTAGATCAATAGGTACCGCTTCTGTTAGGTAATGACACTCCATGCAGTCATGCTGGCCACCTGACCTTGGAGGTGTCTATGAATAACGCTGGCTCTTTGGCTTTGAAATGGAGATGAGCACCACACCCCAGAGCCGGACTTAATGTCAGGGGAAACCTTTACCTTTACAGCCATAATATCTTGCAGTCTGTTGTACATGGTGCAAAAGCAAAGGGGGAAAGAATAATAACCACATTAACATTAAAATTGTGATGTGCAGTTATCAATACTGGGATGTTTTGCAGTATTGAGAAACTTCAATGACATGCAGTTCCTGCTCCAGCTGTTTGTATCAAGCATCTCACTTTCATAACTAGAATAATTGAACTAGCTCTGAATCCTCATTGCCTATTTTTAGAAATCTATATCTTGCTGTATTGATGAGAATCCTTACAGTCTATGTATGGTATAGTAAAGCTTGTAATTACAGAATGTGGTTTTAATTATTTGATAGTTTTACAGTGGAAACATGCAAGCTTTTATTGCTGAAATTGTATTAAGTTTAATGGTGCTAATTGGGTTTTATGACCACTATTTGCAATAGTATTCCATCTTAGGCAGACCTTGGAAAGCTACTATAACTATAACTTTCCACATCCAAAATGGAACTAGTTATTTTTCTAATTGTACTCAAACCTTATTATTCACTTTCCTGTTTTGCAGAAGTTGCTACTATGTTACAACCATAATGTTATTTAGTTATATCTTTTTCATCAGAAAAAAAGGAATTATATGCAAATAGTTATTGTACAAATTATTTTTTAGGACTGTTTAAGTGCAGTGATAAATAGAAGTTTAATAATTATTGTGTCTTCTATTCCTCATTCTCTCAAGAAATTACATTCTTGCACCTTTTTAATGGAATTGGATGGCATTCCATTCAATTATACTGAATGACAACCTGAATTTGGATCCCACCTTGAAAAGTGTATAAGAAGTGTTTGGAAACTCATAATTAATGTGAGAGGAGGCATTTAATGAAATGTAATTTTTCTTCTATGCCCTAGGTGTGTGGGCGTGGAGCCATTTATATGAAACCCAGATCATATTACAGCTACAGTTAATGAAAAACTCACATCATCTTCAGGCACAGCACGTACAGAAACTTATCAATAAATAACTTTTTAAAAGCAATTTTGCTCTTCTCTTCCCTTGAGTTTTGAACTTTACAATTTAGCTTGTCTTTTGTAGTTCAAGGTAAATTTGTTGGTATGTTAGGAAGAGAAAAGATAAATGGTTTTCATTGGCCATGTATAAATATATGAGGGGAAGACTTAGGAATGAGGGAGTAAGCTTGTTTTCTGCTGCCCACGGAACAATGGCTTCAAACTACAGAAAAGGAGATTCCAACTGAACATGAGGAAGAACTGTGAGAGCTGTTCAGCAGTGGAACTCTCTGCCCCTGGACTGTGGTGGAGGCTTCTTCTTTGGAGGCATTTAAGCAGAGGCTAGATGGCCATGCATTGGAGGTGATATGAATGTGACTTTCCTGCTTCTTGGCAGGGGGTTGGACTGGATGGCCCATGAGGTCTCTTCCAACTCTATGATTCTATAATTCTATGGTAATTGTTTCAATTGGTCTTTCATCCATACCTCTCCACATACATTGCATCACGAAAGGAGACAGTACTGTTAGGATAGGCCTGAGCAAAGATCTCAGCCCACCCCTGGATGGCATCTAAGCACCTTTTTCTCCATCAAGGATATAATAACCTCTTAGACCAGGAAATATCTTCTCTTGTTAGAAACATCACTGGGATTGCCAGACTAAAAAAAATTGATATGACACCTCTACCTCAAATGCTTGTGCAGATGTTTCTTGCCACTACTGAAATTTCTATTTAAAAGGTTGAAAAGATCTCTCCAGTTTTACACTCTGGCATCGTTCAAGATGATTACGACATCACCAGGCCCTACATGATGTGAAATCCTCAAGTTGTTATGTACAGATTTGTGGATGGTTTCAAATAGTGTGAAAGCACAGAGTGCTGTAGTCCTTTTCTAGCCACTCTGTCCAGGATCCAGGATCGATGAAAGAAGTCTGTTGATAGATTTCAGAGATTTTTCTTCTCAATTCATCCTTTGGTCTTTAGAGGATGCTGACTTTTCTCTCCCCCTTGACCTCTGTGCCACTTCATAGCTGTAGAATAGGGATCTCCAATTATGGCCCATGGACCAGATGTGGCCCTCCAAGGTCACTTGCCCAGCCCCCACCCTAAACCTTAGACCAGAGGTTCTCAACTTGTGGGTCCCCAGGTGTTTGGCCCACAGCTCCCAGAAATCCAAGCCAGTTTACCAGTTGTTAGGATTTCTGGGAGTTGAAGGTGAAAACATCTGGAGACTCACATGTTGAGGACTACTGCCTTATACTTTGGATCATCCTAACTCTAAAACGACTTGAAGGCACACAACAACATCAATCCTAACTAACATGACTATCTCATCAGCCAAAAACAGGCCCACACTTCCCTGTGCATAGGAATTTGTACTTTCCCCCCCAAACTATAGTCTGGCCCCACAACAGTCAGAGGGACTGTGAACTGGCCCTTTAATTAAAAAGTTTGAAGACCCCTGCTCTAGAGAATTTGCACCCCCTTTTCTAACCATTTAGTCATATATTAAGTATCCTGTCTTTCTTCATTATGGGATGGAAAGAGCCCTTAGAGCAGGTATTGAGGCTGTGTATGTGAAGCAGTAATTCATTTCCTCCAAGGTTTGCTGATGGGTATGGACTCATTTGGATCATAGCCTAGAACACATACAGGACATGGAATCAGATTGAGACCCAACAGTGTTTTTAATACAGGATGCTCTGAAAAGGTAGGCTGCCAATCAAGTAGAGATTGATCTTCTATAAAAGGGGATCACTTTGTCCACTTTGTTGTTGTTCTTGTTCTTGTTGTGTACCTTCAAATCATTTCTGATCCTAAGATTAAACTATTCAGAGTTTGCTTAACAAGTTTTTTCAGAAGAGGTTTGCTATTCCCTTTCTCTGCAGCTGAGAGATTGTACTTGCCCAAGAATATCTAGTGGGTTGAATGAGGACTTGAACTCAGGTTTCCAGAGTTTTAGTCCAACACTCAAACCACCACAGGTGAACTGTTGAATCTGCTGACCTGAAGCCTGGCAATTTGAAACCACAGGTTGATGTGACCTCCCACTGTTAGCCCTAGTTCCTGCCAACCTAGCAGTTTGAAACATGCAAATGTGAGTAGATCAATAGGTACCTCTTTGATGGGAAGGTAATAAAGGTGCCCATGCAGCCATGCAGGCAACTCAACAAGGAGGTGTCTATGGACAACAGGCCCTTCAGCTTGGAAATAGAACAGCAGCATCTCCCCATGGCCAGAGTTGAGCACTGCCTTCAAAAAGCTGGAGATGAAAGGGGAAGCCTTTACCTTTGTTCTGTGTACTTGCATGTCATTGTTATTCCACTGTATTAAGGCATTGACTGTTTGCCTATCTGGGTATGTTGTAATCCACTCTGAGTCCCCTCAGGGAGATAGAGTGGAATATAAATAAAGTGTATTATTATTTATATCACACTGCATCCCCCAAGGAACATGTATTTCTCTTAAGAGTTTTCAGTTGCAAATGCAGATTGCAACAAACTGGAAGTAGGGGAAGACTGGTGGAATGAAAATCATGTATAGTTCGCATCTTTACCAATCCACACACTGTCTTGCTAAAGAAAAGATATGCCATGCAGATGATCAGTAAAGAATAAAGTGTTTACTATTTGTTATGCAGAGCAGCATATATACAGTCATGTGAACAGTTGTATTAACTCACACAATGTCCTTTGAAAGAGATTCAAATGGTTCTTGGGTATCCACAGAGGCGGCCCTAGGTAATTTTCAACGGTAAGCAAACAGTATTTTGCCCCCCCCCCCCCACCACCAATCACTGATATATATTTTCTGTTCGTCATGAGAGTTCTGTGTGCCATATTTGGTTCAATTCCATCATTGGTGGGGTTCAGAATGCTCTTTGATTGTAGGTGAACTATACATCCCAGTAACTACAACTCGCATATGTCAAGGTCTATTTTCCCCCAAGAGTGCCTCAAGAGCTCCCCTGGGCAAAATCAACTATACTGCAAATGCTTACTTTGCGTAATGGGTTGAGCCACCCCTGGGTATCCATGTGAAAGAGCTTCTTCTAGCAGCCCAGATACAGAAAATATACTAACATGTCTTGGCAAGCTTCTGTAAAGAAAACCTAAACATGTAACTGTTTCCAAAACTCCCAGGCTCAGCTAACATCCCAGGCATAGCCCAACCAATCAGCTTTGTGCTTTGCATTTTTCAGTTAATACACCCACCAACTGATTTTTTTTACATGCTCCAACAAAAGCAACTGTGTCTCCATTGATACTTGAGTTTTGTTGCGCACTTTATTAGCTGAATTCTTTTTAGCAGTGGCCCATGAAGCATATTATTGTTGGCAGGGTCACACTTTACTGGACTAATCTGATGTAACAGAAATAACAGTGTTGTGCATGTACATCTGTTTTTCTTTTTAAAATCCATTTATAATGCACTTAATCTCTTCATTTGGCATTTGATGAAATTAGGGCAAGGAACATTAGCAACACATAACCCTCTAGAAATGAGTGCATCTTCTTAGCAGCACTTTATTTCATTGCAGATTATTTAAAATATTCCTGTAACATCTCTTTAAATTCCCATATGCCTTGAAGCAGATTTGCATTTGAGGGCAACAAAAAAGAACAGGATTAAAACAGTCCACAAGTAAGTTCAGGAACGGTGTCTGAAAGCTTCATCATTCCATTTCCTGTCTCTTCTTAAGGATAGATGCCTGGCAAAAAGACAACTTCTGTCCTAACCTAAATCTGGCTTTGATCAGCTGAAGTCTGCTGCCCAGTGCTTTCTGCAGAGGGATCCCTTCCATTTGGATGCCAGATTCAGTTAGTGGCTATTTTATGCTGAGCTTTGAATTGAGTGGTTGTTGGAAGGAACACTAAAAGCAAAGTGCCTGTTATTTTCAGGAACATATCTTTAGCCGATCTTGCTTGTAGAACATACTTATACCGATATAGGATAGGCATCTTGGAACCGAAAGGAGCGTTGGGGATGTACAGAGCAAAATTGTCCAGAGCTGGCAGAATTAAAAAAATTTGGAGGGTGAGTGAAATAATAATGCATTTTTCTTTTGCAGGAAATGTCATGATAAGCAATTGAGGTGCGGGGTGGGGGGGGGGGGGGGTTACTAGTAGAAATCAAGCAAAGCACTTTTCTTCTTACTTTATTTATATCAGTCTCGGTATACAAATCTAAGTTATTTTAGGAAGTATCCAAAATGGCAAAAAGATATTTAGTGTACTGGATTTTTTTCCTCTATTTGCATTTAGTAGGAAGATAATTTTTATGGAGTTGAAGTTTACAGGATCATTTTGTATCAAGATTTGTGAGACGGTTGTAAATGTATCAATTAGTGAGAATGTAACTGAAGTCTGAGAAATTGTTTTAAAAAAAGAAAAAAAGAGATATCCTAATCCACAAACATTTCTCTGATTTCTCTGAAACATTTCTCTGTTTTTATCCCTCCCACCGCATCCACGTCCAAAGCTTTATATATCAATTGATAAGAGGAAATGTACTACAGATAAAACTACGTTGGCTAATTGTGCTTGTGCTTCCACTGGCTAGAACAGCATTTCTCAAACTGGGGGATCAGAACCTCTGGGGGTAGTCGTGAGGGGGTGTCAGAGGGGTCGCCAAAGACCACCAGAAAACACAGTATTTTCTGTTGGTCATGGGAGTTCTGTATAGGAAGTTTGGCCCAATTCTATCGTTGGTGGGGTTCAGAATGCTCTTTGATTGTAGGTGAACCCAAATGTCAAGGTCTATTTTCCCCAAACTCCACCAGTGTTCACATCTGGGCATATTGAGTATTCATGCCAAGTTTGGTCTAGATCCATCATTGTTTGAGTCCATAGTGCTCTCTAGATGTAGGTGCACTACAACTCCAAAACTCAAGGGCAGTGCCCATCAACCCCTTCCAGTATTTTCTGTTAGCCATGGGAGTGCTATGTGCCAAATTTGGTTCAATCATTGGTGGAGTTCAGAATGCTCTTTGGTTGTAGGTGAACTATAAATCCCAGCAACTAGAACTCCCAAATGACAAAATCAACCCCCCCCCCCAATCCCACTAGTGTTCAAATTTGGGCATATTGGGTATTTGTGCCAAATTTGGTCCAGTGAATAAAAATACACCCTGCATATCAGATATTTACATTATGATTCATAACAGTAGCAAAATTAGAGTCATGAAATAGCAACAAAAATAATCTTATGGTTGGAGGTCACCACAACATGAGGAACTGTATTAAGAGGTCACGGCATTAGGAAGGTTGAGAAACTCTGGGCTAGAATATAACCAGTGGTTAAGAAAAGCCTAATGATCAAAATCTACTAGATTATCTCAGATTACCAAGTAAAGAGGAGGTTGTTAATAATGGGCCATTGAAAAGGTCTCTTACCATAAAAAGGTGAATTTATTAATCCTAGCTACCTTGTTATTTGGGCTCTGTACAACAGAAACAATACCACGTTGTGACTGAAGAAAATTTTCTGCTGTGTATGTATGCAACAAGTGAAACGATTGCATCTTCCTTTACTTCTGGGTTATGTTCCTACTGAAAAGTAGGAAATTTTGCAATGGAGGAACAGCAATACAGTTTAGTAGACTGAAACCACTGCATATGTTCTGATAGTGATTGACTCTTAGTTCCACATAGTGGAACCCAGTGGAACTATCTTCTCCAAGCTCCTTGCTTGAGTCAAGATGACTTACAGCTTTGGAAATCACTTGGCTTGGAGTGCTTGGAGTTGTTCGAAACAGAAGAGACAACTGAAGAATTCTCTGGCTGAATAGGGTTGAGATGGAAGTCGGCTTGCTATCAAGCCGCAAAACTTTGAACTGCCAGTCATTTCATAGTTCAGCCTGCTTTGATTAAAAGTGTTGTTTGGGCAATACAGTGTGTTTGGAGTTCCAGGATTTGAAGTAGCAAGATAAAGACCAAGGGTTGAGATCCTTGAAGATCGGGCTGATACACACTGGAACACATGTTTTGGAATTATTACTCTGGATGGATCGTTGATGTAAAATGACGATATTTGATAAAGTGACCCATTCACAAATATAGTATAGCCTTGAATTCATACCGGAATTCCCTCATAGCCTTGAGTTCATAAAGTGATTTGGGGCAATTATTACAATAGGGTGATATAGTGGTAGGAAATGCAGTTGCTTTGTTTGACTTGATAGTTTGTTGCAATTTTCAGGGTTTTTTTCCATGTCAAGAGTGAGAAATTGCAGACTTCATCTTTGGAGGCTTTTAAACAGGCTGGATGGCCATCTGCTGAGGGTGCTTTGAATGCGATTTTTCTGCTTCTTGGCAAGGGGATGGCCCACAATGTCTCTTCCAACCCAATTATTCCATGATTCTATTATTCTGGTGTGAGAGAATTGGCTATCTGCAAGGATGTTGCTTAGGGGAAGCGCGGATGTGTTACCATCCTGTGGGAGGGTTCTCTCATGTCCCTGCGTGGAAGCTGGGGCTAACAGAGGGGAGCTCACTCCGCTCCTGGTTTTGAACTACCAACCTTTTGGTCAGCAGTCCTGCTGGCACAAGTGTTTAACCCAATGTGCCACCCGGGGCTCCTGATTTTCAGGTATAAAAGCAAATATTCCAAATGTGGAGTATGAGTCAGAATTGCTTTTTGTTGCCCTTAGTGTTATAGTTTGTTGTTTGAAATTGCACATATGTCTTGGAAGAAATATTGTTTCAATAACCATGCAGCATTTCGATGGCATAAAACAAAAGGTAGTTTACACAGAAATTAAGATATATTGGTTTCCCATAAGCAGATACTACATCATTCCAAGTGACTAGAGATAATTACTGCTTCCAAAGAATCACTTCTAAATGAGCCTAGGGAATAATTACATTTTTTTCTTGCTTAGATTTAACTTTCCGATAGTGTTCTACAACTGGATGTTTCACCTTTTTGGTGCTGCATGCAAAAAAAAAAAATCCTGTTGGAAAAAACAGAAAATGATGAATAGTTAACAGTGCATTATTTAATGCTCCCTGTTCCTGTCTGGTTTTTTAAAGGTTTTGTCCCTATTCAGTGTCTTTGTTATATGGCCCATTCAATCTAAATAGGTTAACGTCTGGAAAGTGGAGAAAAGTTTGGTCATATTTCACTTTTTCCTATGTGAAGGTAAAAGGAGTTCACCAGAGGAGAATATTAAGAGCTAGATTTTGAGCAAAAAAGCATAGTCATTACACATCATAGAATATAATACAGTAGAACTGGGTGTTACAGGTTCATTATGCATAGGAGCTACTTTGGGTTGTAAACCTTTCAGCCTTCACTTGCTGATCTGTTCCTGGGCACATTTCAAAGTGCTGGCTATGACCTACAAAGCCCAATATGACTTGGGTCCAGGCTGTCTGAAAGACTGTGTCTTCTCGTAAGAACCTGCTTATGTTTTGAGATCTTCTGGGGAAACCCATTTCTCTGTAGCAACATCTAATGGGAACATGGGAGAGGACTTTCTTGGTGGCCAATCTCAACCTCTGGAATGCCTTCCCTAGAGAGGTTAGGATGATGCTCTCTTTATCATTCCTTTGCCAATAAATGAAGACCTTTCTATTTCAGAAGACCTTTGAGTACCGATTGCTTTTGGGTAAAGGGATTTTCATAATGGGCTGTGCCCTCCATAACTTTTATTTTATCTTTTTAAATTGATATATTTTAAAACTTATTAAATCCAATTGATATTTCAGTTATATCTCTTATTTGGACAATTTATGGCTGGGAGAAGAACCTAGATATTCATTTCTACATGCTGTTTATTCCAGGCATGGGCAAACTTGGGCCCTTCAGGTGTTTTGGATTTCAACTCCGACAATTCCTAATGGATGGCAGGTCATTAGAAATTGTGAGAGTTGAAGTCCAAAACACCTAGAGGGCCGAAGTGTGCCCACGCCTGGTCTGGTCTCTTCCCAATTCTGTCTTCTGCTGGTGCTTCCTATTCATTTACTTGTGTAATTATTAAGCATTTTAGTATGCAGAGAATGAAGTCCTAGCTGTTGATGATCCTCCAAGTATCTATAGTTGAGGTGAGAGGGAAGACACAGGGCTACCATTCCCATGTTTGTGGGAATGGTACCCCTGTGTCTTCCCTGTCACCTCAACTATAGATACTTGGAGGCTCATCAACAGCTAGGACTTCATTCTCCGAGGATGAAACTCAGGAAGGTTGGCAGTCATGTTTATTGCTTGATGGTCAGTCCTTTTTAAAGTGCAAAGGCTCTAATTTTAGTATGAAAAGTGGCATGTAGGTGAGAGGAGCTGAATCTTTCCACATATTCACATCTCATCTTTCCACATATCCACATCTACATTTACATTCCTGCACTTAATCATAATCATAATCATAATCATAATCATGATCGTGTTAAAAAACAAAGAATGGATCATCGATGTTGCAATCCCAGGCAACAGCAGGATTGAAGAGAAACAACTGGAAAAGCTGAGGATTTAAAGATCGAACTGCCAAGATTCTGGGACAAGCCAGTCAAGGTGGTCCCAGTGGTGATGGGCACACTGGGTGCAGTGCCTAAAGACCTTGACCTGCATTTAAAATCGGCACAGGCAAAATTACCACCTGCCAGCTGCAGAAGGCCACCTTACTGCAATCTGCACGCATGATTCGCCAATACATCACACTGTCCTAGACACTTGGGAAGTGTCTGACGTGTGATCCAATACAACAGCCAGCAGAGTGATCTTGTTTAATGTGGACTCATTTTGTTGTGTTTCAAATAATAATAATAATAATAATAATAATAATAATAATAACTACTACTACTACTACTACTTTATTTTTGTATCCCGCCACCATCTCCCTGAAGGGACTTAGAATGGCTTACATGGGGACCAAGCCCAGTCAGACAGAGATTAAAATATAACACAGTAAAATTCAAATACAAAACATCATAAAAACATAAACATCAACAATTAACCATCAAAGCAACCAATAGCCTAGCCTAGAGGTCATATAATGAGCTGAAGTGTGAGGCAGGGGCTTGTGCAAAACAGTTGCAAGGACAGGGCTGATGGAAAAGTGCAGGAGCCAGATGATAGGTATGGGCTAAATGGGCCAAGTCAATTTGTACAGCACAACTAGAGGGCGGGGGCAATGGTAAAGTGCAGGAGCCAGATATTAAATTATGGATGGAGGGGTCGAGCTTATCTAGTGAACTGATTAATCAAAAGCACATTCGAACTTCCAAGTTTTTAGCTTTTTGTGGAAAATGGACAGGTTGGGCACTAATCTCTCTAACCCTAACCCTAACCACCAAGAATGCCCTATCCCTCATCCCCACCAACCATGCTTGTGATGGAGGTGGGAGCAAGAGAAGGGCCTCCCCAGAGGATCTTTGAACACACACAGGTTTGTAGTGAAGATGCAGGTGTGAAGATAGGCTTGACCCGAACCATTTAGGGCTTTGTAGGTAATAAACTGCACCTTGAATTGGGACCGGAAACTTATCGGCAGCCAGTGGAACTGCTTCAGCAGTTGGGTTGACCACTTCCTGTAGTTCCCTCCAGTTAGCAGCCTGGGCACCGTCCTTTGTACCAACTGCAATTTCCGGCCCATGTTCAAAGGCAGCCTCACATAGAGTACATTGCAGTAGCCCAGTCTGTAGATAACTAAGGCATGTACCACCGTGGCCAAGTCAGACTTCTTGAAATATGGTTGCAGCTGGTGCACAAGTTTTAACCCATAAATGACTACAGATTGAACATCTCTTTTGTGGAATTGAAATATCTAAAATACTTCATGGACAGCTGAGATAGTCCTACCTTTGTTTTCTGATGGCTCGATGTATACAAACATCATTTTATGCACAATATTATTCAAAACTTGGTATAAAATTACCTTCAGAGGAAGCATATAAGCTGTATATGAAACATGAATTAATTTCATGTTTAGAATTGGGTCCCATCTCCATGATATTTCATTATAAACATAGATGCAGATCTGGATTCTCCAAATTCCAAAACACTTCTGGTCCATAACATTTCAGATAAGAGGTACTCCACCTGGAAATCTTTGGCTGCCATTGAGTGACCTATCCATAAAAGGCCTGTATTATAATAAATCAAAGACCTTTGCTTTCTGCCTGGTTGCTCTAAGTCTTCCTGGAAACGTGTTCTTTTCATTGTGATCACTTTGAATAGGTGCTCATATTCACTTAAATGTGATGGCAGAGAGATGTGAACATGTTTTAGTTCTGCATTGCAAAGTATAAAGGTCTCTATGCAGCTCTTTAAAGTCTTCGGGACTATTGTTAATGACAGGCTTGTTAGGTTTCACTGGTGATTAAACAGACAGTCATGGAAACCTACTGCAGTTCTGAAAGAGTAAAGTAGCTATTATGCATTCCACTTAAAGTCTCTGTGTAGGAAATGTTTAATGTACATTTTTGCATTATGCAGTAGAGTGCCCATAGTGGTCAATCATACAAAGATGTATTTAGTCACTACTTTTAACAGATTATTTTACTCAATAGACCAAAATGCTGTATTGTATTCAACTCACAAAAATATATAATCGCTGGTGCCTGCCTGCAGGGATAATTTTTCAAAATGAATCTGCGTGCTGTACATTAAGGTTCTTGCAGGTTAATATGGAATGAAACAATGATTCTAGGAAATATCATAACATAGCATCTAATGATAAGGAACTGACAAGGTTACATTATGTATTTATATTGTCTCGGGTTTATGATTTGCTCATTAGTAAACTTAGAGCTGAATGCTTTAAAAATAAAAAGGTGAGAATTGAATGTTTCGCTTTCTTAATTCCTGAAGCGAGAACCTTTAGAAAACATTGATCTAATTATAATGAAGCAGTACATATTTGGCACATTACAAATTCCCTGCTCCCCAAATCATCTTACATTTTTAACACTTATAATGGCAGAGCAGATATTGTTCTTCCATTAACTCTCTATTGAAACTGAAAATTAGTTTATTGTCGAAGGCTTTCATGGCCAGAATCACTGGGTTGTTGTAGGTTTTTTCGGGCTATATGGCCATGGTCTAGAGGCATTCTCTCCTGACGTTTCGCCTGCATCTATGGCAAGCATCCTCAGAGGTAGTGAAAATTAGTTTACAACCAGTTCAGTATGAATTCAGAACCATAGATTTAGAATCGTAGTTTTTAACTTTTTTGATGAGTAATAATATAATAATAATTGTAATAATGATGATGATGATGATGATGTAGAGTCTCACTTATCCAACCTTTGCTCAACCAACATTCTGTATTATTCAACGCAATCTGCCTCCTGCCCGGATCCACAACTGTTTCAATACATTGCAGTGTTTTGGTGCTAAATTCGTAAATGCAGTAATTAGTAAATAATGTTACTGTCTACTGAACTGCTTTTTCTGTCGATTTGTTGGAAAAACATGATGTTTTGGTGCTTAATTTGTAAAATGTATGTATGTATGTATGTATTTATTTATTTATTTATTTATTCAACCCACAGAGGACTCAGGGTGAATTACAATGCACATATAAATGGCAAACATTCAATGTCAGTTAGACATACAACATATATAGACAGATGTAGAGGCAATTTAACATTCCAGCTGTGCCCAAGCTTTTTCCGGCTTCATGAGGATATGCTAGATTCCAGCTTGATTCCGGCCACAGGAGGAGTTGCTGCTTCACCGTCCATTGTGACACCGAGTCCTTTGATGGAGTACTTCCTCATTCATCTGCATGCTCCTGGAAGGGTTTTATGACATTGTAAATTAGTTAAATTAGCCTCTGGGCATAAGCGGTACCTAAATTTTCTACTTGACAGATGCAAATCAAGTCAAGCTCCACAAATGAAATCTCAAGCATGGAAGAAGTAGATGAGAATATGCAACTGACAGTCGGGAGTTCACTTCGACTCACAGCTTTGAACTACTAACCCTCCAGTCTGCAGATGATTGTTCTTTAGCACATGTGGAAAGCACCAGATTATGGATAGATGGCTTTACACTGGATTTCTCACACCACAAAGCATACAAGCATGATGCCAAGCCCAGAAAAAAAGATCTCCCATGCTCTTTTCTCTCTTTCAGTCACATAATCCATCACCTCAGTCAGTACCATGTGTTCCAATGGAGGCTTGAGGTTAATGTTGTGCATTATTTACCATATTTTAAATAACATTCTTAAGCGGCTGAGGTCTACTTCAAAGACTTTGACTATTTCTTATACCGTACTGTCCAGTTTGTGGTCACCTATAAATTCTTGATACGTTGAAGTTCTTATTGCACTAGATTTTTCTTTTGCTCAAGAAACATATTTGAGGTTTTGTTTCTAAATATGTTAGGTTCTTTTTTCTTACTCAGTCAGTTAAAAGGAAGCAGACCGAAGGATTTGATACAGGAAAATACATAGTGTATTACTTACTTACTACTTAGGTAATCCCTCGTTGTCTGAATATGATGGCCTTCCAAGTGTAGTGTCTTGTCAGTGGGTCCATAGGTGACTGTGGAACCCTATTCTTCACCCACATGTCCATCCACAGTGAGGGCATTGGTTTACAGGTTAAAATTTATGGCATTTTGATTTTCTGTACATATGGCACCAAAGTCATGGAAACTGAAGTAGATGATAATATGACACATATAGCCATACAGGTAAGATAGAATAAACTATGTTTTAAGCAAGCAGTGCTTCCTTTTTTTCCAGTTCCCACAGAGCCCACACCAATACTTTCATCGTTCTTGGGTGAGAAAGCTACGAAGCTGAACTAACAATATATTACTTCAGCATCCTTGCTCCAAAACACTGGGACTAAAAAGCACTGATAAAGCTATCCAGTGTGAATAGAATCTGAAGAAATCATTCTCAAAACTACATACTGTCCTCTCCCTGTTGTTTTTGTTCTGTGAGGAACTGGAGGAGAAAAACATAATTGTTTGTCAGACATACTGTTTTGACTCTATGGCCCTCCAAATGTGAATTATTGATATAATTTGGACGGGTTCAGATTAAAATGCAATTTGCTTTGTTAGAAGCCATGCTATATTGTTTATTTGTCCAGTCACTTCCGACTCTTCATGACCTCATGGACCAGCCAACACCAGAGCTCCCTGTCAGCCATGGCCATCCCCAGTTCCTTCAAAGTCAAGCCAGTCACTTCAAGGATACCATCCATCCTTTTTGCCCTTGGTCTGCCCCTCTTCTTTTCTGCTTCCAGTTTCCCCAGCATCATTGTGTTCTCCAAGCTTTCCTGTCTTCACATTATGTGGCCAAAATACTTCATCTTTGCTTCTAATATCCTTCCCTCCAATGAGCAGTCAGGTTTTATTTCCTGGAGGATGGACTGGTTTGATCTTCTTGTGGTCCAAAGTTTTACTAAGTTCCTGAAATAGTTCGCAATACGCTTGATTCAGCAAAATATGCTTTAGTACAGGGTGGATTCTGTCATTCTCCATATTAAGTACTAGGTGGTACTGTAATGAAATGTATCTGGGTGTAGTCAGGTGTTATTTTTACTTGTGAGAAGAAGCTAATAAAGTCTTTTATACCCTTGATTTCACAGGGTGCTTCCAGACAGCACAAAAACACAGGTTTCAGAGGGAGGAGAAAGAAACCCGGGACCTGAGAACATGTCCCCACATAGACCTGTAGATCTCAGGATTTCTTCCCTCGCCCTCCTCACAGGTCTCCTCTGCATCAGAAAATGATGGAGGATGGATGAGAGACATCCAGTGGAAGTTTTTTTTAAAAAATCACTCAGTTATGTGCTGAACGGTATATGCACAAATGCGAATATCTTAATATAAATAGAAGCAGATTTGCATGTGCACACATGAGGTTCAGCACATAACAGAGTGATTAAAAAAAACTTCTGGCAGATTTCTCCCTTCCTCTAATTGTTTATTCAAGCTCTGTTTAATATTATACAGTTTAAAATAAAGAGTTTCAGGGAGTTCCGATTGCTCTCCGTTTATGCTTCCTTTAAATTTTGCGGGGTATAAATAAAGTTAATAAAATAAAGTTAATAAATCAGCTGTGTGCCAGTTTCACAGCTCAATCAGCTGATCAACTGTTTTAGGCTTTTTAAAAGCAGATGTGTGCTGGCGCAATCTCCACAGGGGGAACAGAAGGAAATCAGGTGTTTTTGGTGAGTGCAGGGATATATAGAGATGCAAATATGCACAATTTCTGGCTGGAATCAGAATGAAAGGGGAACTTTTAAACTCGTGGTTTTCTTGCTTTGTAGCGAACCAGTGCACATTTAGCATGAACGTCATGTAGCCACCTCTCTTTTTAACACAGGAAATCCTGTGTTTTAGATACTGTCTGGATGGGCCTTCAGTGATACAATTTGAAACTCCCAGGCCCCTTCTATACTGCCAGATAAAATCCAGATTATTGGTTTTGAACAGGATTATATGGCAGTACGATTTGCTTCACTCTAGCACTTTGGATTCATACTTGAAGACAGCCTTTTTTATCTGAACATACTGCTGCATTTTATGAAATTCTATTGCATGACATTTTATATGTAATTGCTGTGTAATTGCTATTGTCATCGTTTATATGCTTATGTATTGCATATTTTATGCGTACAGCACTTTGGAGTACTTCTGTGAGCCACCTCGAGTCCTTTTGGGATAGAAATAAAGTTTTTTTATTATTATATTATAGTATGGACTCAGATAATCCACTTCAAACAGATAATGTGTATTATCTGCTTTGATAATCTGGATTATATGGCAGTGTAGAAGAAGTCTTGAGATTTTAGGTTGAAATTAGACATTATTGTTCTTGGTCAAATGTACAAAATACGTCTTTTAATCAGAAAGGAACACGAAGGAAGGGATAAAAACTTTCTGGCTGCTTTTTTGTTGTTGTGTATGAAACATATAACTTCAGCAACCAGTAATATATATATATATATAAGGTGATAGGATCAGGTACGTCTTATAATTGAAATATATTATTTAGGGACAAATTAGAGAAAGGGAGAAAGAACATGGCAAATTGGTTTGAATCAGGATTCTGGGAGACTAAGATTCAAATTTTACTGCACCATGGGAACCCATTGAGGCCCCTTCTACTCTGCCATATAAAATCCAGATTATCTGATTTTGAACTGGATTATATGGCAGTGTAGAAGGGGCCTAAAACACTGACTGGATTGTAAAGAACACTGATTCCACCATATTTTGGTCCCAATTTGGCATAGTCTATTTTTTTAAAAACCAAGGTGCTGATAAATGACCTGTTATGGGGACTCGTGTATTTGATATAGGGATGAGATATGTATGATCAAGAGGCAGCTATGCTCTTCCAAGAGACCTGAACTCTCTATGGGCTGCAAACACCTCCCTGAACAGTGGGGATCCTTTTGAAGTAACCTCTTCCATAATGTGAAGGGAGTTGTGTTTGAAGTATGAACTTCAGTTCAGACACTGGAAGCCTACCAAAGGATAACCCTTTAACATCTTGGAAGATTTTGCGTTAATAGTATGCTTGGTTCTAGTACACTCAGCTGCTGCTCTTGAGTTACGCATGTATGCATATGTGTATCTGTATTGTAAGATTCAAAGAGTCTTATGTTGCCCCATCAAAACTCTAGCCATAATGTGTAATGATTACAACTGCTTTCAATCTCCCTCATTGTCAAGTAAGTGACAATGAATAGAGCAAATACTCTGAAATACAATGTAGTCTAAATTAGAATAAATCAGGAAGAGCAGGAGAAGAGAGCTTTTGTTTCTCTTGTGTTGATGGATCTATTCAGGAACTTGGATCTGAACATTAGGTATTGGCATTAGCTCTGTTTTTTATTCATATGATGGGAGACTGAAAAACAGAAGATTGCATATTATCATTTATTTTAAAATAGAAGTATGAACATGTGCTCCTGGGTTGTGTACAATTTCCACTTTAGATGTTTGTGCAAAGCGTCTCTCTGGATGGCTCTCAATTCAAGTATCAGGAGTACTATTTCTAGCAGTTTCATTCCATTTCCAGTCATGAAACTATGATTTTAGCTATGTGGAAGCTGAAGAATTAGTATCTATTGAGTCTTTATATGTGGCTCCTTGGAGTCAGGAAAGTGGAAGATCTTCTTGACTATGGACCACTAAAAAGTCAAGTTAATGAGTCATGGAGTATATATCAGACATGAGCTCTCCTTAGAAGCTAAGATTACTAAACTGAGGTTGTTGTACCTTGGCTATATCATGAGAAGTTTGGCTATATCATGAGAAGAGATGACTCACTAATCAGACAATAGTGTTTAGTAAGGAAAAGAGGAAGACCACATTCCATATGGATAGACTCAATCATGAAAGCCCCAAGTCTGTGAGACTTGGGCAGGGCTGTTAACAATAGGATGAGTGGAAGGCATGTCAAGCAAATCCTTATCATGGCCACCTTCCATCTGGAAATCTATATCCTCGAGGTGAAACATTGTGTGGATTCAATACAGGGCTTCACAATCACTTAAGGACTCACTGCCAAGTCTCGACCTCTGGAAGAAGTCACACGTGGCCACAAGTGATTGCCCATAATGAGGATGAATTGAAGGACTCTCATCCATAGAGTCTCTGTAAGTTGAAGTTGACTTGGAGACAGCTAACATAAGAGCTTCCTGCCCCTGTCCTCTAGATCTTAAGGGACCACCACACTTGAAGACAAAATGTTGACTATCTGACTAAGTGAGGCTCCCCATGTAGCCAACATAGTAGAACTGGGGAAAAAATGTTGTCTCCCCTATCTCTTTTTAAGGGATTCTTTTAAAAACCTAGTGCCCATGTTAAGTTGAAATTGTTTATTTTCAATCATGAAGTAGGGTTGTGAACAAGCCGTTTAGATAGAACAGGGACGCTTGAGTGCTGTCGCTGTAGGCAAGGTAATGGATATCTAGCAGAGAAAAGGCTCCCTGAGGGACTCTTCGCTGGAATTGAGTTTCCAGCAGACGGAATGAGAACAAGCAAGGGCAAACATGGCAGAGGCAAGGGTGGCTATTGTTATGGAAGAGGCGAGAGTGAGTGGATGAGCAAAAGCATCCCAAGTGAGAGGATATTCCCTGTTGGAAGCAATAGTTCACATTGAGTAGCATGCCATAACTGGAAATCGTTGGTAATTAATATCTGACACTTCAAAACATGACAAAACTCAAAGTGACAGAGACAACCTTCATTAGATATAAAGCGAGGGCGAATGAATAAGTAATAATAATAATTAGTAGTAGTAGTAGTAGTAGTTATTATTATTTCTATCCTGCTTCTTCTCTCTTAAAAGAAATGTAAAGCAGCTAGCAATAAAAATAATATATATTTTAATATCTAAAAATATATTAAAAGGTAAAGGTAAAGGTTTCCCCTTGACTTTTAAATCTACTCAAGTCCAGCACTGGTGGGTGGTGGTCATCTTCATTTCTAAGTTAGAGAGCCAGCATTGTTCGTAGACACTTCCAAGGTCATGTGGCTGTCATGACTGCATGGAGTGCCATTACCTTCCCACCAAAGCAGCATCTATCTCCTCACATTTGCATTTTTTTTAACTGCTAGGTTGGCAGAAGCTGGGGCTAACAGCAGGAGCTCACTCCACTCCTTGGATTTGAACCACTGAGTTTGGTCAGCAAGCTCAGCATCTCAGTGGTTTAACCTGCTGCACCACTTGGCTCCATCTAAAAACATACAAACATTAAAATAGAATTAAACATAGAAACATTGAAAATACATACTTAAATGAAATTAAGGCATTAGACAAACTTATTAAAATATACAAAAACAATGGAAAATTGCTCAGTATTCAATACTGAGTAATTCCCATTGCTTTTATAGCAGGCCAGCTGTCTGGAATATAAAATCCAGAATCATTACTTTATTTTGCCAATTGAAAATTATGACCTGGGTGCCTTTTAAAGATGTCTTGCAGGCACCATATTCTGGCGGACATGATAGAGAGATGCTGGCAAACATCAGTAAGTAATGATTGCAAGACAGATAGGATAAGGGCTTTCAAACAACCATTCTACTGGAGTGACTGCAGTGGAAATTCCAAATAAGTCCCTTTTTTTGTGGGTGTTATACCCTGAAGATAAAAAAGACAACAGCCTGGTGAACATATTTAATCCTTCAAGGTTTATGATATTGGTGTTCAGGGTTCTCAGTCTGCCACTGCCTGATTTGAATTAATACATGTCTTGAAAAAGGAAATAGTGTGAATAGAAGCGACCCTTTTAATTAAAAAGTGAATTGGTGTAAAATTAGATGGCATATATGTAAAATCATTCTGTGGCATCAGCAGCTGCTCTTTTTCATTAAAAGTCTCATGGACGTGCCACATACATGCATAGTTTCACTTATGTTTTGAATATTATAATAGCATAATCAGTCCTTAGAATTAAAGATTTTGCCCTTTGCTGCTGGAGTGCTTTTCTGTCCCAACTTGTTAGTTGGAATAAAACTAAATTGGTTAGAAATTAATTAATGTCTCATGCCATTTTTAGTAACTTGTGTTGAAATATGAGTGACACATTTTGCGTGGAGATTCAAACTCTGGTTTCAGGAGTTGTAGCTCACTCTCAGCCCCATCTTGAAAATGCATTATATGGTCAGTGTAGACTCATATAATGTTGTTCAGTGCAGTTAAACTGCATTATATAAGTCTACACCAGTTCCCAACCTCTTTTTTTTGACAAGGGACCACTTTGACCACGAATCACTTTGACCAGGGACCACACTCCAACATTAGTCCCAAAAGGATTATGAATCAGTTTTTGGTCAACTTTAGATTCGGTTTGGATATTTGGGGTGCTGATTCAGAAAATTGCATTGGATAGACCACACCAGTGCTTGTTTCTGATACAGAACATATGTCATCCAGTAGTAGCCATCTGCTTGCCCACAGAAATCCCTAGTTAATCATCTAGAGCTGATGTGGTCTATCCAATGCAGTGTGCGAACTTTAAGATCTTCCAGGAAGGCCCTCCTCTCACTCCCACCATTGTCACAAGTATGGTTGGTGGGGATGAGAGAAAGGGCCTTCTCGGTGATGGTCCCCCACCTCTGGAATGCCGTTCCTAGAGAAAGAAGACAGGCTCATCCAGGCCCGTAACCAGGATTTTGGGGGGGAGGGGGCTGAGTCTGAGTGAAAGACTCAGCAAACCTTTTGTATCGTTATCCCAATACCCCCATGCATATGGGCATATGGGATATATTGAGCATGGTGATCAGATCATGATATGAATAAACATAACAGTTTAAATGATGTACCAGTAAGGCCTTCTCACGGACCACCATGAGAACTTCAGGAGGGGGCTGAAGCCCCTCAAGCCCCCCCCCCCCCCCCCCAGTTACATGCCTGGGCCCATCCCTCCCCTCCTTTTGTAAGAGCTTGAAGACGTGGTGGTTTAAACAAGCCTTTGAGAACGACTAGTTCTAGCTCAGCCCCAGATATTGTTGAATATGGCCATATCTTTTTCTACCATGTATCTAGGTCACTTCCTCCTATTAGGCCCAGGAAATGAACAGCCATAGACTGTTGCCTGCTATAGCATTGCACCTAATTTCCTGGGCCCTCTAGAAATTGCACTAGCCTCGGCCTGGCCTTTTTAAATTGTCTTGAACAGGCAGGATTATTGTAAATGTATATATGCTATTGTGGTTTTTTATGCTTATATTGCTTTGTTAATTTTATGTTTATGTTGTTTACTTTGTATGTATTGATGATGTTACCTGGAAACCACTCTGAGTCCCCTTGGGGCGATAGAGTGATATATAAATAAAGTGTGTTAGTTGTTGTTCTGAATCAGAAGCCCAAATAACTCCAGGAACAGCCCTAAAACCAAAGACACTTCCAGGTGCCACATGCAACAGCTCCACTCAGGAGAAGGAAGGAGGAGGAGAAGTAGCAGTCAGGAGGTTTGTTGTTGTGCCTTTCGTGGGTAGTCAGCCTTTCCCTGCCTGATATTCCTGTTACCTCAGTACTATAAGAGGATTTCGTGAGACCAGCCATTCTCATTGCAATGGTGTACTAACGGACCATATGTTAGTTCTTGGGGACCACTGGTAGTCCATTGACCACAGGTTGAGAACTAATGGTCGACACGAACCATATAATGTAGTTTCAAGCTGCATTACATAGCTGTGTAGATGGGGCCTCAGACCATTATGCTATGCTGGCTCTCATCCTTAAAATGTAATCTTTTTTTTGCTACTCAGTAAGCTGATACATGGAAGTTTTATAAAACTTTTGCACACATTTAAAAGTCAACAGTCAGGGTTTGCAAAATGTTAAATCTGTCACCAGTTCCTTTTCTGTTTTTTAACTTAGTGGAGACAGATTGGGCAGATTTCGTTCACAGGCTGTACTTCTTTCAGTGATGCAAAACACATAAGTAAGCTCGGGGCAAGAAGGCAAATCTTAGAAAAAGTATATGACAAATGAGATCTGATTATGTAGCATATTAAAAATAATTTCGGAAGCTTCTCCATTGGGAAGCAGTTCTTTTTATTCAAAATGCACATTCTGTGACATTCATAATGGAACATGATAAAAGAAGAAGTTATAAATAATGAGACCTTGAAGGTAGATACATTTGAAATGGAGGGGAAAAAAATAATAGAATGGATGAATAGAAAGAATGGTACAATTTTTAAAAATGCAACTCTCTCTAATCCAAGGAATTTAGACTACAACTTCTATCATATATCCAGCCAACATGGCTATTGTCGATAGTACAGCTGCAGATGGTGAGACTTATAGTCCAACATATAAGGAGGACTCTATTTTTTAGTCAGGCTGCAGTGGGTATGATGAGAGATATAAGAGAATGATAAACTGTTCTGTGTTTGTATGCCATATTAATGGAAAGAAAAGTTTGTATCTCTTTTTTTTGAATAATTATGATCTTTGGAAAGGCATGCCCTTGTTAAAAATCATAACATTTCAGAAAAATGATGCCATAACCTTTTGGGAAATTGAAATCTCCACAACCTTTTGGAAAATGGTATTCATCACAATTTTTGGAAAATCAGGAAACTCCCTGAGAAGAGTTAAAATTTGCTTGAGTCAACCTTCTCCTTAGTGGTAAATATCCACTAGCATTAATGCAAGGCAGTTAGGTTTCTCAGTTGTTCAATTGATAGACCTAGATATCTCTTTGAACTGATAGGGACAAAGATATGCCACTGCACAAAAACATATATACTAGGGCTGGGCAATTCGTTTCGTTAATTCGTTAATTCGTTAAAAATTCGTTATTTTTTAAATTACGAAACGATTACAAAACTTTTTTTTTAACCCGGAAGTGTTTTTAAATATCGAAACGGCAGGCGCCAAAAAATTTTGTATTTCCGTCCATTTCGGAAATACGTAAGATGGCCGCCTGCCGATGCCGCCGGCTGAGCAAGCGAGCGAGAGGGCGAGCGAGAGGGGCGAGCGAGCGGCGAGCGAGAGGGGCGAGCGAGCGGCGACGGTGAGAGCCATTCAGCTGTGAAACTCTCTGCCCCAGAGGGAGTGCGGTGGAGACTCTTTGAAACAGAGGCTGGATGGCCATCTGTCAGGGAAGGGCTTTGGGAGTTTTAGTTACGGGGATTTATGGTTCACCTGCAATCAAAGAGCGTTCTGAACCCCACAAGCGGCGAGCGAGAGGGGCGAGCAAGCGGCGAGCAAGAGGGGCGAGCGAGCGGCGAGCGAGAGGGGCGGGCGAGCGGAGAGCGAGAGGGGCGAGCGAGCAGCGACGGTGAGAGCCATTCAGCTGTGAAACTCTCTGCCCCAGAGGGAGTGCGGTGGAGACTCTTTGAAACAGAGGCTGGATGGCCATCTGTCAGGGAAGGGCTTTGGGAGTTTTAGTTACGGGGATTTATGGTTTACCTGCAATCAAAGAGCGTTCTGAACCCCACAAGCGGCGAGCGAGAGGGGCGAGCGAGCGGCGAGCGAGAGGGGCGGGCGAGCGGAGAGCGAGCGGCGAGCGAGAGGGCCCGCCAGAGTGAGTGCCTGCCTTCCCTCCTTAATAATAATTTAAATTTAATAATAATAATTTTAATTTCTCCTCCCTATTCTACTAAATTAATAATTAAATTTAAAAAATATTTTTAAAATATTGAAAAAAAAATGGCGCCATCTTTACAAAATGTTTTGTAAATATTTACGAAATTTCGTAAATACCGAACTTTTTTTTTGGAAAGTTTTGTAATTATTTTAAATATCGAAACAAAAAAACCCCCCAATTACAAAACGATTTTAGAAACAAATTTTTGTGTTGTTACCCAGGCCTAATATATACCTATAACAGAGTTTCAGAAGTGTTCTTTTCAGTTGCCCAAAAAACATCTACTTTCCCTTAAAACATTTTGGTTTAAACCATGCTCTCAAGAGATAAGAATAAGATAGACTTCTTTAAAAGCAACTTAATTGGTTTACCCACAAACTTCATGTATTCGGCTTACAGGTACATTGCTTATAAGTCCAGTTACAGGTAGGATTTGAAGTAGCTTCTTTGTGCAGGTAACACAGGGCATCTTTCTCATAATCAACAGTCCAATATCCAAAGCATCTCTCTGTTTTGAGAGTCTAATGGAATCTCTAAAGCATTCTGTTTCCACTGACTTCTAAAAGCATACTGTTCCTAAAATGGAGTCTGAGCCTTAAATAGTCCCAGATTTCATCATGTGGTCTGCAGTCCCTCCCACAACATAGAGTTAAGGAAAACTGCAAACCAATACACACAGATACATTACAGTAAGCAATCTGAATTATGTACATAACAAATAACTAGTTGAGACTTGAAGAAGGTTGCTATTTCCAACATTTAACACATAATTTTAGCAAGACAACTTATTCTACAGTAACAGAAATTGACATAGAAAGGTGAGATGTATAATTCTTAGCCTACTAGAAATCAAAGGAATGCAATTGTTTCTCTTCTTCATTTAGTACACTTTGAGATCTGATGGCATCCATTCCTGCAGTAGAATCCATTTTGCCAGCATACAGAGATAGTAAGAGAACAGGGAAAAATAGAGTGGGATAAGGTCCTATATGTCCTTCCAATTAATTTGAGAGGTGACTCTACCCATTGCTCATAACTGTGTCAAGGGCTGTGCTCGGCATTTGATTGAAAGCCAGTTGGAATGGCTTAATTGGTTCAACTTTTTAATTTTTGCAATAATTAGCCAAGGACAGTTTTGAGTGAAAAATTGTCCAAGAATAATGATTATATGCAGAATACAGACCATATATGCAAATTCCACAGGGGCATCTCTGTTAGCAAAAACAAAGCTAAACAAAGCAATAAAAACACCAAAAAGGCATTGACATCATTATCCTGACACACACACATAGGTATATATGTATATCAGAGTACAAACAACACACTTCCTATTCAAATTAAAATATTCTCAGTCTGATTTGATTAATAACAACAGTAGAGCTGAATTAATATTTATGCAACATGAGCTGGAGCAATAATAGTCTATATCACCAAATTACTGTGTACTATCTACCTAGCTGGACTCAAAAATTGTTCAGGGAGCAGAACAGGCCCGTAGCCAGGATTTCGTTCCGGGGGGGGGGGGCTGAATTTTTTTTCAGGGGGGGTTTCGGGGGGGGGGCTGAGTTTCGGGGGGGGGGGCTGAGTCTGAGTGAAAGAGGGTCTAGCCTAGCAAACCTTTTGTATCATTACCCCAATACCCCCACGCATATGGGATATATTGAGTATGGTGATCAGATCATGATATGAATAAACATAACAGTTTAAATAATGCACCAGTAAGGCCTTTTCGCGAACCATCATGAAAATTTCAGGGGGGGGGGCTGAAGCCCCCCAAGCCCTCCCCCTGGCTACATGCCTGGAGCAGAAGCATGTATTTATTTCTTTAATGAAATTTCATCCTACTTTTCTCCCAAAATTATTCAAATCAGACACAGGTTATTTTGATTTAATAAGAAGTGTGGTGCTTAGTCCCCAAGTTACAAAAAGGATAGGTTCTGTAGGTTTATTCTAAATTTGCATTTGTTTGTAAGTCAAAACAGGTACATTTTTACGTGTAATTCCAGCCAAAACTATTTATGTTATAGCTTTGGATAGCGTAGGGAAGGGTTAACACCCCTGCAGTGTTTGTTTTGCTATCTGTGCCTTTGTTCAGAAGATTTCACCTCACTTTCTGTCTCTGTGATCATCGGTTTTTGAAAATTTTGGGTTGTTGTGGAAACAAGGATTGGTGATAAAGCTTCACCATGGTATTTTATGTTATGGTCCATCAGGCAAGAATCCTCTAGAAAGCATCAGTCTAATGTGCTGGAGGTACTTTTCTTGCTTTTACATCAAACAACTCCTGTTGTAGTATAGCTTCCAAGTGAGAAATGCGGGAGCCATGTAGCCAAGCAATATCACAGTGTGCTCAAGAAAACAAGTCATCGAATGAGGAAGAATACATGAAATAAGAGAGGCTGCAGTGGTTTGTCTTTGCCTAAATCTATACAGAAGGATAAGATTTGGTCCCTTCTTGTCTTTCCCCTTTCTTAGTTAATTAAATGCATATTACATTTGCATTTGCATTTTTTGAAGCAACTGAAGTGAGGACAAAGAGAGAAATTAGGACAGAGAAACTGGGACATTTTAAAAGCCTCTGTAAAGAGGTGTGGGGCAACAACAAAGACGAAATTGGAAATGTCCTTGCTAGATCAGGAAAGGTGGATGATAATGTAGAGTGTAATATTCTCATTGTCCACTGGTTGTCCCTTTGTCTTTTCATTTGACCAACCTATCTCCTTTATGGTGGTACACATAATGGTGATGAATTCTTTGATGCTGCTTCTTGCAGGAAGACTTTAAAGCAATCAAACACACTCTCCATCCTAAAAATGGGATCCTCTCTGCTTGAATTTGTCACTTGTTTGGGGTTTGACAGTTTCATGGTAAAGTGTCCAGAAAACAAGTATAGTACAAACTGTGTCCTGTATTTATTGCCAGGCTATACATTTGTTCAAGTTTTAACACATGAAGCAGCAAGATGCATCAAAATATGGGTGTCCACCAGTGTTTCTCAAATTGCTCCTCCAGACGTTTTGGACTTCAGCTCCTACAATTTGTAACAGCTGGTAAGCTGGGTTGCTGTGAATTTTTTTGGGCTGTACGGTCATGTTCCAAAAACTCACAGCAACCCAGTAATTCAGGCCATAAAAGCCTTTGACAACATTGAACATCTCATCTGATAAGCTGGCTGGGATTTCAGGGATTTGTAGACCAAAACACCTGGGTACCACTGCTATAGGATGTAGAACAGGCATGGACGGACTTCGACTCTCCAAGTGTTTTAGACTTCAACTCACACAATTCCTAACAGCCTCAGGCCCCTTCCTTTTGGGGGGGGGGGGGGAGGAAGGGGCCTGAGGCTGTTAGGAATTGTGACAGTTCGTCCAAAACACCCAGAGAGCCAAAGTCTGCCCATGCCTGATGTAGAGCATCTTCAGCACTTTTCATGCCGTGTTGGAATTCTTGGTTTGTAGTCTCAAGTGGCAGCTGAAGCATTTGCAGCAGGTGGATGCTCTCAGATTTAGGTAAATGTCTAAAACAACCACTAGGTGGCAATCTACACCCATTTTTCCATGACCCCCAAATTCAGTTAAGGGACCCCTAGTGGGGTCAAGACCCACAGTTTAAGAAGCTCTAGTCTAAAGACAAGTAATTGGATGGAAATGCTTGGCTTTTGGAGCTACACAGAGCCAAATGTCTCCACCAGTGTTTCTTAAACTGCTCCTCCAGACGTTTTGGACTTCAGCTCCTATTGAACAGCTTTCTTTCCATTATCTGGAAGTGACAGGACAAGCAGAAGAGCCAAAGACAAATCATAGCAAAGCAAGTGACCATCTTATCTTTTGAGTCAGGCATTGAATGTTGCATTTCCCTCTACCGCTTCACGTGAGGCTCTCTTCCATTTTGATGCTCTGATTCAAACAGCTGTATGCCAATTACTGTCAGCACAAATTGAGCAAGCTTGCAAATTGCTTTCAAAGTCATCCAGGGAAAGCAACTTTTATCCTTTATAGTAATTGAAATATTATGTTGATATTATATAGAATTATTCTGGTAATTTATCAAGTTTTTTTTTCCAGGACAAGTTAAGTGCACTTTGTGCCTCTTTAGTAAGGCTGTTCCTAATGCGTGGAATTCTGAATTATTCATGAGTTGCTTTTTGGTTTTTCAAGGGTTCTTTATATAGATTTTGTTTGCTAATGTACTTGATAGACTGCTTTGTGCACTAAAGCATTTATACAGGTGATGCCAGCAGTAATAGAAATGCTAAATTATACATTCTGGAGTTGTACATTAAGAGGGAGGATATTATTCATCTACTGGATTCCCATTTGCAAATCCATGTTGCAGTCATGCTGCAAAAGCATCAATCAGCTCAGTGCCTGCACTCTTAAGTTTGCTCACCTGGGTGGGACAATACAGGTCAGCCATTTTTGCAGTCATTTCAACATTACAACAATAACAGCAACAGTGAAAGGTTTGGGCAAGGGATTCTCAACAAAATCCACAATTGGAAAGGCTAGTTCGTGTGACTAAATTGTTGGGTTGAGAATATTGCTTCAGCGGCCCATTTAATATGAATCAGGGAGATGTTTATTGAATATCAGTTGTCTGAAATAAGAGACACTCTCTTGTAAAATGATGGCATTTTGCATTGAGAAAGGAATATGCATTCCTTTTTACCTGTTTGTGTTCAAGCTCCCTCCTCCCTTTCCTGCTTTTCTTTTGAGTCAAACACATCCACACAACAATCGATTTGCTCAGTCCATTCTCCTGGGATTTTCTAGTGAAAGCTTAGACAGCTATCTGTCAAGAGGATTAAGTAAAGATGGCCCATTTATGGGACAGATAGGAATCATGTCTTTGTCCCAACAACCACCTTTTTTTAAGGCCAGCTAGAGAAGGGTGACCAGATTATCAAAGGCCTGCAAACCAATCCTTATGGGATATGACTTTGGGTATATTTAGCTTTCAGAAGTGAAAACTGAGAGGCATCACAATAAAAATTTCAAAAATCTAAAGAAATGGCATGTAGAAGAGAGAGTTATCTTATTTTCTGCTGCTCCAGAGACAAGTACAAGAACCAGTAGCTTCAAATAAAAAAGAAAGGGCTTCCACATAAACATTAGGAAGAGCTTTTTAATGTAAGAGCTGTTCAGCAACAAAATAGATTTCCTCTGAGGGTGGTAGACTCCCCATTTTTGGAGTTCTTTAAACAGAGGTTGTTAGGAATTATGAATGTTGAAGTCCAAAACATTTGGACCACCAAAGTTTGCCCATGCCTGTTCTAGAGACACTGTCTTGTAAAATGATGGCATTTTGCGTTGAGAAACAGAGGTTGTTAAGAATTATGTATGTTGAAGTCCAAAACACTTGAATGGCTAAAGTTTGCCCATGCCTGTCCTAGAGTGTGTGCTTTGTGGTGGAATGAAAATCCAGCATAGTTCATGTCTTTACCAATCCACACACTGTCTTGCTAGAGAAAAGATATACCACTTAGATTATTTGTAAAGAACAAGGTGTTTACTCTTTGTTATGCAGAGCAAATATATACAGTCATGAGAACAGTTGCATTGACTCACACAATGTCCTTTTAGAGAGATTCAAATGGTCCTTAGGTGTTCATATCATCATCATCATTATCATCCTTTATTTATACCCCGCTACCATCTCCCGCAGGACTTGGTGCGGCTTACAAGAGGCCGAGCCCAAATACATCAATAAAACACACAACAACAATACAACAATAAATAACTCATAACAAAGCAAAACAATAACAATAATATCATGACACATTTAAAAACCTGTGGCAGGGCCAAATGTAATGATTAATTTTTTTAAAATGCTGGGCATGCCCAAGAGAAATAGGATGGATATTTTAGGGATAGGTGGGATCTTTTTCCAGCAGCCCAGAAACAAAAATACAAACTATCCTGGTAAGCTTCTGCAAAGAAAACAGGTAACTGTTGCCAAAACTCTCAGGCTCAGCTAGCTCCTGGGTGTAGCCCAACCAATCAGATTTGTGGTTTGCATTTTTCAGTTAACACACTCACCAACTGATTTTACATGCTTCAACATGTTCTTCAATCTAAGTCTTCCTCGTGGTCTGCATCCTGTAATATAACTGCTAGTACATTTCAGTCTTATACTGAGAGAGATCTTATGTCAGTTTGTACCGATCACAGTATATCATGGACACATTTTTCTTCTTCTGCCCATTTTAGTTTGGGTTTGTGCCAGTTTGTTCAATAAATGTTGTGAACTGACATGTCATCCATACTTCAAAAAGAGCAATCTTCACAAGCAGATTTTGAATAGAATCATGTTTTCATGTCTTCGCCATTGCTTAACGGTTTTCTCCAAAGCGAACTGTTAACGTCAATACTTGCTAGACATAACTTTAGCACCTTGTGGCTTATTCACACCTTCCCACCTCCTGCATCTTGCTGCCCATTTCCTGTTTGTAACTGGGTTATTTTCCGATCTGGGAAAACTGATGTTTTCATTCCAATGTGATCACATTAATGACGGATCTGAGGTTTCTATTCCAATGATCACGGGAATCTACAGGTGATTGTATGGGTGAATATGGAAGAAAATTATGGAGCAGGGAATAAATGGTCAGAAATAAGAGTCTTGGGCAGCATATGGCTCCAATTGATTCTTTATGTTGTGGGAGAAAAGCTCAACAGCTCCAGGGCCAATCCTCCGCATTGTTCCTCTCCAATATTACATACATAGGTGAAATTCATGAGAAAGTTACCAAGAAGTAAATGCTTTTTTTCAATAGAGTCAGCCTCTGCATTCACAGATTCGGCGTGTATTGATTCAGTCTCTCACAAAGGTAGCGTTTGAATCTGTCGAAGGCTATTAAAATATTAATAAACATGGATATAAAATTATAATTCTTCTGTGCCTGGCCTTTCTTAAACTGGAAGGGGAGAAAGATTGCATCTTTCCATATTTATTACTGAGTTTATCGGATATTCATCATACTTTTTAAATCTTATTGATTACACAGTGTTTATTATCTGATCAGGGATTTTTGTGTCTGAATCCATCTTTGGTTTATCCAACACCCCAAATCAGTTCGAAGAAAATGAATTCTTTTGCTATTGTTTTGCATTTAAAAATGATTTTCTGTGATTAAAGAGCTCTGGGGCTTAGTAAGAAATAATTAGAGTGCAGGCTTAGCAAATTACATTTGACAAAAGTAAAATAGAATTAATTACCGTCATTATATACTCAAAAGTAAGGTTGTTTATTGAAAGATTTGTATCCCACCCAAGATCCGGAGATTTCAGAGCAACTTCCAGGCAATAAGAATTTTACTTTTATGGAAGTTTATAACTTAAGAGGAATTACAAAACAATGTACGTAAGCTTTTTATATTAATTCATCATAATTATTGCAAAAATAAAACAAAGCTCACAATTCAGTGAGCTAGATTCAAGCCTTGGTTTTTTGTTTCATTTTCATCATTTCTGGTCTGTTGAGGCATAAATGAGAAACTATGGTTTCATCAAGTTAGTATTTGCAAGGCAATAACAACCAATGGCTTCTCGTTGTGGGTTAAATCTTGCTATCCAAGAATGATTAGTTTTTCAAGAGCGGGCTCAGATTTAATAGTGAGAGAGAACCAACAAACCACCATCTGGTTTGCCATTATGTGTGAATCTGGACATTATTTCTGTGTAAAGAGATGGAAGAAAGAGACCTGTCCTGCATTAATCTGCATTAGCTGGAACATTGGAGGTGCCTCTTTTAAAAATCTGTGGTGGCCTTTTTGAAAATTGATGGTGAATTTTAGCATGGATAATATTAAAGGATGTAGTATCTTGGATAGCTCTCTTAAAATATTTTTATTAAACACCAGAACAGACTCACCATTTCGCTGACATGGATGTTGCAAGTGGTAATTGTTTGGAGGTTTGCTCAATGTTTGGGGTCTACTGCAGAGGTCAGATGCAATAAAAAAATACAGCTTATGGATCTCATGTGGCTCCAATCTCATAGCTCCTGTGTTCTCCCAAAATATTCATCTGCAAAAATATTTCTATTGAAGCCCACACAAATACATACTTGGGCAAGTTTATTCATATTTCTGGATGTCTCCAGAAGCAACGTGTCTTTTGAGACACCCCTCCTTGAAATGACCTAAATGAGCCTAGAAACTGACACCTTAATGGTCTGAAGGGGCTGTGATGGTGCAATGGATTAAACCACTGAGCTGCTGAACTTGTTGACCGGAAGGTTGGTGGTTCAAATCTGTGGGACAGGGTGAGCTCCTGCTGTTAGCTCCAACGTCTGCCAACCTAGCAGTTCGAAAACATGCAAATGAGTGTAGATCAATAGGTACCGCCTTAGCAGGAAGGAAAATGGTGCTCCATGCTGTCATGCCAGCCACATGACCTAGGTGGTGTCTACAGACAACATAGGCTCTTTGGCTCAGAAATATGGATGAGCACCACCCTCCAGAGCTTGACATGAGCCCCATCCCTCAGAGCCAGAAGGGGAAGCCTTTACCTTTATCTGTGTTATGTTGTTTCTAGACATTGAATGTTTGCCTTCATGTTTGTGTATGCTGGGATCTGCCCTGAGTCCCCTCAGGGGGATAGGGCGGAATGCAATTAAATTATTATTATTATTATTATTATTATTATTATTATTATTATTATTAGATACATAACAAGATTAGTACACAGCAAACAAGATCATTATGCTGGTTTTTGTATTTGATCACATGTTGGACACTTCCCAAATCATGCAGATCAGAGTAGGGTGATATTTTGCAGCTGACAGGAGGTAATTTTGTCAGTGCCGATTGTGTTTTAGTACAGGCCAAGGTCTTTAGGCACTGCACCGAATGTGCTGATCACTACTGGGACCACCTTGACTGGCTTGTGCCAGAGTTTTTTCAGTGCTCTCTTTAAATCCTCATATTGCGTAAGCTTTTCCAGTCTTTTCTTATGAATTCTGCTGTCACCTGGGATTGGAACATCGATGCTCTGTTTTTTCCCATGATTGTGAGATCAGGAGTATTGTGCTCCCAAACTGTCAGTCTGAATTTGGAAGTCCCAGAGTAGTTTGATGTTTTCATTTTCCATAACTTCTTCAGGCTTGTGATCTCAACAGTTCAACAGGCAGATGGTATTTGTAGCACAAGTTCCAATGAATCATCTGAGCAACGATATTATGTCTCTGCTTGTAGTCCATCTGCGTGATCTTCTCCTTCTGCTTCTGACCCCCCCCCCCCCCGCCCCATTTCATAAAATCATAG